>NC_051441.1:7952533-8295109 GCF_001649575.2 Kryptolebias marmoratus | reverse complement strand
CCCCCCCCCCCCCCCACACACACACACACACACCACACACACACACACACACACACACACACACACACACACACCCTGTCCATGCACAAACAGCTTTGCACATACACTTGCTACGAGCTAATGTCTCAATAGCTCTGTAGACAACATGGGGAGAATGTGTCAGACCTGTAGGTACATGCCACCCGGATCGTAGCCAGCTGCTAGTGTGTGAAGCAGGAGGAGCAACACCTGCTCGCTGCTCAGATAGGAGATAAACCTGGTGAGAGTCAGCTTTCCCACAGGAATGTAGGCCATGTTCTTCCCACTGGCTCGTGAGCCCAGACAGACCTCCAACCACCTCGGAAAACTATGCCTTAATCAGCATCGGAATTGCTCTGTGACTTCATTTGTTTAAAACCACTAATTTTAATTTTAGGCTCAAACTCTTGATGTGGTGTTTTAAGATGAACAAAAAAAGGCGTGACAACGTTTATGTAATCATATCAAGTATCTCATTTCCTTCTGGGTCCAGATTGAATGGATGCACATATTTCATTTAAAGTGCCTGAGTTTACTGAACTTTAGTCATTAAACGTAATGACAACTTTATGTTTGTGGGGCATACTTTAACACACAAGCATCTCCATGCATACATTAATAGATTGTGCACAGAATGCTAATATTTGTTTTCATTTTCTCAGTTCTACCTGCAGGCGAGGCTATCGTGGCGAGGAGCTCGGTTAGTGCGCCCACTAGTGCAGTTCTTCCTAGTGATGCTCGCCATCTACACCGGCCTGAGCCGCATCTCCGAATACCGTCACCACCCCACTGATGTCCTCACTGGCTTCATCCAAGGAGGACTAACTGCATATTGGGTGGTATGTTAAAAATTATCTAAATAGTTGTAAATAATAGTTATCCTCGTCTTTACAGGATTTGTTAACTTAAACAATAGGGTCTTTCCTTCAGTTTTTCTCAGTCTGCTCACTCTTGGTGTTTATAAACAGTGAATGACTGACAGCATGTGTGGTCTGTGTATCTTTCCTGACAAGTCTTGTGTCTGTGCCTGCAGGCTTTTTACATCTCCTCCATGTTTAAGCCCTACACCCGTCCAGACCTGTCTCCCACGAGCACGTCTCTGGAGAGTCCACTGTCCAGTCAGCAAACTGTCTGCTAGCGGGTGCAACCAATCATTTCACAAATCAGAAAAAAAGAAAAGATGGACTGCAATACAATGTGGGGTTGCAGAGAAACTTTAGTATATAAGAAAGGGAATCAGTTGAAGAAGAATTTGATAAAGAAGTACAATCGAAAACATGCTTACACATTCTGGCACACTGATGCACATGCTGGCCTGCATTAATTTAATATATTCATTAGGGATGTCCCGATCAAAATCGATACTAATCTGTCTTAATTTAGTACTTGCATTTTGGATTTTACTATAGCATAGACTTGCAGATTACTTATTATAAGTACATTAAAGTGACTTTTTTTATACTGCTTGAGTAGCACTGTGTCTATATAGTGTTGGAAGGATAGGACATACTAGTACTAACAGCTCCAAAACACAACAAATACCTATTTTCTCTACCACAATCATGGGTTGATCACCCAGAGCAATAAATTCAGTGCCCTGATCTGTCATCCTTTCTGCTTTACTGCTGTTCTGTAATTGATCAGTACTTCAGCTCGATACTGGTGATCAGCTCGGGACATCTCTAATATTTACACATGTGAAATTCAGAAAGCACATGCAGAAAACATGCCCAGTGAAAAGAACTACAGAGTAATGTTTCAGATATATATATTTTTTATAAGGAATTTAAAAAAACAACAACATTACTTCCAAGATGATTTTTATAAGCTGCTAATGTTGAAAGTTTCCCCCTGGTGTGGAGGCATTTGGTTTAGCTTTCAGAGCACATCACTCTTTGGTTTTAGGTGATAAATGAGGAAAAAGCCAGCCTCCTCTTTCTTTGTGATCCCCTGGTCAGTTTGGAAAACATCGACCAGCAGCTGTGAACTGAACCCGGAACACCTCGGCTGTAAAGAAATCAACAGAACAACGAACGCTTGCTGCAGCTTTTAACAGTCTTTACCTCCAGAGCCTCTCTTCTAATCAGACTGCCCTGCATTGCTTTGACTATGACCTGTGTGTAAGCAGAAAAAAAAAATCAGTGTTTGTGCTGTAGTACAATGTTATCATTTTCTTTTGAGTAACCGAGGTAGTGAGTGGAAGGAATCTGACCTGGTAATTTCCCTTCTTCCTCTCTTCCATTTTTCTGTACTAACCACTTTTCTCAGAGGTGGAGGTTTGACTGAATTTTCGTAACCTCTGACTTTTGCCCCTGGACTCCAATCTCTGAGCTGCACCTTGATTTATGCCACTAAGGCAGGAGATGTTTGACTGCAACCCAGCCGCCCTCCTGTGCATCGTAAATAATAGCACTTGAACGTAGACAATGGAACTTTCTAATTTTAATCAATATTATATATTATCACAGTTGAATAATCAGTGTTTATTTTTTGTTAATTTCAGACTCATACATTGTATTTTTTCTTGAAAGTATAATTTTTCAAACTCTATGTAAATAGTTATATGAACCACACAGAATTTTAAAAGTATTAGTTCAAAATCTTGGACATATTTTACATGTTTGTGTTAGTGTGTTTATAGGTGCAGAGCGATGCTTTTGTACCTGTTGTAACAACTAGACTGAGCCACAGATATTATCAGAAAGCTATATTTTTTGTGTTTCCAGTAATTATTTGCTTTGTCTGTGAATGCCACAACGGCAGAAATAACCACTGTACTCAAACAACCAAACCATTAAAGTGAATGTTGAATGTTTTTGACTTCATGTGTCCTTTAAGATTGCTGTGAGTAAAAATAATAAAGGTAATATACAGTCTCTCATGCCCACATCTGGTAAATTAGCCATGAGGCGCAAAGACCCCAATATAAGACAAAACTCGAAAACAAAATCACAACTACAGAAACAAAATAATCTTAAAAACAGAAATCACAACATTTCACAAATAAAAATGAAATAAATATTTCAGAAATATCAATAAAACAGGAACAATGTTTTTATTGCAACATCGTAAACCACATCACATAAACGTTACGTAAAACACAAATGACTTGGGGGGAAAAAAACAACTATAAAACATTTTCTAAAATGCTGACATGTTTTTTAAGCCCCTGTGCATTTTATTTTCATTTCTGTTTTTTACCAAATTCTTGCACTTCAGTGCTGTTTTTGTTCCCAAAACAAAAACCCCAAAACTGCAACGATAAGTGGTTTGAACATGAGTTGTTCTCCAGCATTCATTGAGTTTCTTATATTGGAGCTCTCTCTCCTTCCTTCACACTCTTCCTCACTCTGCTGTTTTTCTGCACTTCTTTTCAAGTGCAGTGGAGCATGAGTGGCTGTTTCAGGGGGTCCTGCTACCATGGAGATGTTTAGCCTGATACAGGTTGGGACTTCTGAGACATTTTCTTTGTCCTTTTTTTTTTTCTTTCCCCTCTCTCCAGTCCACTTCCAGGCTTAAAGGGGGAGAGTAAAAAAGCAGTCCAGATCAGACAAAGAGAGCAAAAAAAAAAAAAAAAGAAGGAAGGAGGCTTTGGTAATGACTGTGTGTGTAACTGTAAACTAAGGCAGGAAAAGTGGTCCAGTAAGGGAAAGGGTCCTGGAGCAGTTGGCAGAACAGATGGGAGTGGGTAGATTAGTGAGAGTGAATGTGATGGGTGTGGGGTATTGGGTGTCAAAATGAGAAGTAATTTAATCATAGTTTTGTTTTCTTTCGTGTTATTGTAACTAAGGAGACACATTTCATTCCTGTATATGTGCCCATGCTTGTGTGACAGGTTCCTGTCTTTCTGTGTCCGCCTCTCTACTTGTTATTGTTTGTATTTAGGTGTGTGTGAATGAGATGAGTGAGGTGAAAGCTTCACTGCTCGCAGCTTACACACCTTGTCAAACATCTCGTTTACCCTGTGACTGGCGTACTCCCCACTAACTCTGCGGCCCGGGTGAAAATGAATGAGAAGTCAACAAGCAGGGGCAGATTCTCCATGTTTAGATTACTGAGGTCGAGTCAGAAGGGCCTCGGTATTTACTCTGCTGTGATTGTGCACACAGAGCGAGCAGTGGCCCTGCACTCTGGTCATTTTGGACAGGGGGGAGTTATTTGAACTCTAATCTCAACAGGTGAAAGCCATTTGTTTCTGCACGCTTCACTGTTGAAAATAATTAAAGTCACTCTTTCTTTCTTCCTTATACATTAACTCTAGAGAATTTTTTTGATAGGATTATAACTTTGTGAAGCTGTACAGATGCAGAAATCACAGCTCAGATGCTACTGCTGATACCAGTCAACACAGATAAGTCTGCTGCAAAAGGCACGTAGTTTCCCTCCACATCTTTAAATCTGATGAAAGAAAGGGCACCTGAATAATACCTATCTTTTTGTCTGACTATGATAACATCATTGGGGAATTTGCAGAACATCTAAATTCCTGTTCCCAAACCTTGCTTCTGACTGAAGTGATGAAAAGATCTTTCAACATAGAAAAAAAGATGCTTTTTCCTCATTCCTCAAAAAATACAACAACTCTTTGTTTGCTGCAAATCCTAATACATGCTGCAAATAGATTTATTATATTTATCTAAAGTGGGAAAACATTTGCCTTCATATATTCCCAATAAAGTAAGAGCTTTTTACTTTGTGTCTTCAAGGCACTGCAGATTTAGTCACTGGAACTGTGCCTGCCACTTTTCCAGCTATAGTCCAATTCTTAATAGAATTAAGAAGGATTAATGGCTTCTTTAGCATGCTCAAGTTCAGGCTGCTCCCCCTGCCTTGCTGCTTTGCATATTTTTAAATCTGCTATAGTAATGACAGTCATAAAGAGCACTAACTGTAGCCATTAGGACTGCATGTGGGCACATTGTGTCCTAAACTGAATTTATGAAGTATGATTTTTGCTGAAAGGAAGTTGTGTTTTCTTCACTTCTTGTTCTTCTCTCTAATTTTTGGGGATTAGGATGTGTGGACTCAATGGGTAAACTAAAAAAATCACAGCCAAAACAGACCCACAAAGAACTGACAGGTGATTAAAGTGGGAACTTAGGCAGACATTTGCATGCAGTTACTCAACAGAAAAATCACCTGTTCCTTTATCACACAAAAGACAGGCTAAAGTTTGGACACAATCATTTATTCTAAACTTCTGGAAACAAACTGTTAGGTATGCCCAAACTTTTCTCTGGTGCAAACATTACAAAATAGTGTTGTCTAGAACACACATGAGATATTAATACCAATGTGGTAAATTATAAAAACATTCAACTTATGAAAAGAATGTGAGATAGTTGGAAGCTGCCATTCACCCATCCATAACTCCATCATCATTTGGATCCACAATTTGTGACTGCGTCTAGTACTTTTGGGATACCATCCTGTTTACAAAATTTGTCCATGGATTGACATAAACATCTACCACAATCCCACAAACTTCCTCTGTGGGAGTTTCTGGTTCGTTTGGTGTCATCGAGAGCACATTTTCCCATCTGGCACAAACACAAACACAAACAGACTAACAAGTTAACACAATATCAGCCCAACTAACACAGCTGATAAACAACGAATCACTCAGAACAAAAGATTTCCTTAATGGATAAATTAATATTAAAAAATTATCTTGGTATTATTTTCTTTAGAAGAGGAGGAATGATGTTTGGATGGGGTGATACAAGAGCAAATGTTATCTGATAAGACACAACACCACAACGTGTTTATTTTAGTGTTACGTTAAACGGTTTAAGGCAGGGTGAACTTAGTTATCTGTTTTTATTGTATGATGTTCTCAGCCAGTGAGCTTGCTCTTCTTCTCCCTCTAAACCATAAACAAACCAGAAGTAAACACATTGAAACACACCTTCCAGGAGCTATAAAACTGACAGGAAAAGCTGTGACTCATAATGGTAACAAGTGTGTTGGACTTTGACTTAAGATTCTTCAATAAAACAAGCCTTCTTCTCAGAAACCAAACAAGAGATGATAGTTAAGACACAGAACCAATTTTTGTTGTTGTGCAGTTAAAACAATGAGAGATGTGTAATATAAACTGAGATAAAACTTCAAGCCAGACACCTTAGACTGTAAATTATATCTGCAATGCAAAAACAAGAATACCAGTATTAGAATAAAAATGTGAGCCAGAACTTGTGACGTCTCTGCCCGAATTGCAGTGAAAATGTGAGAGGAAGATCCAAGGTCAACAACTAAAGCTCTTGCAACACACTTTCACATGTGGTGGTAATATAACAGTGACATGTCACTCAGCCCATTTATCACTTCTACTGCTTAAAAATGGGCCTGTACACACTGATTCCCTGTTAGACCTAAAAGGCAGGTTTTGTAAGAGGTGTGTCTAAAAAAAAGTGGCTGTTTTTAACATTGTGTTCAACAGTGGTCAAAGTTGGGGTCAGGACCACATTCTAGGACTACATTTATTATTTGGAATTATGTCAAAAATATTAATTACATTTTAAAACCTGAGATAGCAAAGTATCACAAATGTGACATTTACACAGACAGCTTATGATAATTGTTGGGACCCATCAAAACTGAATGTTTATAATAAAGGCTTCTTTGCGCTCCAGTGTGAATACATACTGTACATGTTTTCACCTATTTAATGAGCATGTAAGTGTGATGATAGCTTATTGCCTGCAGTTTAATGAGCCTCCACACAGCAGGTAACTCACAATATTCCTCTAATTTCTTGTTATGAATGAGTAATTGATTTGTGTAATAATGGTTGATTAACATCACATACCACGGAAACCTGTGTATAATTGGTAAATTGGGGACTTTAAGTACAGAAGGTATTACATTTAACAACACTAATTCCTCATTATGAAATCTCCTCATCCTTTTCTTTTGTATTATGTGTCTATCTTGTTTGTTTTTCAAGCAGTAAAGACATGATGTCATGGGGCTGTATTTGGACAACAATGTTAAGTGGGCAGTACAGTTCTGCTCTTTGCCTCTGCCCTTTAATTATGTTTCCCCTTCATTGGTTTTGTTTACAGATAATGACGGCAGTGGAAAAAGTCAGGAAGCAAAACCTGTTGAAGGTAAGGACTGATAGCAGTAAAATTGAAAGAACACCAGTACAGAAACCACAGAACCATCTGTCTAGACACACAACAGCTGGGCAGAACTGGCAAGAATGTTAATAAAAAAAAATCAAATAAAATAAAAAATGAGGTGGCTGAACTTAGCTAATCGACAGCGCAAATTAGAGTCTTGTACAAGGGTGATATTTTGACTTTTACCAACAGAATAATCACAAGTGGAACTAATAACCCTATTAACAGCTCCACTGAATTTGGAAGTCCCACTAACACTTAAAATGGTCACTTCCATTGAAAACGTTTACAAGTTCACCTGTGTTTTCTATGCCATTGCACATCAAAAATGACTGCTGTGAAAATGACCTAATAACACTGGTTTTATTGAAAAATGTGTTAAAAGGAACGTTGCCTTTCGCAAGCTGCAACACTGCCTTTTTTACTTTCTTTTCTGGCCAGTTTTCCAGGCAATCGTCCCACTGATTTGCTGCACTGAATAATATGAAATTCTGTTTATTTAAAATAGGAATCAGTCAAGTGTGAATAGCAGGGCTACCTTAAGAAAACATGACAATGTTATGACATACTTACCTGACACTCACAAATGACTGCTCCAGTTCCCTAGAGCAATGAACTCTTGTACCCTGAAAGTCCTGTTATAGAAATTCCTTTGCAAAACAGAGAAAAGATTTTCACGAAGCATGCACAGCTCATAAACAAAATCAATCATATTGGTATTTTGAACTGTAGCGTCTACATACTTTCTCAGAAGCCTATTAAATGTTTGGCACATGTCAGAGCTTGCAAATGTACTTGTTTGCGTACCTGAACAGGTGTTTGTGAATAGAATTGCGTGCTTTTATGTACCCTCAAACATGCTTTTTAAATGTGTGAGGCTGCCGAAATATCAGAAGGCAGGATATATTTTTAAAAGCTTGATTGTCTCTGTAGGATTATCCCTCACAATGGACAGCTTTATCAGAGAGCTGGGATTGCTGTAACAAGACACGCTGGCCCTGGGTTTGCCTGACTATAGAATGAGACTTCAGCAAATCACAGGAGGGAAAAACAAGGAGACTAAAAAGAAGAAGTACACGGGGAAAAAGGCAAGGAATAGAGAAAGCAGGAAGAGGTGGAATGAAGTGGGAGAAAAACCAGAGGAGAGTAAAATGTACAAGCAGAAGTTGAATTGGGGGCCTTGGTTCAAACTGAGAGGTTTGTTTTCTGACAGAGATCCCTCTCAGGAGATTGTGCTGTAAAACAGATTATAGTAAAAAAGGCCTTCCAAGTTGCCCAACATGCACCTCACTAGCATGTGAGCAGAAACTGCTGGGATACAATTGCATGGTAAAATTTATTGAAGCAGCACCAAAGTTTTATAAAAGAATGCTTATTAGTTTTTTTCCCCCACAGACTGGTTTGGATCATGGATGTTTTTGATTACATTGTTTCAGTTGCTTTCTTTTACAGGATCTCTCAGCAGGATCAGATTGCTGTGCTCAGATGAACCAAACTTTAGAAAAGTGGAGGCTGTGGTTTAAAGGGGAGATTTGGCCAAACAAGCAGGGGGCTTCAATATGTGTGAACTACTGAAAAATGTAGATGGATTGCAGTGTACATTTCCTATATTTTCATGATAGCTCCACTTTGGGACTCATAAAAAAGATCCAATTTGTCTATTTTAATAATTTGCTGTACAATTACTGTTTTGCAAAACCTCTTAAAGTGACTATATATCATGTTTCTGTACATATTATGCTGTGAGTAAGACAAATAATTTTATTCCTGTAGAAAAGTCTTTGCATTTATAGAAATATGTAAATTTGTGTGTTTGTATTGGCTTGCTTTTCATGCTTGGAGGGTGCATAAGTCTTTTTGTGATATAAAATTTGTAACACTGAGTGGTTCTAGTGGTAATAGGTTTTATACTGACTGAACTGGTCAAACCAAAGCTCTATAAGAATTCCAGCACAATTTGTCTTTCACCAAACTCCTTTGGTGTTGTGCTCAGAATGACAAAAACGTCTTGCCTGTTTCCCTTGAAAGTGGTCCAGCTGACTGAGTGCTCATCTGAATCACTATTCTGTCACTTCTGAGCTTAAAGTCAAAGAAATTTTAAAAAAGGAGTACATCTTGGCTCTAATGCATGATGTGGAAAAATTCAGTGATCTCTGCAGAACAAAATAAATGTACTCCCAGTCAGGGTGTGAAAATGATACTATTTTCTCAAGCAGTCATTCCATTTTTTTTCTTGTGTTTTACTTTCACTCATGTGTATTGTAAAGCAGCTATGAAAGTTTGCCAACTCAATCCAAGCAGCCAGCAATCCTATTTTAAAACATACTCAGGATTTCTTGGATGCTTCTTACCTTCAGCCTTCACACCACAACTGGCAAACTTCAGCTGCTTTAAAAACAGAGCATTGCAAACTTTCAGGAGTTTAATAGACCTCTTTCCTGTTGATACAAGTCTTGTAAAACAGTGATAAAACTGTACAATGCATAGACAAAGAATGACAGATTGACTGGAGAGCAGTGAAGGAAAGAGATGGTTGTCTTGGTGTAGATAAACATGGAATGGCAAGCTCCATAATGCTTTATTTGGAAGGTAACTGGTCTTCTCTGCTCCCTGTAGATGTTTTACTTGTCCTTTGAAAGGCTGCTGAATTGAAATAGTCCTAGTAGATCTTCACATGTGAGCTGAAACATCTCCAAGAAACAAAAACTGAAGTCCAGTTGCCTTCTACTCAAGGACCTGTGATGTTTATCAACAACCAATTTCATGACATGACAAGAAATACTTACGTTGTTTCAAGATTGCAATGTTTTTACGGCTAATTTGTTTTTTGAATTAGGGATATTCATATGCAGCAAATTACAAGCTCAACACCAGTAGTAGCAGAATTGTACTTATCTGTCCTAATAGTTCTGTTTAGACTACTTGAAATTCAAATTTCAGACTCAGAAATTCATCAGTGAGAAATTTGTAACATGCATGACTTAAAATGTGTTTCCAGGATTTCCTTTGTCTTTACTTCTTTGTTTGTGCATGAGCTTTGAAGGTATTCTGAGTTTGATGTTTTGCCATCGGGCAAGAGATTTAGAATGCCAAAATAAACTGGTTAAACAATTCATTCATTCCTTCTGCTGTCAAGATATCAAATATCAGCAAATATGTTTGTGTGTGTGCTTCAGTGTGTATGTTGATTTCTTTATTTAGAAGGTTTACATGTTTTACTTTGTGTTTATGTAGGTTGATATTAATAAATGATCACAAATCATTCTAATTGTTAAAATGTAAATCTCTGTGACTGGAGGATTTCTTTATTACTCTTATTTAAGCTCATGTGAGTTAGATATTTGATTATATTTTAAGATACACACTTTTGCTTTACTCTGCTGAAGGATTATTTTCATGTTAGTCAGACAAAGGAGTGTAAAAGAGAAAGTGGGGAGGACAGAGACACAGAAGAAGTAGACAGCGTTGAGGAGACAATAAAGGGCCCGCATTGAGTAACACAGACTATGTTCTGTCTTTTCTCGGTGGACCAGAGAAGATGCAGTTGAAATGATGTGTGCTGGACCATGACAACTTCTGTTTTGTCTTTTCACTGTGTGGTTATGTGTGTGTCTCTGATTGAGTGAAAGAATAATGGCAGGGGCCTCTACGAGGGCTAAGACGTGTCTATTTTCTTGTGATTACAATATATTAGGAGTAGTGCCATCTTCCACAAACTGTCCTTAGTAGAATATATGCAATGTAAAGGCAGTAACACAAGTTTATTTCTTATTGTTTCAAATTTATTTTCCTCCGTGAGAGAAAGTATTCTGACTCCATTCAGACCTCATACTGATAGAAAGGTATGAGCGTTCATAGGACAACGTGCCTCATGGCCCACATGACAACGGCCTCCCCTTGTGTCTGGTGTGTAAAACGACAGGACCGGTAGAGAAATAAGCAGCTCTTTAACAACTGCTTCACTGGATACTAAACACACAGATACACACAGATAATAAGAGCTCAATCAGAGCTTATGATTACAATGCCTAATCAACAATAAAAATGCAGTTTTAATTTATACAAGTCTCTATTGGGGAATTGTTATTATAGATATGTGGGAAAGTGCAGATACAGTATTCAGAATAAGGTGGCAGTAATGGCCCTTGAAGGTGGTTTGCTCACCTTAAATAAACACAAGAATAAAAAAAAAACTTGGCAATTTAGGGAGTAAACAAATACAAATAATTATTAGATATCTTAAAAAAACTAAATTATTTCACAGAATTTAATTATAGTGAGGGTGTGAGAATATAGATATGATAATCAAAGAGGAGCACAAGTACGTAAGAGTCAAGGGGGAAGGTGAAAATATAGATAGAATTATAGTAGAATATTTATAGATGAAGATAGTTGTTTAGACCATCATGAACTACACTCCAGACCAGTAAGTGGCGGTAATGCTACGAAAAGTTTTTTGCCAACCGCCAAAAAACCCGACAAGAAGAAGAAGAAGAAGAAGAAAAAAAAAAACTTGGCACTTCCTTGTTTTTTGAAACGGTAGAGCTAAGCTTAGCAAAAATGAATTTCAAAATAGGACTTATTGTCTTTGTTTTTATATCATCATGCTTTGGACAAACATCTGGTAAGACATGAAACATTATGATATCTAGTTCTACATTGTTTTTCATTCATTTAATGGAATGTTGGAGGAAAGTTGAGAAAAACTTTTACTTCCTGTATTTGTTTTGGCGTGCTTTCTGTTGTTGTATCAGGATCGTATTGTTTTTTTTTTATTTTGGGTTTCTTACAGGTTGCAATTTGATAAACATAACTTGCAACGACATACTCAAAGCTGATGGATACAGATTCAGTCATGGGTGTCCTGTGGGAAGTGAGGTGTTTATCCATGACAGCAATAAGGTATTTTGGTTTGTATTTCAACTCTGTAGTGGCTCACATTTTACAAATTAAAATTGGAAGGGGAAATTAAATAAAATCAAAAGTTAAATAAAAGTTAACACCATTTTCATCATCTGTTATAGACCTTGATTGCCTATGTTTCTTCTGGCAAAAAGACTTTTGGCCGTTTGTTGGAAGTAGAGGAAATAGACAACCATTCAGTCACTACAAAAAGCTGTCGAGACCTCACAGTGAAATGCATCATTACTAATGTGAGTATTTAATGTGAATCAGCTCAGGTCTTAATTATAAATGTGAAATATATATTGCATCTCCAAAAAACTTTATTTTTGTTTTATAGGACTTTATTGAGGAGCGCTGTCTGTATTTAAAAGCTATTGGTGAGGCAAAAAAACCCAACAACCTGTAATTGTTTTAATTATGTAT
Organism: Kryptolebias marmoratus; assembly: GCF_001649575.2. Classification (NCBI taxonomy): domain Eukaryota; kingdom Metazoa; phylum Chordata; class Actinopteri; order Cyprinodontiformes; family Rivulidae; genus Kryptolebias; species Kryptolebias marmoratus. The sequence goes on along the minus strand of NC_051441.1, from coordinate 8,282,636 downwards.
TTAATTGTAATTATATTTAAATATATATTACATATACATAAAGTTATATTATATATACATAGTATATTCATTTTTCTACTTTTTTTCATTTTAAACAGAGAATACTGATCCTAATCCTAAACCTGATCCTGATCCTGATCATGACTCCAAACGTGAGTGAAAGTGACTTTTGTTCAAGCAGAGATTTTTCATTGCTTTAGTTATTACAGTAAATGAATTAGAATAAAGTGAACAGTAAAATTAATGTTTGACAATAAAATATTTTGTTTGTCATCCAGTAAAAACAGCTCTGATCATCTGTATTGGCATTGGCATTGTGGTATTTACACTCGTTGGCTGGTATGTTCAATGGAAAAAAGAACAAAAGTAAGTCCAGCTGTTTCGACTTCCTCATTTACTTCTCCACTGCTTTTTCATGGGCTCAGACATTTTGTTGATTGTTTGTATGTATGTATGTATGTATATATATATATATATATATATATATGTGTTTTAACTCAACTTTTTTGTTTAAACACACATAAAAACATTCTGCCAGTAAATGTTGCAAGTAGTCAAAGGGTAATTAGAGTTTTATATAATTGTGATATTCTTAATAGAGTAGTCATTTGTAAGTGAACTTTATCTTAACATAATTTATTTTATGATTGTCTAAAATGTAAATGTATTTTTTTTCCCTTTAAGAAGCCAAGATGGAAATGGATTCCAGCTGGTCAGAACAAGAGATTTAGAAAGTCAATCCAACGGTAACATCAGGTGAGCCGACGGTCAAAAACTACTTTCAGAAGAGGTCAGTGAAGGTAAACAAATAAATAAATGAATAAATCAAATTCTTATATTATCTTTGATATTACAGGAATGGAAATTATTTGAGTCAAAGTGGTGAAAATGATCCTGACGACATACTGGAAACTGTTTGCAGGTTAGATCCACACTTTAATAGTTGTGAATCTTTATCCACCCTGAGCCTCTTTCTTAACTTTGTGTGTGTGTGTGTGTGTGTGTGTGTGTATGAGTGTGCATTTATTAATAAAATGCAGTCTAGACTTTAATCTGCTAAAAGCCACCTTTGTCTCCAAAGTATTGATTCAACAGATAATGTCAAGACTCCTCATACTTTCAGTCTAGACTGAAACTCTGGAAAACTCAGCTTAATCTAAAGTGATAATTTTCTTTTCTTTTTTTTTTAGTTTGTCCTCCACTTTCCTTTTAAGATTTAGTGCAACTGCTCAGCAATTCGCCTGTGCAGGTAGTGAAGGAGCTGTATGCATTTCTTACTTAATGTTTGTTTTGCAGCAGAAACACAGGAACCCCCAACATCACCAGTCACTCCAATCACAGACCAATGCACAGGTACACTTTCAGAAGCAAAACTACTTTCTTTATTGTCTATTTTTCTTTTGTTGTTTCGGTTACCATTTATCTTAAAATGACTACTTTGTACATTTGCTTCAGGAACCAAAGGGATGATCCAGGAGGAGAAAATGGCACTAAAACAAGAAATATGATCAGGTATGTCTGTATTTTTGACCAAGGAGATATTTGTAGTGGTTTTTTTTAATAGCAGAGAAAACCAGTGTGGCCAATTGTTTGGTTTATATTTTTAAGTTTATCTAATCAAACTTTTAAGAGCATGAACAAAAGATTCCCTTTTAAAGGTGATTGTGTGTTTACACCTTCATTTACACCCAAGATAAAGCATTAAAGCTGCTCAAACATAAAATGTGCATCCTATATCAAATGGTGCAGTTTACTCTAGTAATCTACTAGATATATTGAATGTAATTCTGAAATGCGGGTTCACACTCAGTGTAAACAAAGCACTCGGTTGAATCCACTGAAAAACACGTGGAAGCTTGAGTCACATGATTGACCGCTGTAGTCTGTGTCGGTAAATAAATATGGTGATAAATAAGTTTATGGTTTGTAAAGTAAAATAAAATTTTAAAAAAATATGAAACTGTGAGATGAAAAATTTAAATGAAATGCAACATAACCTTCTGTGAGTTTCCTTAACTGACCTGCTGTTCTCACCTTTCTGATAACTAACAACCACGGACTTGTCCTCCAGGAGCAGGGATGCAGACGGTGGACAAACTGCAGGACATCTAAAGGCTGAGGACAGCGAGACTGAAAGACAACTACTGCTCTCAGACCAGCCGTGAGACTGCCACTTGTCATATCACAACTCATTCATACGTGTTACAAAGGAGAAATCTAAGTCACTTTCCAATTTTCAGTTTCCTTCACATCGCTTTTGATTTGACCCTCCTTCTGTTAACATTTCTCCAGGGTAACTTTATGTACACTTCCCCCTAGCAAGGAGGATTCTAAACCTCAGAACTCGTTTTCTTCAGAAAGTAAACACAAACTAAGCCTTGCTGTTATTGTGCAGCTTTTCATGTCTCAGTTCCTCCTTGTTTTTGCCTCCAGAGCTGCCGATAGAGGTTTGGACGTGACAAATGAAGCTGAAGCCTTGGTGAACAAGGCTGGCTTCGGCTACGTGAGCAGGTGCTCGAGTGCACCGGTAAGTAGAAAAAAAAACAATCTACATTTTTTTAATCTATACTTTCATGTTTACATGTTTGACTTTTGTCTCTCTCTCTCTTTTAATTGGTTAATTTATTTGTTTGCTTGTTGCAGAATATCGACGTGGAGTCAGGACACAAAGAAGAACCAATAACATAATAATAATAATAATAATAATAATAATAATAATAATAATAATAATAATAATAAATAATTACAGTCACAATGTGATACATTAGCTGACATATGGATCAAGTTCAGTTTTTTTTTTGTTAAAATAACCACTTTTCTACCCATAAAAAGGTATTTTTAACATTTGAATAATTTAAAAAAAAGATCAGGAAAAAAATAAATTTAGATGAGGTGATACACGAATGAGAAAGTTTAATTAAAAATACAGAATATTATCAGTAATAATGTCTACTTTAAGATAAACGTGAACATAATATTTAGATAAACAGTCAGATAATCGAACATTACAGCTAAATGTCATACAGTCAAGTCTTACAGCTGGAACAGCAAAGACTGGTCACATTTAACCATTTAAATTTTAAACAGGATATATATATTTTTGATTATCATTTAAAATGCTGAGCTTGACCAAAGAATGGGTGAACCAAAGACATGTCAGAACATGTAGCACATATTGGCTGTTAGAGAACCTAAAGTGATAACCATTATAATATAAAAAAACATACATATATACATACATATATTTTCTCAAACTAAAGAGAAGTTATAAATTGTTCTTTACTATATCTTATATAAAAAAGAACAAATTTTATTGTATATAGGCTATGTCTGTTTTAAAATTTACAAATTTTATTTCTCATTTTTGCTTTTTGTGTTGCTTATAATCAATAATCTCTGCCTTTACTTTGTTATTATATTCAAGCAAAATATGTTTTTGTTTTTTTTAATCTGCTAAATTATATATGTTTTTAATTCATTCTTTTGGGGGTGTTTTAGGTTTAGGTTTTCTTTAAGTCATGTTTATTCTGTATTAACTCTCTTTTTGTTTTTGTTTTTAAAAAAACTTTTTACAACTGTATGTTTTATTACAAAATATTAACAATGTTTATTTCAATTTATATTTTTTAATGGGTTTTAATGCAGTATCTTACAGATATTGGGTTGCTTTTCTGAGCTGAAATAAATTTACTCTGCTTTAGAGCTTCCTGCTCGTTCACACTGAGTCCCACACTCGAACCACAAGGAGGCAGTAAACAGTCATGAGTCAGGAAGCTCTGAGCATCGTGGGCTGTATTGGTTCAGAATCTATTAATTTTATTGAGTAATGCAAATGCAATTATTATGTATTTTTCCAGATTGTAAAAGGATCCCAGACCGATCCCTTTTTGAACTCCGAATTTCTCTCATCAGTCACTGTAGGAGGAAATAAAAGTTATTTTGTTTGAACAAATCAATGCCCCCTTACTGTACAGCTGATTGACTATTGTGTGGCCCCTCTGCAATCAGGGAGTGGGTTCGAGTTGATCGCTGCGTGCTCATACTGTATGCTGCTTTGACCTAACTAATAAAGGACTTTAAGTGCATTCCACATCACTTGGTCTTTCAAGTGTTAAATGCTACGTGTTACAGATTGGTTGCTCCCGTGGCTTGATGTATGGTAGTAATTACAGTAATACACAAACACATAGGAGTTCATGCTGAACCTAATACATTTCCTCTCTATCTCCTGGGATCTGCTGACAGTTGCTGTGAGCCCTGCTTTGTCAATGTCTGGCTCTATTTTAAGCTTCCCTAAATGTGCAATGACCTTGAAAAAGCCCTTTTTTACTCTCAGATGGACTGAATGCCAAGAAGTGAGCATGGCAGGGGTTGCAGGCCTTGTTGCTCATGTTTGATGTGTTTGTGTATGGGAAGTGTTACTGTAGCACTATAGTGAAAAGAGGGTGATTGAATGGTCAGTGCCTTCAAGCCTCCTCTCTCAGGGAGTGTCATGCAAAGGACATGAAGAAGACAGGGCTGATGGGTGGATAGGTGGTGGGTGAGTCACTTCAACTCACTGTATATGGATCTAAAAAAATGCCTGGGCAAGGTACAGTTAGGCTCAAAGTGTATATAAATTATGCATCAATATTTTTTATTTTGTTCAGGTACACTAAAAAGGAAGCTACAGTGGATATAATTCAGTAACATCCTCAATTGATCAGGGTGATCACAGTTTCTTATCCTTACGCTGGCGAAGGCTGTTGTGCATTGCTCTGGCAAATGGCGAGCAAATTGAGTTGCATTGAGAAATCAGTAATCTGTACTCACACTGCAGTTATTAAAAGATTACATCAGGGATCACACTACACGGTATGATTAATTAACCTTGACTGATGCTTTAGAAAGCCGAACACAGCGGAGTAATTATCCCCACTGGTGTGCATGTACCTATATAAACATATATGAGTAGATCTGCTGATAGCTGGTCTGTTCTTACTAATACTTCCTCAGGTTTATTGTACTGAAACAAAGAATTATTCCATTTTTGTAAAAAGCTCTTCTGTTCACCCCTTTATTCAGGTGCAAAAAGCTTTTTCTCAGCCCTAACCAAGCAACAAATGTACTGCACTTTGTCTTGTAAACTGACAGCTTGCTTTTCTCTGCATCTTTATGATCACTTGCAATGTGTGCTTTGTACACAGGCCATTGTTTGACTGAATCATTATCTCAACCACCAGGTCAAATCTGCATATGTATGCTGTGTAGCTCAGAGGGCCACAGACTCAGACAGGAACTGAGCTGCTTGGCTTTACTGCTTTGTTTTCTCAAATGAACATCGCAGAGCAGCTGTGACCAGCCGGAAAGTGAGATTAAAAACACATTAAAAGTATTCTAGTATTTTAGTTTTTATACTGGCTAATAAAAATAACACAACTATAGTGTATAGAGTGCAGCTGCTCCCACACAGCCACCTTCTGACCTTCTGTCAGACCTTTAGGACATTCTCAGAGAAACCTCTTAAACATAACGACTGTATATTCTTAATATTTTTATTAATATGTGTTGATACAAGGTCGCTGCAACCTGCAATGCTGAAAACACTCACAGAAAATTATTCCCTGTGGCCCAGAGCGCTGTCAAAGCAATGACTGTGAGAAAATTTTAATTAAATGAGACAAATAAAATCATTCCAGTAAGAAAAAAGAAATAGGATTTGTTTACAGTCATCGTGAAATAAATTAAGTCCCCTTTAAAACCATTAGTTTCACATTTCAGGACATTAAAAGTCATTTTGTTTTGACCACGTTTAAAAATTAGGTGAATCAGTCTTGGATGACCATCAACACTTGCCATATTACACCTGTGTATTTATTTAATTATTTAAAAAAAAACCAAAGTGCAAAAGTAGACGTGGAAAAGACTGAAACCAATAACTTAATAGCTTGTAGAACCACCTTTAACAGCAATAACTTAAAGTAAGTTTTTTGTATGACCTGAATGAATTTTGGCTTTAATATTCTGATTCAGTTTGTTGAAGTTTGAGGTTATTTGTTTTTGTACAGCTCTAGGGCCCTTGTACAGAATTTCAATCGAGCAGAGCCCCGCACTTTGATCAAACCACTGCAACACTTTGATTCTTTTATTTTTTTGACCACTGTGTTTTAGATTTGCTGCTGAGCTTGGGGTCACGGTCCTGTTGCACGACCTAATTTTAGCCAAGCCTGAGCTGTGAGACAGATGGTCTCATATTAGACTAGAATACTTCAGTTTACAAAGTGGTCAACTGAACGGCTGCAAGGTGCTCAGATCTTTCAGGTCTTGTTGCTGTAAAACAAACCCAAATCATTACAAATAGTATAATTTGTACCTTTATCCTGCACATGATTTTTTTGTTTCTACCTCTTATGTCTACATTAGTCTTGTGTATTTAAATAACACTATTTAAACCTCATGGAATGCAACCTTTTAAACCAAAATCACAGTGTCTGATCTTTTCTTTGGAAAAGAAATCCTTCCAACCAACTCCTGAGAGACCATCTGTTTTCAATGTTTTCAGCTTGTGAACAAACGGTCTCACATTAGAATGATGAGTCCAAAAAAATTGCAAATGGTTTTTTAATCTGATAAACTACAATTGCTCTGCTAAGACTACTGCTCGCGTCTAAACTCACTGACATGGTGTTACCACACACATAAAGGCTCCAGACCTGCAAACTGCCAAAAACTCCTGCTTTTGCAGAGGCACTCACTCATGCTGATGATTTGGTAATTAAATGCATTTGATTAGCAGCAGCACCTGGCTGTCAGCTACCCTTTCAATTCCTATGGATACACTGAGGGGGTGCTTAATTTTTCACACACTGCTTCTGCATTTTGCTAAATAAATCCACTGGTTAAACTAATCAGTCATGTGTTGTTGTTCATGTGAGGCTGTGGTATTAAGCCCTTATACTTAAAGCCTTAAAATTAAAAAAAACTTGCTCAGTGTAGAAAGGTCTTAGTGGTGAATCATAAATTATTCATTTGATAAAAACAATAAATGCTCCAAAAACTGTAAAACTACTAGCACCAATTATTTCATTCTATAAATTTAAGCTTTTTCAGGAACGTCTGATACTGAGCAGGTTTTATTGCGCTTCACTACTCCATAAGTGCTCAATTCCACACCTTTAAATCTGTCAACTTCACAAGTCGATGAGTGTAACAACTTTATAGTTCTGTCTGATTCCAGGGGAAACTATTACACCCCTTGGATAACATTGATTATCCCACTGAAACCTTTAATAGCTATTTTTTGATGAAAGACACAAACTTTTGTACAGTAAATTTACAGAACTAAACAAAAGTCTTGACCAGCTCCTTCTTGTAAATTGTACCTCAAAGAAGCTTTGATTTATTTTTAAAGTGGTATATATGAATATTGTTCCAGCATTTTGAAGGTCTTGTACTTTTTTCTTTAGATGTTTGCTGCTTTTTTAAAACAATTTTAGTTCATATCTTGTATCGGACCGCTTGTTTGTTAAATCTCTTATCACAGAAATCCTTTGAGGATGAGAAAAACACACCAAAATTCAAACGATCAGTCAAAGTTGTGTTGACACATAAACGATTTAGCAAACAATCTCTTTTAAAATATTATTTAAAATAATATTTTATTACTAGCACCCATTCTCAACAAGACAATCCCCCCCCCCCTTTTTACCTGCCAAAAAATAACTATATAAATATTGTTCTTTTTACCCAAAGAGCTCTAAAACAAGGGGTTAGTATTAAATAACTTATCAACAAAAAATACTTTTCTGACAAAGAAAAAAAAATACTGAACTGGAAATGATATGATTTAAAATGCCTCCAATTTTCAAAGAAAAACTGATAGATCTTACAAAACTTGGAGAACTATTCAGCATAACCACTTTAAATGATTACACAGAAGCCTGGCGCAGTGGAGGCCTAAATAAAGAAATGAGGAGGTGCCACAGATGTTTGTACAGTTCTGTACCGATCCTTTGTGGGTGGCGAACACTACAGTTATAGTATGCTAACCATGTGTCACCATGTTTTCATGGCCCACAGCTCAATCTACTGACAATCTACTCAGAAACAGTGATAAATGTAGGAGAAACAAACAAAAAAGAAACATGAGCATATAGGTAATCTGCTGTTGTTCTATTTGAGCAAATATATATAAATACCAGCATATAAATACCAGAGCTGTATCTGTCTATAAAACTATCTAACCTATTGCACCCATCCAGAGGACCGCTTGTTGTTGATCTCACTCTGTGCATCCAAGACAACATTGACCTGTGTCCTGAAATATTAGGACAACCCAATAAACACATTTACAGCACCTTTGGTGTGGAGAAATCTTCATCGCTGCTGTTTAATTTCTATTACAACCCTAAAATTAGTTCATACGAACCACGTGAACACAAAAAAATTCAATAATAGAAATGTGCTGCTTTAAGTTTTCTCTTATTGGCTTTCAAGAAATTCTGTTCAGGAATTATCTCATGGTCATCCTAAAATCGTGCTTTAACCTGCTGATATGTGGCAGAGGGTTCACATTTTTAAGGCTTTATCTATTACACCTGAACAAAATCATATATTTTTATGCTAAATTTTTGTTTGTAACTGAACTTAATCTATGATTTGCCAGTGAGATTATTTTAAACTATAAAAGGATAAATTCTGGTGTTCAATCCACCATGTGCATCTTCTCATCTCTGCTTAACTTCTGTGCAAATTCTGCTCACCAGGAAGTTTTTCTCTCACACTGGCTTTGATTATGTTTTTGCTGATGTTTTCCTTGTTTGACCAGTCTTTGCTTCCTGCCCACCTGGAACAATGTGTACAGTGATATCAGCGTGCAAGAGGCTCAGCTGCAAGTGAACAGACTGTAGTCCCGCTGATACCGCTGTTTAATGATAGGCTGATCAGTCCCACAGCAGTCTTTCCTCAGTTGCACATCTCTAAAAACTAACTACTAACAACTAAAGCACACACGCGTCAAGTTTTTCCATTGGCATGGAAATGGAGTTGTGTAAGATATTTGCAAACAGAAACCAAAAACAACAGAAGGGGAAGAGTGAATTCTCTGCAGTAAATAAGCACCCCCAGAGTTATTATTGTAATCAGAGGTTTGGAGGGCTTTGAATGGCAGCGTAACTCCCATTGTGTGAGACTCCATGAGACTCCGTCCGACAGCGTGGGCTGCACACCTTCTACAGCATAATCACTATCATTTACCACAGTGCAGCCCTCCTCTGTTTATTGAGATATTAATCTGGGATAAACAAAGCTTTTGACAAAACAAATTAACACTCTCAAAGAAGTGCTGCACTAATGTGGTCTTTTGAGATTGATATTAAAATGTGAATGAGGTTAACGGGAGGAGAAAAGAAGAGGAGTCGGGAGATGCTGGAATTAAGAGAAGGAGGCCCAAGGTGATGCACATTTCACCTTTCGTGGGGAGCATCTGCCTGAACAGTGTTTCTCTCTGCTGCGAGTCCCAGCTGAGATCAGCATCAGCATGTTTCGTCAAATACAGCAAATTAAGGACAGAGTTAATGATGATGATGATGAGAAAAAGGAGAATAAAGATAATGAAAGCCGTCTTCCAATTACCACTCCCATCATGGAGTGAATTGTTTTATCTTCAGTCCTGCATGCTAAAATACATTTAGCTGTCTTTATTTGATCAGTGAGTGTTGGTCCCATAAAATGCCCCACCACTGAGCCATAACATCTGCACTTCTCTAGCCCAGCACTGTGGCTTCGTGAATGCATGTGCATATTTGATTTTTTTTTTTTTTTCATTTGTGAACACAGACAGTTCACAAGTTCAGCGACAAATCCAGGTCATGTACCATCAAAAACAGTCTTACAGAAGTCCCCCCAACAGCTCAGGTGATGATACCAGCTTCTTCTTTTTGAGCCTCATTGTGCTCCACAGCCAATACAATGTTACTTAGGGAAGTAATTAGAATAACCAGAAGAAATGGAAGCAAATCCTTGTAATCCCTCGTCTTTATCTGTCTTTAACCCTCCTTTACTTTCAGCCTCAGGAGCTACAGCTAAAAGCTGTCCTTTGGGTTTTCTTAGAAGTGGGACACTCGCATCCCAGCCAAATGTCACACTCCGGTAGATGCATCTATTTTCTTCCCCCGCTGTGTCAATGTATCACATGCTTTTGCTGCTTGCTGCTGTTGTAGGGGGATCTGGTAAAAATAGAATGAATTAACCAATGTGAATGAATATCCTAAATATTCTTATTTTTAAGACCAACCCACAAATTATGCTTCTAAATAAAGCCTAAAAAACAGTTTTGAAAGGTTAAACAGATTTCAGTCATATAAAAGAACCTTGATGAGTATCTCTCCTAACAATGAATTCTGGTTGCACAAGTTGGCACATTGAAAACATGTTCCTCCCCCATCAGTCTATCTAGTCATTTTCATCGTATTGTGTTACCTCCTGTCTCACGAGGCGGTCTGATTTCTCCCGTCCTTCTTACGTATGAACACCGGTGTGAGAACAGCTTCCATTTGAGGCAGAAAAGTAATGGCTGAGATGAGTATCCCTCCAAGTGTGATGTGCATTCATTCACGTTGGGGAAAAAAAAAAAAAAGCTTTTCAAAGGTGTGTGCACAGCAAAGTCTCGCACTCAGAAAATCACACACACCCACAGTCATATTCACACTTACACACACGCAGACACACGGGAAAATAATGAGTTGTCACATTAGACTCTGGAATAATGCTGAAACTATCTTTAAGAAACAGCAAAATGCAATATTCTCTGACAGCAAAACAAATGTCATTATTATACATGCTAAAACCCATGTTGTTAAAAGTATGTAACCTGGTTAAATTTTCCAAATAATACAAGAGTAAAATCAAATCACTTTATGGATGCTGTTAATCGCCTTCATGGTGCTCGTGAGGCACAGAATGACATTTGACAACATCTATCTCACTTTCCCCACAAATCCCATTCCCACCGCATTTTGAAAGCCAACCAGAGGAATGTCAAAGGTTAAATGTTAACAACATGTGACTGATTATATCGCATAAAAATTGTACCAGTATGTTTTTTTTTGTTCCATTTTCCAGTTAAATAAACCTCCTGCTCATCTTAATCAGTCTCACTCTTTTTCTTTGTCTGCCTGCCTAAAGAATTTCACAGAAAAACACAATAACATGGCAAAATCTAAAAAAAAAGAGTGAGAGATTAAGAACCGTGGGAGAGAGATAGAGTGTTTCATTCAGTTCACAAACTCCAAAACATTTTATTCTTCTCTTTCAACAATTTGTTGTACAAGAAGTCATTTTCATAATATTTATTACTTTTTGTTGCTTTTGATCATCTGGTGTCTGTATTTACATAGTAGGAATAAAGTAGTTTCATGTGTGGCTCCTATGTACATACCACTTGTTGGTCAGTGTGTCCGTGACGTCTGCAGTCCTGTTTGTCACGAGAACACACAGGAAGTCCATTTCAGTCAAGGCTCTAACAGCAACATACAAGGGAAGGGGGCAACTATGTGCACTTGCAGCCCCAGTAATTGAATACTCTCTTCAAACAAGGACAAGGCAGTCATTTAACTTTTCAAAGGCCTAAAGCAACCAGCCACAGAGAACAGTGGAGAGAGTAGCCCAGTCTGATGGGTGCAGGCTCTCCCGCTCTGGATGGGGAGTGGGGTGGGGTACAGCACCTCCTCAGTCTCTGTCTCCACCTAAACTCCACTTTGATACACGTGTCATTCACAGCAAAATGAAGGCAACTACCCTAACAAAAGCTCCTGCTCCCTTTTACTTAGATGGAGTACTGTCTTCGTTTTTGATGTTCAGAAACAAGCACTTCTTGATGAGTGTATGCATATGCGTGTGTATGTGTTTGCCTTGTAAATGTTCTAGTTTCTGTTCTGGCTCAAGAAAAACATATTTTTGGCAACAATGAAGAGCTCTCTGTGAGACATTTCAGGTAATAACAGTGTATAATATTCCCTGTCTCCACAGCTAACTACCTCTATCAAATGATAACATGAAAAAAAATCTTAAGATGGTAAGAAAGGAAAATGTGAACAAAATATAAAACAATATCCCCATCTCTGGAGGCAGGTCTGAAGAGAAATTACATAAAAAAGAACTTTAACAAAGTTTCAAAGTTTGAAAATATCTCAGGGTAAAGGGGGGTGGATTGGTACATTCAGTGTGCTGGACTTGGCCTTAGGGTACCGAAAACTGGGGATGACTGAGGTTAGACAGAGGTAATGAACACTCTGCCAAAAAACACTCATCATTCATCTCCTCATGATGGTGGAGAGTTGACGATAAAGGCTGCAGAGTCAGCGTTTTCTCATATGTAAGTTAAATAAAAGTCAAGAGAAAGAAAGGCAACCAAACAAGCAGAAAGTGGAGACACATGAGAAAGAGACCAGCTAGGAGGAGAGTCTGGCTATCACATTTGTCTCCAACTTCCTGCTTCAGTCTCCAGTCACAGGCTGGTGACCAGTTGCATTTGTCCATCTCCCTCATTGTGGACAGACTCCTGATTCTGGTGTCCCTCCCCACTTGGTCTTTGAGGTGGGGCCTGATAGAAGGTCTGCATGGGGGCTCCACGAGAACCCAAGGCAGGCCTCCCAGAACTATAGTACAGCTCTTCGGGGGGCTGAGCTGAGCGGGGCACAACCTCCAGTGGCTCAGGACTGCTGTCAGGGTAGGGCGAGTCACGCAGGTTGGTAATGCTGGTGTACAGGGAGTCATGGGCGGGGGAGTCTGGGGCTCTGCTGCTTCCCTGCCCACCACCGCTCTGACCACTGTGACCGCTGTGGCCGAGGCTCTCTGTAAGGTCAGCTGTGTAGCTCTCCGACTCCTCTGGATCACTCTGGTAAAGAACAGATTGGGCACGCTGCAACAGAAGGGGTTCTTCCAGAGCCTTATAAAGCATCTCTACATCCTGCGGCGTTCGCTGTCGCCCATCTCTAAGAAACTCATCGTCTTCATCTATGCTCACCGACGACTCTGGCCCAGATACAGTTGTGCCCCGACCAACCCCACCGTGAGGAGGTCCCCTGACCAAACTGCTGTATGCTCTGTCCCCTACATCAGCTCCACCCCCTCCAACACCACCTCTCAGGTTGTTGTGCACAAGCTCAGAGATGATCATTTTTTCAAAGGCTGCAGCGTCAGAGAGGTTCCTTCGGGTGCCTCCACCTCCCAGGGTTTCTGAGCTACGAGGGTTGAACATGGGTGAAGGACTGTCTCCTCCTCCGCCGCTTAAAAAGTCACAGCTGCCCCCGCCTCCACCTGATGGGCCAGTGCGCATGGAGTAGCTATTGTTGAAGTTACCATTTAAGGGAAGGGTTTCCATTCCACAGGGGTCACGGGGTTTAGAAAGTGTACTCTCTGGAACCAAAACACACAGACAGTTTTACATTATTTTATATGGTGCGATTTTAAATATCATCGAAAAAAGGAAAATGTTAATTAGACTTACTTGGGTCACGGAAGGTTCCTTCACATCCCAAAAGAAAAGCATGTTGAGTTAAAAAAAAGTGTAAGTTAGAGTCAACATTATTGCAACAAGAACAAAATGTGTTTTTTTAAAGATATTTCAGAAGGGAAGCAGTCAAAGTTTTAAAATATCACTGTTTTTCTGCTTTTTCTCACATTCAGTCAACTCTTAACACTTGCTGTGTCACATTAACTGATTTATGCCAGCTTAGTCCGATTCATGTGACACTTTATATTCTGTCAATGTGCACAGAGCATCTAAGTTGAAGAAATATTTTAAAGCTGGCAAACTTCTGTGAGGTTTGGTCATAACATGTATCTTTTGTCCTTAAAGTTTTGCATAGCTTTATGATAAACTGTATATTTGAAACAACAGAGTGCATTTTCAGAAAGATTTTACTTTTATCAGGTTAGCACATTTCAACCATATCTAGAATGACTCCAGTTGGCCTGCAGACAAGATTAATATGTCCACCCTTTTTTATTTTTTAATAGTTCATTCAATGACATGAGCTGGACGTTGCACACAAACACAGTGAACACAGTGTAAGCTGACACCACACATTTCAAATCCTAATTAACCGACTGATATTCATTTATACTGCCAGTAGAAACTGAACAAATACATAATTCACAAAAACTTGTACACTAACAGTCATGTTTATTTTATGAATTCCCTTCCACACACACAAAAAAAAATGTTGTGGGATTTTTTTTTACAAACTTATCACCACAGAAAAGGAAAAGCCACAGATGACTAGAAAGAAGGAAGAGTGTTCATTTTTAAAATTTAATGTGCAGTTTGACTTTAATCAACATTCTTCTTTGGTGGCTGCGTGGGTAATTAGACATTCTAATGAAGTGCTTTTCCGATCCTTTACCAGTCTTTTCTAAAAATGACTTGGTTTCTAGGCCTGTGGCCATCAGGCTTGATGTATTGTACAGAAAGGCTTTAAAATATTTAACAGACACGCCAACTTAAATTTCAGTCCTCAGACACAAGGCCAGAAAGTCTGCGGGTGTGAACTCAGCCACCAGCCAGCAAAATAGAGACATAGTGCTCATTTAACATTCTTAATATTTGTACTGTTGAGAGGCAATTAACAACATTTGTCTAAATCTGCAGTTAGAGGCATCCAAAAGTGGAGTGGGAAGTCTAAAGTTCTAACAAAGAGCACACATATGACTGACCTACATCCAGATGGACTGTCCCTCGCCACAGAGATGTCTGATCCCATTCTATGGCTGTCATAATTTTAGGCCAAGTATTTTTGCTTCCTGAGAACAGAAAACCCATTCTCAAGAAACCTGGCAGTCACAGCTGTAGCTAAACTTCTAATCAATTTGTGGCTGTTCTCATGAAGATTCAAGATCTGACCAGATGGCTGGTTAGGCTGAAGGCACTGTTTGGCTCTGTTCTGCTCAGCCTAGTGAATCCGTCTGACAGCTACATAGTCTGGGGAAAGAAAAAGCACACACACATACAAAAAAAAAAGCCTCACGCACACACACATGCAAACGCTCAACGGCAGTGAGTGTGCACATACCATGTCAAAGTACTGACAGAGAAACAGTGAGAAGGACAGCAAGCTAACTTCATGTTGCACACACACACATACACGCACACGCTGACAGGAGTGCCCACACTGACTGAGGTGTTTATGAGGGGCTAACCTGTGGAGTTGAAGACTCCAGGTGAGGGCGGGGTGAAGCTTTCAGCCAGCAGAGTGTTGTAAGGAGAAGTGCCAGAGCGAGTCTGCAACACCGGGTTCGTCAGAAGGTGGTTTCCCATAGTCGCTGCAAAACACAAACATTTAAAACATTACCATAAATGTGATCATGAATTTGCATTAAATGTATGCAAAGTAAGTACTAAAAATAAGCACAGAACAGGTGTAATGTTTTGAATTTCAGATTCTAATAACATCTGGAATCATAAAAATATTTACTGTTTACTCAGATGGGGTTATTTTGCCATGCTATTTCTTTATGGGGGAATGCATTTCACAATGTTCTCCTCAATGTTTATGCCTGTAGATTGTAACCTTTGAGCAAAAAGGAAAAAAAAAAAAAAATTGCAGGGGACGGGTACTGTTTAAAGCACAGCCATTCTTCTTTGTTTTTTTTTTTTTTCCACCTTTGGTTCCTGACAATGTAGTGTGATGTGGGAGAACAGTAATGCATGCCATTATGTAGTCTAAGGGTGCAGTCATGGAAACACAGTTAATTTCACAGTGAAATGTGAATGCCACTACAAGACAAATATAATTCAAAGAAATGGCACACTGAGAGTGTTGTATAATGCCCATGTATGGCTTTAGCTGGAGGCAACTCGAACAGAAATGCCATGAAATTAAAAATAGGACAGCATGACAGAGAGTCGTCCAAGGCAAAGTGCAACCTTCAGGTCCCCTGCCTACCGTTCATCACACAGCAAGGGAGCAGGGAATTCTAAAAAAATAAAAAATGTGCTCACACACAACTATTTATTTGTCATTTCCCCTCCTGTTACACTTCCTCTGTCCATCTTTTTGGCATTCCACACAAGCCCGTCTGCGTTCGCTCTCTGGCTCGCTTTGCTGCGTCGACTCCAACAACTTTTTCTCAGTTCTTCATGCCAGAAGTTTTTTTCAGACATTACCAAATTAGTTGGGATTAGCTGTCTGTGTGTACCTCCCTGTGGGAATATCTTGTAGAAAATAAAGAAACTAGTTCTAAGTGTGGAGAAAGTAGAGCAAGGGGAAGGATGGGTGTATTACGTGCCTTTTTTGGGCAGATTATCATTGTCAAGAAGAGTCTGCGATCATAAAGAAGTGAAGAGTTTAAATCAAAGAACAAAGCTCTCCTCCAGACATGGCCTATATAATTATTTCTCCCTTATAGAGCCTGACTTTGTATGTATCTCCATTGATGCATTTGTCTTTAACTGTCTGCCAAACTTCTCTAAGTTGTGCAGAAAATAAAGGCTTCACAGCACAGTTGTTAATGTTTGACAGCACACCATGAAGTGATCCACACAGAACGTCTCCTCCAGGTCTTGTGATTGCTTTATTGTGACGAAAAGCCCCAGAAATCTGCCCACCCCACCGCACGCAGACATACACACAGACATACATAGACACCTTTCATCTATCTCGCTCACTCGCAGCACACCTTTTCCTCACCCCCTGCCTTGCTCCCGTCTCTCTCCTCAATTAGAATAATTACCCCCTGTTCGCTCACACGCTAATCAGTTCATTAAAAACAAAATGGATGAAATTAGCATAGAGAGTGACGGCTGATTTAGCAACTGCCTCAGTGTCATGATCAACACCCCCGCCCCCACCTCAAAAACCAATCTGGAACCTGATCCAACCTTGATCGTCTCGGTGTCACTGATTGCAGCAGCGTTCACACCACCGGCTGCTGAAGCTGAGACAATCAGTGGCACATTTTTTATGGCGTACATTCTGTTTAAAAAAACTCTTTGTAACTTTGGTGGAGAATATACTATAAGCAGGAATAAAACATAACAGGACTGAACTCATATTTTGTAGTGTTGCAAGTGACTGATGATATGTTTTCATGCTGAATATTTGTCTTAATCCAATTTAAAGGTTTATTAAATAAAATAATTAAGAAGATGAAGATCTGTGCATAAATTTATTGACTTAAATCTTAAACTTAAAGGGGTAATGATGAAAAAAGTGACCTTTTCTGATACTGATAGCACTGGGTGTTGAAGGTGACTTCTAACTCAAATACCTCATTCATTATATTAAACACTCTATTCCTACAAGTTGTTCAGTTTGTAAATCAAATTTTTCTTGTTCAAAGTAACAGAAATGTGACTTTTTCTTCTTTATCTTTTTTGAACCTGAACTTAAATTAATGCTGCTTTAACTATATCCAGAAAGATGGAAATTACAAACTTTTTTGTTATTAACTGCAAGTTTTAATTAAAAGTTATACAATTTAAATAACAGAAATCTAATTATTAATATTATATATTATGATATATGATGTAGCTCTTGTCATGATTTGCAGGTTTTTGTGTTTGCTTTGTTATTTGTGTTGATCTTGTAAAATGTTTCTTTGTGTTTGGAGTGTTTTAGTCATGTTTGCACAGTTTTGTTGCACTCCTGCCCAGTTTCTCAGCCAGTGTTTCCCTCAGCATCCCTGATTACTTTACATAATTCACCTGTTCATCAGTAGTTTCTCACCTGTTGTCACTCCACAATCATCCCTCCCAGTCTATATACTGCCTTGGTTTCTCAAAGTTAGCTTTCAGATCATCATATGTAGGTTTACTCAGTACTTTCTTTGTAAGTTTCTTTGTTTCACCTGTTTGCTTTTTGTTTTTATTTACTAAGTTCTTTTTTGGATTTAAACCTGCCTGTCACATGCTACTCTGCACTCTTGAGTTTACCACAACAACCAAACCACCTATAACCACTACATTTAGCTGACAGTACTCCACAACACCTACTCTGAGCGTGATATGTCATGATATTTCACGAGTTTGTGTATCATATTATTTTCAAAGTATATCCAAAACAGCTACATTCATTTCTCAACAAAAGATGATCTTAGTCTAATACTCTAGCATGAAAGGTGGCAGATGGTAGGCATTCTTTTAAGGAATACTAGGCCTTTATTTCTGTTGTATTTTGACCAATGCATGTCACAAACAATTTGTATAAATTCCAGTTAACTGCATAATTTTAACTTTTGATTGTTAAGATGCAAAATTTTACATGTTTGTTCTAAAGCAACAAGTCACCTGAAGTAATAATTAACCTTGGAGTAATATATTCTGTTTTCTGTAGCTGCTAATGCTCTGTTTAAGTACATTCATTTACTGTTTTGTTTTCTTTTTATGTTCATGTTGTGTGTTTGTAAGCACTTAAGCGTGAATAATTTGCTGGAGGTGAAACCGAGCAGCGACAGAGGGAAGTCTCACCCCGGTTGAGTGTCGGAGTGCTGTTTATATCTCCCGCCATGAAGGAAGATTCTGTCTGCTTTCGAACCGTGTCGTTCCACATTCTACGGATCCGACTCTGGAGGAAAGAACAGAGCGCAGTGAGTGGCAGGAAACACACACGCATACAAAAAAATTAAATATAGAAACACGGCGGGTGGATTTTGTAACTCAGTGGGGCAGCTGTAATCAAAACTGTGAGGCTCACTTTAATCCGCAAAGAACAATCGACAAACACGTCAGACAAAAGAGACTCAGGCGTCGGGTAAAGAGGCACACGACTTTGGTACGTTATCATGAGAAGGGCTAATGAGCTTGAGATGCGTAAGACATGATTGCAGTCGTTGATACAATTGTTGCACGCTGTTATGTGGCGGGAAAGTCTGTTTGTTGATTGAAAGGACTACAGGGCAATGTTTGTGCATGTTTCTGTACCAGTACACATATGCCAGCTCGTACAGTGTTTTTGGATGTCTTGTTTGGTGGCAGAATCTATAGAAATTACAGCTTTCAAAAATATCACTAGAAATGAGTCATCTACCCTGCTCAACATATATCTGCCAGCAGTCTGAGGAAAATTAAAAGGTAAATTTTACTCAGAAGATAAACATTCTGAATGATCAGGCTGGATTTGTTTGCACAGTTAATAAATGAACAGGTCATGGTGTAAATCATGATGTAACACACTTCAGTGTTGTGTCACAGTGAAAAAATGGATCATCACCGTATCGTTTGCTGTAGATATCACTTAAATGTGGGCTGACAAGTGAGTTGAATAAGTAAATTCAAGTGCTCTGGTATGTAATCAGTGAGTCATCTTTATTGATTGGTAATCAAACCCCTGCATATAAATTCAGTTTATACCTCTGAATCTTACATAACAAACCTTTTATCCTTTTTGGCAAGGTTCTAGAAATGTCACATACAATCAAGAGAGTCATTTGAATCAGAAAATAGATTTTTCATTTCATTCCACTGAAAATGTCTGATAAGTTCAAGTAAAATCATCTTGCCACAGAGGCAGATTTGCTTCTCATTTGTTCAGAGAAAAACACGCTTTGATGTTAACTCCGTTTTGGTCTCATTGATGCTTAAAGACAAGCGCCTTTGTGGATTTGTGTCATTCTTTGTCTGTGGACAAATGTTCTGTCCGCACCTGTCTGTGGGCTGCTGCGTGGCGAGCTTGGCTGCCGCTGTAGTAGCGGTTGTTGGTACGCAGGCCGGAGTTCTTCAGGGAACCGTGGGAGCTGTTGGTGGAAGTGCGGCTGCAGCAGTAGGAGTGACGCAGACATTTACTGTACTCCTTATGGACCTGTAAAAAAATAAAACCACCAGCAGAGTGGGCAGTTTTTAAGAGTCACTTATAAACACTAACACTTAGTTTCAGGTGGCTGAACACAACGTAGAGCAACAGAGCATTTTATCGCACCTTTGCAGCACCAAATGCAGTCATTGTTAACACATTCAGGATGACTTGAACAATCATTCATTCATCAACCCAATATTTCTTTTAATTAAAAATTAATTGTTAGGTTTCTCTTTAAGGACTAGCTTTTTATTATTACCTTCTTCTGCAACGCACAGTGGAAGATGAAAATGAACATGCCCTGGAAGGCATTGAAGGTGGTGAACAGATAGGCCATGATTACTGTGTTTTCATTGATAAAGAGAAGACCAAAGGCCCATGTTAGTCCAAGCAAGAACAGCAGGGCAATGGCCCCTAGAGCCCATGACCTGAAAGAAAAAGACAAAAACAAATGTATCTAATAATGTCCTGGGATCCTGGGATCCATTTGAAACTTATCTGATAGTGAGACATATTCAAAATGTAAAAAGCTGTGTTGTTGATAAATAATTGAAACTCACTTTATATTATCCAGGCGACTTGAGTCAGGCTTGAGTGCTGAAGAATTGCGGATCATCTTATGTAGAGTGATCATGAGGAAAACAAGATTGAGCTAAGGACAGAAAACATGAGAGGTAAATAAGTTTATTTATTTTGACTGCTATGATACTAAAGAAAAGAAAACAATACTTTTGGTTTGACTGAGTGATAATAAAAGGATGAGAGGGAAAAAATAAACTATCAGACAAGCTAATACCATAATAACAAATGAAACGGGTCCAATGAAGCTCCAGATAAAGTAGTTATCCACTCGCAACCAGCATCTGGAGTGGCACAAAAGAGAGGAGGCAGTCATATACAACTTAGCTCAGGAAAAAGACATACAAACACGCACCCAAACACTCACTGTGTCATATGCACGCACACACACACTGTCATATGCACACACATGCATTCATTCACTCAAGCAGGCATGTGCACATTACATCCTAGTCTCTGAGGATTATCTTATGAAGGCTAATCATCAGGCTTTTTCTAAGAGTGTTCAGAAAACCCAGTCTGTGGGGAGGCACAAGAGCCATTCACACAGCACTGCATATTACATTTCCAGCTGGGGGAATAACATAATCCTACTTCTCAATCTGCAGGTGCAAAAGGCCTGTCTTCACACGTACGCTTTCTTGGTCCCATAGCTCCTGTAGTCTATGGCTGCAGAGATGCCCACCACCAGTGCGGGGAAGCAGTAGCCGCACAGATAGTAGTACTTTTTGCGTGAGTACTCGCTCTCAAAGACTTCCACGAGCATGAGATAGAGTTGCACACCCTCCAGACACATCCAGGAGAAGGCAGCCAAGAAGAAGAAATGAAGAAGGCCAGCAAAGATTGGACAGGCAATCTGAGGGTGACAGTCAGGGACAGAGACGAGAGAAGAGAAGAGGAGGAAACATTAAAGATGAAGAAGGGGAAACCATTAAGTTTAAGGCATGTAACCAAGTGAAACTCAGGAGAGGACAGAACAGAGTCACTAGGCAGTAGTACAGTACTAAACATTAAAGGGGGGAAAATGAAAAGCTGCCCCCCGGGAGACTGGTTCTGTGCATTATTGAGTTGTAAAGTATTATTTATAATACAGAAAAGGTTTAATATGGCAAAACAATGACACAATGCATCAATTTCACAACATTCAGTAAAAATGTTATTTTGTTAATGTCACGTTAGAAAACAAAAAAGCAAACCTGACCTTCTTTAGTGCATACACATTACATGAGCAGGTACAGTTGTGATCTCGGAGGGTTAAAAACTCACATGGTATTCTGTCTTATCAATCCCAATGAGGAAGAGCAGTTCGGCGATGAAGAGATTGATGCAGAGATTCTTGTGGATTGTGTTGCGGTCAGTTTGCAGACCCCGCAGGAAGCAGAAAGTGGAGATGCAGATGGCCAGACACACTAGGGAGATCACAATGCCCACCCAGGTGATCACAAAAAGGATCAGTTCGTGCATCCGGCCCTTGTATTGAGATTTGAGAGATGATGTGTAAAAAAAAAAAAAAAAAGAAATAAGAAGAGAGAGAGAGAGGGAGAGAGAAACCCGTGGGTTAAAAGTGTGAAAAGAAAAATGAAAAAATAGAAATCAAGGATACAACCCACCAGCCTCAGCAAAAAAACAAAGCAAAGCCAGACAAATGCAGAAGAAAAAAATAGGACATAGTGGATGAAGAATAGTGGGATGGGAGATAAGCAGCAGAAACAAAAGACGGATGGATGAAACAAGGGGGAGGAGAGAGAAAGAGCCAAATTGCTTTATTTAATATTTGTAAATATATGCAAGGAGCTAACATGTGAAGACAAGAGACAAGACATCCTGAAAAAAAAAAAAACATGACATTTAAATTCATGTGAATGTCAGCTAGAAGTAGTGGGACATGAATTTGTAAGCCGGTACCTCCTTGAATGTCAGCGTGAAAGGAGGAAAAGAGAAAATTCAAAACAAAGAGCTTGTCAGCCCTGAGAGGGAACATTTATTGTGCGTGTGTGTATGAGGGTGTGTGACTGAGCCCTCGCTAATGCTCACACGAACAAGTGTCTGCATAAATTACCCCACTTCCATTTTAAATGCACGTCTGCCACGCCCTTGTTTACTTACATCGGACTCATGGTGAGCCATGAGCACAGCGAAATTGGTGAGGTGGCTGCAGGAGCACGTGGTGTGTGTGCTGTTGGTATCCAGCAGCTTGCAGCCCTGCGATGACCACTGGCCTGTCATGGAGCGCTCGGAGTAGTTCCAAAAGGAGCAATTTGGAGTGTAATAATTTTCCATCTGCAGAAACAAAAAACAAGATGAGGGCAAACAGCTATGGAAGCTTATTAAAAATATGCATGTAAAATGAGTTACCTGAAGATGTTTGAGTGTAAAGATCACTGGCTGAGTGAGAAACACTCTGGTAGACTCTTTGTTGATGGAGGCAGCAATTACATGCGAGTTGACGGCCAGGCGTTTCCGCTCAAAGCTCGGCCCCTCCATTTCCATCTTCACTGTGGCGTTCTCAGTGGACAGGAAAGATCCCAAATTCTTATACAGAATGAATACCACTTTTACTTGTCCTGCAAAGTGAGCAGAACCCCAAAAGATCAGGAGAAACAACAGGAGACGAGAGGATTAATAATAAATGGTGAGAAAAAGGCAGTTGTGACATGAAAAGAGAACTCCAGATAAAATGGTACACAGGGGAGAGGGGACGTGGAATAAGGAAAATGCCGAAATGAGGGCATAATGTGGTAACAGCAGCAGTGGTGGCAGAGATAGAGAGCAGAAAGTGACAGGGTGAGTGAAAGGGAGACAGAGAGAGAGAGTTAGTGAAGGTTAGAATGATGGTAAGCACCGTTTCATTTTGACTGCTGGAAGAGAGCGAGATTTAATGTGGAGGGCAATGGAACATTCATCCCTCAAGCATTCACAGATCTCTTATTATTCCATATGAATATTTCATGTGGGTTTGTTTCAATCATTCTAATCTCGTTCCCACTGCAGAGCCGAGCAGAGGCAGAAAACAGAAGAGGGAAGGGATGAGGGACCATTGAAAGAGTAGGGGAGCGAGCGAGGATGACAGAGGGGAGGGGGTTTGGAAACAAGAGAGATGTGACAGAGGGATAAGATGGTGGAAAGTCTGAGCGAGGGAATGGGGAAAAGAGGAGAGAGGGAGTGCTGAGATTGCTCTGTCAGACTGGGGCCGATTGTAATCTACACGCCTCCCCAGCTATTCTATTAAGACTGCTGTTAAGAAACCATCAAGAAAAGAAATTGTCTCAGCGCTTTTGTTAATCTGATTAGGCTATTATTATGAACCAATAACTTAGTCAACTGCATGCAGATTGTTTTAAGCTTGAACAAAAATGCAAATGAGAACGGAAGTGAGGGAGCTACTCAGGACAGAGGAGTTTTTATGGTTGAGGATGAGGAGAGGGGGAGGGATGCTGACCGTTGCGACTGTACTGTTTGATGGTGGAGGCTGAAAGCTGGATGGTGCTGTCGCTGGCATAGTTCTGAGGGAAGGACAAGTCCTGCAGCTCCATCTCTGTGTTGACAACATGCACCTCGAGATCTGATGGAGAAAACACAGCATGCAGTTTTATTGTATTCTTATATTCTCTGTGTTATTATAGATGCAAAAACACCCAGGAGGAAAATCATAGCTATAATCCAGAGAAACAGTTTCACTTAGGGTGTTCTAAACAGCGGTCTGTCATAATTAAAACCCTTATTACTGTTTTCTTACCAACACTGGGAGCTCGGTCTGAGAAGCGATTGCCGTACATGTTGTTAGCCAGCAGGAAAGCTCCTTTTTCCAGGACATCTAGTAACATGGTGGCAGTGTGAGCCTGCTCTGTGCTGTTCATGTCCTGCCATGACTCCAGAGACTCAGGACGGAGCAAGTTGTCCACAGTCTGAACCACCGCCTGCCACAGGCACAAGCACAGGAATTTAAACTATACAGCACTGGGTAAAAATCTTAATTTGTCTCTCTTTTGAAATAGTTTGATTCAAAGGAATCAAAATATACTAGTAGCATGTCACAGAGGCACAATTTCTTCCAGTCTCTTTAATTGAACATATTAAAAATATCAAAGAAAACAGCTTGGTAGACATAAAAATATTGTTTGAGCACAGAGAAGGTAATTCCTGAAGAGCTGATAACTAAAAACTTGGCATATAAAGGATGATGCATCTTTCAGGTTCTGTGTCAGGTCTTTGTTGAATTTTTTATCAGTTTCTGAAAGACATAACTTTCAGATACTGCTCATCTGCTGGTTCTAGCTTTTCAAGCCTGACACTTCTTCTTTTGTCCTTCACTTGTCCACTTCCCCTAATTTGAAGCAAAAAAACAGCACAATATGCTGTCATGTTGGGTACAAGAACTGAACAGAAAATGAGAGGAAAAAGCAGCCAAAGTCCAAAGAAAAATTGTGAAAGTGCGCCAGAAAGTATAAAAAACAAGATCAAGACCACTTTAAAAGATTACAAGAAATTAATAAATAAAAGTGGCTGCTTAAGAGCAAAGTGTGATTAAATTAGGAGTGATTTATTATTATAATAAACACCTTACAAGAAGACATATAGTCTTACATAGTACGTGTGAAAAAGTACAAACCAAGAAAACTATGTAGAAAACTTGTGGGTAAATTTATGATGTGAAATTTTATTGAAAGAAGAATTTCTACATTCAATGAACTTTGCTCTCATTTACCCAAACAGACATGAATGTGAGCTATGGGGAAGGTCATTATCAAATATAAATGCATTACTTCAGCACAAAATAGCATGCTCTTAACGGGACAGTAATGATTATTACTTATCCGATTTGCGTCACTTAACATCTAATTCTGAGTGAGTCCAATTCCGGTTGACTAATTATCAGACACTGGTTCATTAACACATTTTTTTTTAACAGCCTGTACTTGGTTTTCAGGAAGTGCTGTTAGCTATTAATTAGCAATCATTAATGATCAGTTTGTTCCTGATTTGTTCATGGCTGTCTTTGTAATGATTCATTTTGTGTACTGTATTTTAAAGCACAAACATAATCAATGAGGACTTTAACGTGAAAAGTCTTCTATAATTATAATTTCCTGGAACTTCAGTACTCTCTTGCAACACATTTATTAATATGCTATGTCAGATGTATTACCATTCTATTTCACACTTACAATTCATTTAATGGCAATTTTGATGGTTGTATCAGCTATCCAATTTATTGGAGTAGCCTGCTTGATGAATCATGTAATTCTTTTGCTCAGACCTCTCAAAATGAGGGATTGACTGCTGTGTGAAATAAAGAGCATTGCTGTTAAGAAAATGAATTGAGCATCAGAATGCTCTCCTCTTACTACAGAAGGAAAAGACTGAGGGTGTTTGTACTTTATCCTTGGATCAGTGGTTATTATACTAAGCTACCTTGCAGCAAGTGACATAAAATAATGGCCCGCTAACATTCTGCGCAGCATGTTTTACATTCATCTTGCACCAGCTGAGATCACGAGACGTGGGGGTCATATTACAGTATGATGCAGAGAGGGCAAGACACATAAAAGACTGCGTGCTGCAGAGTGCTGCATTTCATCAGTACAAAGAAGCATACACAAAGCCTTTTCATGATATTAGATAAGAGCTCTCCCAGAGCCACAGATATTGCACATATATTGAAAAAGCACAAAAGTGTCATAAGACAAACTGTTGCTTTTCATAGTGTAGTCAAATTAGATTTTCTCCGAGCGACAGATATTGTACCTTATTGTGCAACATGATGAGGCAGAAGCTGAGATTCTACATTTACTGTTAGCTGTATCATTGTGCAACAACGCCAAGATTATGTTGCAAACAGATGACTTCTTTATTAGCTGAACCCATATTTCAGATATTCAGAATGCACAACATGTGCAGCTGAAAAACTATAAATCAGCTTTATCTAATTTGAGAAATAAATATTTAAAATGTGTGTATGGTGACTGCCTGGAGCAAGTCCATATCTTTCTCCAGCCGTCCTTCAGTGCAAACAAGAAGTGTTGATTCTTAAGGCAGTATCAATAAAAGTCCGTCGGTACTGAGCTAAATAAATATCATCCACAAACCTAGTCTGTTTGAGAATTTCTCTTGCCAAAGTTATTCTAAGTCACAGAACAGTCTGAATCCAGACATGTAAAGCAGGCAGATAAAAGAAGAAAGCTACCTGGATAAATGCCCGACATGTCTGCTCTCGCTTCTGGAACTAGAGGGAAGAAAACAAAGACTGGAATTATTCAACTAAACAAATGGAAATTGGAAAACTTACCAGTTCATGCATATGAACGAGAAAAAAAAAAATAACCACAAGGTTGTTTTCTAACATTTAATCCAAAAATACTATGGGGGTATTATGTGTGTAATTACATATGGGTTTATACTTTCTTGTACCTTGTTGTAGTTTCGCCCAGCTGACTCTTTTTTTCCAGGCCTTAAGGTTTGAAGCTGAGCATCCAGTACATCCAACAGTTGCTCAATCAGTCGGACAGATGAGATAACATCTCCTGCTTGGATTCGGCTCCTCGTGTGGTTTACCAGTTCACCTGCTATATTAGCAGCATTCTCCCCACTCTTTATCTGCACAATTTGCAAAACATAATGCAAATATAAGAAAAAAGTTTTTTCATTAGAAAACATAAGACACGTTCAATAATTCTGGAAATCCAACTGCAACATGTTGGGGAGAATTTTTATTACAAAGAAATTGAGAAATGCTAACAAAGAAAAATCCTTAAATGTTGTTTGTTGAGGTGTTCAACTTTTGTTTTTATTACCTGGCTTTTTTTTGTATTTTTGTAAGCAAAGATTGTCTGTGCAGAACACATCATGAAGTTTTATCATCTTTAGCTCTTTTTCACTTGCAAATTGCAACCTTGCAAACTTGCTATTGCAATTGATTTTTGCCAAAAGGAGAGTTTATAATTGGATTCTTCCATGGCTGCTTCTTTTTAGAGTGATGCCACTTACTCTTTAAAGCATGCAGGTATTTAAAAAAAAATACTCAAAAAATCTGGAGAACAGCATGCCTGACTAGATAAATACAAACAGCAATCTAGTTGCTTGGATGAGTATCTGTAAGAACAGAAGCTAGAAGTTTACCTACAAATTAGCCACAACTTGATGCTTGTTTTTTAAATAGACCACAGTGTTTAGATGCACAACTATAATACATTTTAACTAACTTAAATAAAAGTGAAAACTACTGAAAATGTGCTGGCAGAGCTCTGTGAAAGCTATGATGTGAACCTGATTTAAAAGTAATAATTTAGCCTGACTGTAATCTAACTGCATTAGTGGGAAAATAGAAGTAATTAAATACCAGGAGCACATGCCTGGTAATAAAAGATCTCTATTTTAATCAGGACAGCCTTAGAGATATGTTAATGTCTTATTGTAGGTGGACAGGGAGGCTGTGCAGGGCAGTGGGGCAGAGGAAAGGGACGGACCCACGGCTCCAGGTCTTACCTTCTGTGCCACCTGGTTGACCCACGGGGAGGTGCAGTTACTCAGGTCAGGACCCCTCGGGTTCCAAATGACCTGATCCGCCAAGCACTGGAACGAAGCAATGCCTGGAGAAAAGCAGAAGAAGAGAAGTGGGGTGAGCGATAATAAGCATTAGGTGTCTGCAATTAAAGGGGACAGCATGAAGAAGAATGAATGAGCACAGAGAGTGTGATGGTTTTAACCTAGAGAAATTAAATGGAATACATTTAAAAAATGTAATATACTTAAAGTGTTTGAAGATGAGAAGGAAGAAGAAGGAGGAGGGAAGTAGAGTAAAACTATGAAAGAAAATGAGCCTGAAATGAAAAAAGGTTAAATAACAGGTTAGGCAGTGAGTACGAGAGGAAAGAAAGATGAAGTGGGGCACACTGTACTTTAACATATCACGTAACATTTATTCTCTTCACACAGTCACGCAAAAAGACATCAGGTATGATCCCTCTCTGTCAAATAAAGACAACTAAATGAAAGTGCCTTCCATCAAAACTCATTTCCAGTTGGGTTTTTCTGTTCAGCAGGAGGGTTCAGAGAAAGGACACCATGCAGGGATAAAACTGAGGAGGGGGGTATATCTGCTGCTGCCTTCACAAACACCCAACATCAAGTCACAGAGACAAGACGAAGGAGAAGAGGACGAGGACGTCAGAGGAGAAAGAGGGAAGGAGGAGAAGCACAGATGATAGAGATAATGCAGCGTTGATTCATAGTCAAAGAGCGATCATAGCAGATGTGGCTTTGTTTCAACCCCCTCCAAATGATTTTTTTCCTCTTCAACTTTTCTTTATACTCACCTTTATTGACCACAGAATAGATTTGAGAGCTTTGCCAAGAAGAGCAATTAAGGCAGCTGCTAATTTAACACACAAACGACACAAAGAAATAGCAAAAAGACATTGGGGAGAGATGGAGGGAGATATCTTTTTTGTGCGACTAAAGATGTTTTTTCTTTTTTTATGGCTGAATGTTTAGGAGTATGGCAGCTAGAATGAAGGGAAGTAAAGCCTGTGTTTGTGGCCTTTCATTTCATTATTTGCCACTTTCAATCAGCTCTGTTTCTGTGGGAGATGAGTCTTTCGTTTGTGGAGGATGAGCTTTTATCTGCAAGTCCTCAGAGACTGTGCCCACTACAGGGACCAGCACAGGGACAGAAGCAGACAACAGTGGAAAAGAAAAAACAAGCGGGAAAGAACAAATATACAGACTATGTGGGTCTGTGCACTGATCTATTTTTCAAAG
Organism: Kryptolebias marmoratus; assembly: GCF_001649575.2. NCBI lineage: Eukaryota > Metazoa > Chordata > Actinopteri > Cyprinodontiformes > Rivulidae > Kryptolebias > Kryptolebias marmoratus. The sequence goes on along the minus strand of NC_051441.1, from coordinate 8,253,531 downwards.
ATCCACATGGATGGAGGATATGTGTTATAGAGACAACTGAAATACAAATGTTGCTAGTTTCATGGAGCAGAAAATACACACAGACCCTTACCTAGAGATCCTTTGGGACATGGACGATCCACCGTTTCTCCTCGCTGAGTGATGGGCCACTGGATACCACGGACCAGCTTAGCCTCACAAAAATGTCGTTCTGGGTTTTGAGGAGGGCGAGGTGGACGACGGGTGACAGGTACGGTGGCTGTGATTGGACGCAGATCTGGATGCTTGTTAATGGAGCCAATTGGTCGTGAGGTGGGGGCAAGAGGGCGGATGGTAGAGGGACTGACACTGGAGGTGAATGGCCTCGATGGAGGAGTGGTGGTCACTTGAGTAGTGGTCAGAGGCCCTGAGGTGGCCGGAGAGAAATTTATAGAAACAATTGAAAGAAAAAGCAATGAGTAGGCAACATAAAGAGGATTTAAAAAATACATTCAAAAGCTTCAAGGAAAAGATCAAGAAAATGAAATACGTCTCATATCTTTCAGAAGCTGAGTTCAAAGGTTTGTATCAAAGTAGTTGGGGTAACAAACACTTTTTAGAGCCTTACAAAGAACTCTCTCCAGAGTTAAATGGAGACACAGAGGAGGAAATGGCAAGACAACATCATTACAAATTAGGAATAAATAAATAAATAATTTATCAAATGTATCATAGAAGTCACCATCACTAAACATAATGTAAAGATAAAAGCAACACATCACAACTACAAAACCCTAAAAGATCAAATACAGAGTCAGTCTTTGTCACTTCTCTCTTTAAGCCTAATCTAAGCTTCATACAAGCCATTCTGCAACTAAAATGTACAGTTTATCCACACTGATGGACTGCAGAAATGATGCGTGACACACCCATTTCAACTTATCAGTTGAGAACCCTAACCCTTTTTTTATTTGCCCACAACAGTGAAGCTTTTGCACACAACAAACACATTTTCTACTTTTCATGTTTTGCATCCATCTTCCATCTAGGATCATTCCTTACCAGTTGTGGGATCTGGTGGTCCAAACTCCAACGGGTAGCGCAGGACGTTATAGTTGTTCCAAACATAAAGCTGGTTATCTCGAGGATTGTAGTCCACAGAGGAAATGTACTGATACGGGTTTGGAAAAGGGATGTTGACAGGTTCCTCGCGTGCGTGGTTGGTGTTATAGGCATACATCACCAGGTCACCACCTGCTTCGCTGTCATCATCCTGGTAGACTGAGCGCACTGCATATAGCACACCGCAGGCCATGAAGGCGTTGGATGCCATCCTCTTGTCAAAGCTGGTCTCCCAGGTGCCTTCAAAGCGCAGCGTGTAAGGGTTGACCTACAAACAGAGAGAAAATGCTAAAAGACCTATTAGGTTTATTGCTTCATGTTTCTGTAGTTCTGTTTTATTTCTTGTTATCCCTGTGCAAAGTTTTATGTTGTAAATTCTTGTGTAGTTTTTGCTCCCTTTGTCCCTGTCAGTATTTACCTGTCCTCAGGTCAGTTTGCCTGCCACACCCATCTGCACCTGTCCCAAGTTTGTAATCAATCTCATGTGTCCACTTACTAATTACCCTCTGTCCATATACATGCATACAAACATACATATAATTTACCTAGAGTTACTAATCCAATCTTTTAAGTCATAAAATTATATAAACTAGAAAACAAATAAAATATTTTACCTACTAGCGAAGATTAATTTTAGTATGATTGGATTTAAAATTTGGCCAACATTTTTATTATGTTTATCCTCCTTTTTTGTCCTACCAACATCTTTTTGTTTAATCTGCCAGTGTATCTGTCTTATCTCAGTATTTATATTTGGATAATCTAGTTCAGTATTCGTCATCCATTTCTCATCCCTCTCTGTGCATCACTGCTCTCCCACCTGACTGACCACCAGTCGTCCGTTGTTGGATTCAGTGGCGTAAATCACCCACAGGCCATTCTCATCCACAGCCAGGTCAATGTCCGATTTCCCTCCCCAGCGGTAGGGAGAAGTGTCATGATAATTGGCGTTTGTGACAATGGCTTCACCACTTTTGATGCGTGTTCGTAGGTCATACTTGACTATGTTTCGTGTGCGCTCTTTGTTGTAAAACACTGCACCGTCATACACAACAAAACCTGTGCCATCCACCCTGTTAGGCAACCTGTTGAGAACAGACAAAGATGAACCAATCAATTCATCTACTTTATATGGCACATTCCTACAAGACAGTCTCATGGTGAGTGTGAAGACACCACACTGGGGCCATTCTGCTGTTGCTATCCATATCCACATCAAAAGCCAATTAATCAATACAGCAGCAGATGCCATTTGATCATCCAGGACAGTGGGAGGTGCACTCACTTGTAGGTGGTAGTCGCTCGGTTCTGTTTAAAGTCTTCCCAGGAAGCATACTCATACAGCATGTCAGTGCGATAGGGGGTCCAGGGCATGACGTACAGACGGTCTCCAGACTGCAGAGGGTCTTTGCACCATGCCCCTGCCTGGTGCTCTGCTTCCTGCTGAGAGCTGGGCACCTGCACCCGCAGCAGTGTCCCCGGGCACACAAATACTGGAGCAGAGAGGAGGGAAAAAATAGCGAGAGACAAAAAATGAAAACAAAGCATTGCAAAAATGATAGATTTTATGGAGATGGAAGGGGAGGAAGTAAGAGGAAATGGAAAAAAGTCAAAGACCATAGAATATATAACAGGAGAAAGACGTGATGAGGGCCGAGGAGAAAGATCTGAACTGATAAAAGCAAGTTTAGAATTGAAAAGGAGGCAGAATAGTAGAAGAATAGCAGTAAGGGGAAATGGAGGTAAGGTGAGGTTCATTATCAGATTTAAAATGAGGGAACATATGAAAGCTCATTTGTAGAATTTGAGCATTGTGTTCAGAAAACGTTTAAATATGATAAATGGGAGATTTCTGGCTGCTGCCGTGGCTTAGATGTAGTCGCTAATCTAATTTATCTTGGCCTACTTTTTATTTGATTGTGCTTTTTCTCTTTCAAAGGCCTCTGCTTCTTTGCTCTGCACCTGGGCGGTACAACAGTAATTCTGGAGCTTGTTTTATTAGGACTCAAATTTGGCTCTCAGTCAAGAGTAATGCCTCAAAGAAATAAAAAAAGCATCCTGGGGTAAAGACGTGAGGTTGGCTAACCCTCCCCTTCCCCTGCAAATCCAACTCAGCTTTGTACACCCACATGCACAAATATAGACACTGAGGTCCCTGTTGCAAAAAGGCATAGGAAGTGCACACAAAAAGAAGGGGAATCCCTTACACAGAATCCATACAACAAAAAGACACACAAACACAGACAATGTCTACTTTTTACTGGTGGAGGTCAACCACTAGGGACTAGTGTAAATTGGCTGTCTGATGCCATGTGTCCTAGTCTGACAGAGTAACTGCCAAGGGATCCAGCAGACATGTCAGGTTATCTATGAGGAAAGTTTTGGGCATCCTCACCACCCTGACATCACAGGGGTCCCAGCAACAGAGGGAGAAGGGCAAGAGAGTAGGAAAATTGAAAGCCTTACAGAATAAAACAGCTGAATAGCTCCCATGTATTCCTTTGCCAGTTTATCTATCTGTCTCATGGGCTTGGGGTTGCAAAAAAAAAAAAAAAAACAGACACCTGCTGGTCACCTCATGATTGAATGCATCTCTGAACTAATTAGACACTGCAGGGACAGTTGGACACAGACAGCAGACACCGATTCACAGACAGACACAGACTGTTGCCATTCACACGAGGATAGCACACAACTATACGTGCAGAGACCCACACATAAACACATCCTGTCAAACCGTTCCAGTTTGAGTGATGGATCTGTCCAGACTCAAACTGTCTTGAATATTGCATGGATCTTGTAGGAGAGGAGAATCCCAACAGAGAGGTGGAAGAGTAAACTCAAGCTTCTGAAAATCCAGCTTTCTCTTTTCACTTGCTGTTATGCTGCTGCTGATAGTGGCTGGTGATCTGTGCTGCTGGCCCTCCTAGGAATCTGCCTGTTCTGTCTAAAGGGTCCAACAGGGATTGAGACTGGCAGCCAAACAGGAATCTAATCAGTCAGGCACAAACAAACACTGAATAAAGGCACTTCACAAGCATAAGACTTGTCATGCTCCATTGTCAAATCAAAATGTTTGCTTGAAAGTATTGAGGCTTGAGGTTCGCAAATACAATCACAGGTGACTGAAATTGATCAGATGGTTAAGTGTCTTAAACAACAGCTGTAAAATGTTATTTTATACAGAAGTGTAAAAAAACAACCAATATAAGTAGGACACTCTCTACTTACACTGTAAAAAGTGAAATAATCAACAGACAGAAAGGCTCTGCATGTAGGTGACCCATAAACAAAGCCAGTAACACTCTACCTCAAGGTAACATAAAGGACACAGAAAAACAAGTATGCAAGCTTATTCTCTTCTAACACATAAAGTACAACCCTCTATTATGTTGTATGCTTGCATTCATCTCTTTTGCAACAATACAGCTAAATTGATTCAAGTCAAAGTACAGCAGTGTATTGCTACAATGGCTTAGGAAACAATGACACTCACGGTCACATCTCCAAAAAATTGTATCACAGAAAAAAAATATCACTTATTAATATAGACAAGTATGAGAGAATCATAAATTTTTATTCTGCATTTCAGCAACTGTAAACCCTACATATTAAGAAACAAAACCAACAAATGTAATGTAGTACCATTAAGCTTGAGGTTTATGTGGTTAAATAGAATTTAACATGAAGAATATCATAAAATTAAAATTAAACTGTTGAGTAATACAGTCACATTAACTGACCTTTGCTAGTATTTGTGCGAGTGTAATATATTAAGCTAATTAACATCACTTAACAATTAAACTACAATCAATATTTAATGAAAGAAAAACCACTGAAGCTTGTGTTTTTTATATTATATATTGATTTTCTTTTAATAATTTGTGCTTTAACCACTCTAGGATTTGCACTTGAGAACCTGTTATATATAGCCTCCTGATTAGGGTTCCTGGTGGGACAGTAATAAAAGTTTGGGACTTAAAGTGTAGGGGGAGGATGGCAAGTCATGGCTGTCTGTAAAACAGAAGTAGTAATAATAATAATAACAACAACAACAACAATAATAATAATAATAATAATAATAATAATAATAATAATAATAATAATAATAATAATAATAAAATTTATTTATAGACACTTTTAAAAAAATCTCAAGGTTGTCTTACAGAAATCCAAATTAAAATCAAACAGTAAACAAAATAAAAATTGATTTACAGAATAGGATTGTGCAGAGACAGAGTAACAACAGTAGATAGGAAACTACTTATGGGATTGATGGCAATTACAAAGATTTATGATTGCGATGAATATGCGTCTCTTAACAGATGAATTTTAAGTTGAGATTTGAAGCCGGTAATAGAAACAGAATTTATTAAGTCCAGGGGCAGAAAATTACAAGAGCAGGGGGCCAAGTGACTGAAGGCTCTCAATCTCATGGTAGTCAGGTGAGCAGGTGGAACAGTGAGATGGAAGGAGGAGGAGGAGGATCTGAGATTATGGGTGGGAATGTAAGCATGGAGAAGCAAGGAAATATACAGAGGAGCCAGGTTGTTAATGACCTTAAATGAAAGAAGCAGGATATTGTAGATGATGCAATATTTGATGGGGAGCTAATAAAGTTGCTGTAGAACTGGTGTTATATGACTGATAGAGGGGGTTTTAGTGACGATACCAGCGGCAGAGTTTTGAACTAACTGAAGTTTATGGAGAAGCTTGTCAGGTAAACAAAAAAGAAGAGAATAACAATAATTGAGACGAGATGTGACCAGAGTTTGTACTAGAACAAGACAAGACCAGAAGTAAGACGCAGACAGAAAAAAATAATCTTTTATGCACCTTGATAGTTGATGTTGTCTAAAAAACAATTTGCTCTCAATAAATTGTGCCCAACTGAGCACCCCACCACGAATACTACATGATTCTTTTCATCATTGCACCTAACCTTCCAGGCATGTCCTAAATTGGCAGCAGTCTGTACTCTTTTGGCCTCATCAGCTCAATATTACTTGAACCCAGCAGAGACTGACAGTCATTGTTTGCCTTCCTCCTCCAAGATCCTTTCTGTCTTCCTCTCCCCTACAATCAGTGCTCGTTGGTTTATTTTAATGAACTGGTCTTTGGGTGGGTCTGGTGACAAAAGGGCTCATCAACAGCATCTAAGCAGTACATACAGACCATGATACATACACACATACTTATTCACACATTCACCACCAAACAGAAAAAGTGACTACGCTTCACATCCTGCAAACCCTGCCTGGGGGGCTTCATTAAGTCTGACCTGCACTCCCCAGCTTTCCCAGCTGCTTTCCTGTTTACCAGCTCTTCTTGGCTTTTCGTTCTTTTGCCCTCCTCGTAATTCATTCGTAACTGTGAAGGGTTTAGCAGCGGGAAGCCAGAGCAGCCAAACCCTAGCTGTGGAGTCTACAGTACAAGAGGCTATTATGACCATAGAATGAATGAGGTATTAGGCATTAGGCATTAAGCATTAGGCATAAGTCTTGAGATTAAGCATTATCCTAGTCTGGCTAGAGCAGGTTAGCTTCAGTAGAGCCATCTGGGATTATGTGAGATAGATAAATAGATTAATTCCTTTTTGGCTGTGGATGGAAATATTGGAGCCATGATCTATCCAGTGAAGCTATCATGCAGCACAGACACAACAGTTTTTTACCCTAAACTAGCCAGATGACTAATGAAACTTACCTTATCAGGGATTAAAACCCAGGCTGTAGCTATCATGCTCGAGTCTGCCAATTACCACCACACATACTGAGAAATACTGCTGTAATAATTGACTATTTATCTCTATAATCCCTTTCCCAGGCACAGGTCAGCTTTTACGTGTCAATATGAGGCTGCAATATAAAGTGATGAAAGCTCAAGAACTTTCTTGAAAATGACAGCAAAAACCTCCCATTAGTGTCTAGCAGTCATTTGTGATCGACTGGTAAAAGTGAACGCTGACAGCTTTTGGCTAAATTTAGACCTTTCATTTTGGTTGTTGCCCATAGTCCATGCTGTTTTCATGTTTGATGTGACAGCATCATGGTGATGCTCCACTTTGATGATCTGAACACCCCCTGCCAATGGTTGGCAGTGGATTTCTTAAGTGCTGTGTGGTGTTTTTGTGTTGTTTTTTGTCTTTTTACCTACAGGGTTTTGAGGATTCTTCAGATCCTGTCTTTGCCCAGACCAGTCCACAGTCATGCTGCACTCACACAACTGACTGCTGAGAGCATGCTGCTCTAATTGAATACCCACCTGTTACTGGCAGGTGCAGCAAGCATTCAGCAGGGGGCAGAATGGAGCATGGCATGCTAACCCGCATCCATGCTGAACAGTTAATGGGCTTTAAGGGTTAAAAAAGCTTGGATGTGTGTGCATTGGGTCTCCTGATGTTATGCTGGTGTATTCATTCACAGATTGGTATGTGCATGTATGTCTTACTATGTATGATTATGTGTGCGTCTTTGTGCGAGTGTGTGTGGGCATGCATGTTTACAGTTCAGACAGAGAAGCAAAAATAGAGGAAAGCGTGAAAAGGAATGTGAGCTCATTTGGTTGTGTGCAAACAAGAAGAGCAAGAGAAGTGAAGTAAAAGAGAGTAAATAGGTTATTTCCTGTAAAATTAGAATTATGAGTGAGTTAATTTGCTGAGGAGTGACAAATAGTGACAGAAGAAGAGAGATATAAGAAAAGAGAAAGGTAGGCCTCCCATTGTGTTTCCGCTTCCTTTTAGACTATACTGGGTCAGGTCTTAGGAGTAAAAACAGAATAAAACACAAAAATACACAGACATACACTCTAAGACACACACACACATACTCAGACAATGCATGCAAGTACACACTTCCTAGACAGTGGAAGAGGCATGTTTAAAACTGGAATCTTTATCAATCCAAACATTGACCCCATAGACTACCCTTCACTGAGACCAAAAGTGGACAACAGCAGGAAAAAGCATCTACTGAAATCAAAGTCTTTTCAACTTATGTGAATCTGACTCTGAGTGACAGAAAAGTTGATCAGGACATGGTTGCAGAGGCTAAAGGATGAAGATTCGGGCAACAGAGGACTAAACCCAATTTTGGCTGAGTGAGGCTTGAAAGATGGAGTAACAACATGTCTGTGTGGTTGTAATATTAGCTGAGATTGCCACCCCCTTGAGTGTCTCCCCTGCTCTTCTGCTTTGAGTTACATCTCCCAGAGATACTGTCTCTACATAATTCCTCTGGAACCTGCTGTCGTTTATATTCATAACCACATGCTTTCCTCACTCACCTCTTTGTGCTTTGACTCTAACATTGCAGTGACTTTTACATGTGCAGTACGTCGCTGCACTCTTTCCTATCTCCTTGTGCCACTAAAAAGGGTCTCTGCACTGCCTCAGTCACATGATGGTGCTTGTGTGTGGTGGGTCATTCCTAATGAGGGGATGCTGCCTGACTCATCGTCTCTATAGCAACTGCTTTTCCTCTCTTTTTTCATTCACAGCCATCCGTTGAATTTTCCTGCCACACAATGCTCTAGTTTCTCAAGTATTACTACTTACTTTTCCAAATGACATAGAAAGCCATTTATGTGAGGAATGGCTCTGTCCTTGTATGCTCTCTGATCCCACCCTCCATAGTAATGCTGTGATTGTACAGTTGTTAAAAATTGAATTTCTTTCTTGCCTCTTCTGGTTTTGACGCAAACAAACTGGAGGTAAGAAAACCCCCTTTTTTTGGTCCTGTCAGCATTGATAAAAGGAATTCTGGAATGATTTTGGTACTGAACACTGCTATACTGTCAGCAAAAAGGGTGAAAAAGGGACAAAGGAAGTGATAAGATGGAAGAGGCAGCTGTTGCCGACATAGTCCTAATTTAGTCTGACAGCAGGTAGGTTGACAGAGTGACAGAAATTTCTTCAACTGTGACATCAACACCACATCATCATCATTATTATCATCATCATCATCATCATCATCATCATCATCATTATCATCATTATCATCCCAAACCCAACCTGACAATCCCCTGATCAATTAGAAAAGATTAATTTCACAAACAAGGGAAAAACAAAACTCTGGACTGTTAGTTCAGCCACATACAGAGAGAGGGAACACTTTAAACACCAGTGGAAGGATGGATGAAGGTAAACACAGGTTGGGGTGCAGACAAAGGAAAGTGTTTGCCTTACAGTGTTAGTGGGAAGAAGCATGGTAACTAAATAAGATTGTATAGTTATGAAAGGTGATAGCAGAAAGGTTTTGGAGCTTTCTATTCTACTACAAGCAGTGACTAAAATGACCTCTTGCGGTTGGAGAAGAGTGAGACACAATGGTCCAGGTTAGTGAAAGCAACGAACACAAAGATAAAAGACAATGGGGTCCATAAACCAGTTAATGGAGGCCTTGATGAGAATTAATTCCTCCAACAAATGGATCCAGCCACGGTGCCAGGCAGGGGAACAGCTGAGAGTGAGACATATGTGAACAAAGGGGCTCAGAGAAGGTTGAGAAGGTGGGGTCCTGAGAGGGGGAGTTTACCCTAGTTGGAAAGCTAGAAATGATGGTAGCTACTCTTGTTCTGACCTTGAATAGGGTCAAGCCTATCTTTGCTCTTTGAGATACTTATGATTGAGGTACATGGCTGAGCTGATTGTGGCTCTTTAAAAGTGCTTGTGGCAAGGCTCAGGCAGCATCAGAAAAGCCATTACAAGGAGCTGAAGGGCTCCCTACAGAGGATACACCTCCCTCCCTCATCCATGCCCCTCTTCTTTAACACAAACTGAACCAGGAGGAATGGACTGATGTAGACAAGGTATTAAGGTGTGAGAGGTTCGGGAAGGGAGCTGGGGCATGTATGCATTTGCAATAAATAAAACAGAAAGGTGACTGAGGTAGAGAACATAGAGAAAGAAGCAGAAAGAGAGGTGTAAGACCTGCTCAAAAGAGCCTGTGGCTTTTTGTGATGGCCAGATGTTACCTGAGAGATAAACTAATCAGTGAAAGTCAGGAGATAGAACAAACTGAAGGAAGGATGAGAAACAAAACGTAAAAAAATATGCAGGAAATAGGAGGACAGTGAAAGAGAGGTAATAAACAAAACTGTTATGAATTGAAAAAAAAAACATGAACACAGACAGAATGAGAGAAGGACACTGAAGTACCTGGAAATGGGATACTGTTAACAATGATTTGAAAGCAACTTTGCCCAATTATAGATTATCTCAACACTAGGTTGTTTTTAGTTTTTTGTTTTTTGAGAAAAATATCAGACTTAATGTTGGTCCTGGAAAATAAAAAAGGCAAAGAGATAAAATATGAAGAAAAAAGAGCAGTTGAATAATGAGATGTGAGAAGATGACTTTTTTTCTTAAATCTGCAGGAACAGATAAATCAGAATAGCAAAATGAGTGGAACAATACTGGAATAAAAAGTGTATATGAAATTTGAGTAATGAAATATGTATATTGTAAAGTGTGAGAAGAAACCATTGTAAGACAAAAAAATGACTTTTTAAAAAGAATGGAGTAAAAGAGGATACATTTTCCACCCACAAAATGATATAAATTTTGTATGTGTATCTTGTGCTTTTTCGTAAAATTAAGTTAATTTGTCGTTTATCTCTCATAGATACTGGATTGACCTTAATGCTTTTTGTGGGTCTGTGTAGATGTGTGTGTGTATGTGTGTCTGTATGTGTGTGTGTGGTGTGTGCAAGAGAGAGAGTTAGAGAGAGAGAGCGAGAGAGAGAGAGAGAGTTAGAGAGAGAGAAAGAGAGTAGATGAGGCTGGTGTCATCAGAACCAAGGAGGAAATCTAGAGGGATTTTAGATTTTTGGTTACACATCCAAGACAGGTAGAAACAGAGAGGAAAAGGAGGCGATTAGAGATTGAGAAAGAAAAGAAAGGGATATCGACATCAAACATGAGCACTACACAGGGTGCTGGGTTAGGAGGGAAAATGGGGGGAGAAAGGGAAACAAGGAAGGAGGAAGAGGTAGGAGGAAGGGGCGAGCTATGGTTGTTATGTTTATTGTGGACTTTACCTTTTTGATCCACTTCTATTCAAGCATCGGAAAAAGGAGAAAGAAGGAGACAGTAAGATAAAAGAGAGAGACAGTAAGAAAAAGAGAGGGAAAGTAAAGAGAATGAAAGAAAAAACAGGTGCAGGAAAAAAGAGAAAATTGAGATTAAATAAAACGCTGTCCTTCCTCTTTCTTTTGTTCTTTTTTTAAGCAAGTTATCTGTCTGTGTTATGGCTGGCTACTCACATAAAGCATGGCTCGAATGGAAAATGAGTAGGGGAAAATGGCCTGACCTGGGTTAAAATCCATTTCCATTTTCTTTCAGATTTATCAATAATCCCCCAACAACACAATCCACACACTCTCAGCCTCACTTCCACCCATCTTATCACCACATCCCTCCCTGTCTCCCTCCCACTTTCCCCTTGTGCCCAAAATGCAGCTCCAAGAACCTGGTTGAGAGAAAAACCAACAAAGAACATCATGAGATTTTTTTCAGCTGTAAAAGAAAACAAGTAGTGATAAAACAGAGAAAGAGATGGAAGAATGACAGATGGAGAGGTAGTGATGAAGATATCTATCTGTGACCAGTTGTTTTCGGACAGTTGACTGAATCCTGTTCGCTTCCTTCGTCTCCAAGCACAGCCTGTGTTGACATTAGAGCAGTCCCTTGATCCAAAGAAAGCGGTTCTTTTGGCTTTTCTCAATTTACAGAGCCAGGACGCCTGCTATAGAAGCTGGCAAAAACACTCTACCCATCGACCATCCAATCAATGAGGAGCTGCTGGCTTTCCTGGCCGAGACCGGCTCATCAAAGAAAAAGAGAACAAACAACAGGGGAAAGGGAGGGCCTGACAGAGTAGAACACCTCAGAAACACAGAGAGAGACCAAGAGATACAATGAGGAGGAGGGGAGGGGGAAAAACAGGGCAAAGACAAAAGAGGGATAAAAAAAATGTCTACAGCAGACTCATCACACACAAATCAATAGGTGGGGTGTGTTGTATCACAGCGAGGCCTCAGCTGGCACAAACAGGTAAAGTGTGGCTCCCTCGACATCCATGACGATTTCTAAACTTGCTTGTGTCACATCATCTGGGGAGTTCTGTGAACAGCTGGAGACAACAGGGTGCACAAGCAAGGATCTCAGCTCCGCCTTTCACATCATAGCACTGGCACTCGCCTTTCCTCTATATTTACTGAGGCACAAGTGGTGTGCGAGTGGATCTCCATGGTTCTCAAGAAGAGACTTGTCAAAAGGCACAAGGCTGTTGGATCCCCACTGTGAGCGTGATTGTGGTGTACATGTCAGAGGAAGTCTGATGTCTCCAGGGATCCCTGCAAAACTGTCACAACACCTCTTAGGGCTGCCCGTCAATACAGAAAAAAAGTGAGAGAAAGGAAGAGAGAGAGATTAACAGAGACAAACCGTAAAGCAAAAGAAAAAATATGACTGAAATGGGAAAAAAGACTGTTAGCAGCAGTGGGCTGAGCTGTGTGGGGGTGTGGGGTGGCCTTACACCTTGGCAAAGACAGGATCAGTATCTGCAGCCACACAAATCATTTATCATCTCATGCCAAGATCAAACTGAACAAACAACCTCCATGAAGACCAAGAGAATGTGAGCCAATTTCAGCCTACAGGGCCCAACACAGGAAAGCACAACTACAAATCCTGTGAAGCAGGGGCAAAAAAAAAAGCTTTGTGCTCCCCCACCACCAACTGTGAGTGCAGTCATTAACTCCAAAGTTAGGGGAGAGAGAGACTGACCACAGGGCTAGGACTGGCATCCAGAGCTTTCATCCACAGTGAACCAGCTGTGGAGGGAATCAGGGGGTCCACGGGACACCAGAATTCAGCAGAGCTCAAACAAACGTTGGATTTATCCATGTTTAAGGAAACTGATGACTGCAGAGCTTCTCCACTTCATGCAAAAACGAGTCCCTAAAAAATAGAAAGCTTAATGCAATTTTATAAATGCTCAACCAAGTGTGTTTTGGTCTAAAAGGGGGGAAATGGTGTGTGATGCACAGCAGTGGCATATAGACAGAGACAGAGAGGAGAATTAAACTTCTTCATAGCTGCAGAGAGAAAGAATAAAAAATAAGAGACGTTGGGAGACTTCTGTTGACTTCATTTCTCCTATTCTTGGTTGTCCTGAAAAAAAAAGTGCAGGGCAAAAATACACACAGTGTCATTACACATTCCTTCAAACATACACACACACACACACACACTAACAAACACAAAGGAGAGACAGAAACTCATCAAATGGTTGTCACAGTGTGCTGAAGGTTAGATTAAGGCCACCTTGGTTGTTTGTCTGATTCATTTAGCATTTTTCTTTCAGGGCTCTATTGAGAAATAAGCTGCTGCCCTCTCTGCCGTTAATCACTCTGCTCAGTGCTCTCTACAACCCTATCAATTACTCCCACAGTAATGAATACAGCTACAAACACACACTATCAAATACACACACATACTGTTGGAGCACAGTAAGACAACTTTGCCTTCTTACCAGCTTTTTCACTTGTCTTCAATATCTGCTTCTTCACACTTTTCTTCCAGGAAAAAAAGAGTCATCCCTTTCCAAGGCCCGAGTAAAGTTTCCTGTCTCTCACTCACCAAACATTTATGAGCCCCACGTCTAATGGTGTCCCTATACATATTAATAGAACTTCATTTTCTGCTACATCAAAGTGCTGCCTCTCCTCCCCTGAAAACTTGTCATATTACAATGCCATTATTCCTTCTACTGACAAACTCTTCCAGACAAGTCAACTATCATTTCCAGCTGCTTTGTGTCCAGAAACTGATGTCTTGTAATGAATAGGCAGTGCTGAATACATTAAGTGTAGAAGAACCCATTGTTTTAAGTGAGATAGGGGGAAAATAGCAGAATATGAATGAAAAAGACTATGGAGTTATGAATCTCTATTGCCAGTGTTGTGCATATTAATGCAATAAATCTCAGCTGATAAAAAAGCAGAGAAGCAACACCTGGCTAGCCTTGACATGGCTAGTATGGATCTACCCAAAGGAGAACTCTAGGAATCAATAATGATCAAGCACTCCGTCTTGGAGAGGGAGGAGGAACAGGTACCGTTCTCTCATCAGTAAGGTTCACTATTTACTTGGCAAACATCTGAGCTAAGACTGCAGTGTGGGATTTTTACTGCAGTAAATACATGCTGCAGTTGTGTTCACGGATCTGTGATGTCTTAATGGAATCCAGCAGGCTACAGCAGGATATGACAGTGTGAAATGAGAGTTCAGTTGAGCCATTTTGTCTTGCTCTGTTCCAAATGGCAAAAACAATGCTACGTGGCAGGGAGGCCCCCTCAGGGCTTTTTAGCTCAATGAGATATGATTTGACTTGTTGGTGGATGTTGTATTTTGCCAAGGCGATTCTGCACATAGCAGCACACACACATGTTCCAGACTCTTATCTGAGCTCAGCCAGCAGAATTGTGTGTTTGTGTGTGACAGAGCTGTTGCTGCTGTCACCTTCTCGTTTCAGGTGACTGGCAACATGGCGCCTGTGTCACACAAGCGCCACTCATGTAGAGGCCCCTGTCAAATGCAAAATCACACACAGCCATCAACTTAGCTACACGCCATCTCAGCTGCTGTGACACACAATCTTTACGTACCGTTTCTCTTTTGTTCCCTCTTTTGTTGAGACAACTAACAACAACAAGAAAAAAAACCTGACTTGGATGGTACCCAAGTGCCCAGCATTCCCAGCCAGACGTGAACGATGGGGCATTACCAGAGCGATTAGCAGCAGCAAATTCAATTAATCTTGACAAATCTCTGCTGAGGCAGAACTGAAGAGAACGACACACCTCCCTCTCTTGGTAATTAAAAGTGGCCGAGTTGAGCGGCGTGTGGTGCGATGGTGACTAGGTTTTGGGATGAACAGTTTCAGCTAAGAGTCTTAATGAGTCAGGTCATATTTAGTGTCAGTAGAATACAAATAGAAAGATCAGCCAACAGTATGAGCTGTGTACATAGGGTCTTACACCTGTTTCCATGTGTTCATCTAGTGATGGAGAGGGGCTATAAAACAGGAGATATTAGCCCTGTTTTTTCTTGTTTCAGACAGGAGGAACCTTTCATCACAGAAGGGCCAGGCTCTGAATTTTTTAAGTCACAAATTTGCTCATTTGCAATCAACAGAGTTTTATACAAATTCAGAGAGGAAAAATGCAAGTCAGCAGTTACCAGTTCCTCCCTTTGATTGCTGATAGAGAGACAACAACCTTCCTTTTGGTACTCAGCAAGAAACAGGCAAGGTTAAGATGCATGAGTAGACTGAAACAAATGCAGCTAATTAATGCTACCTTCACCTTGAATAAACAATACAAGACAAAACACCTAGCTACAGCACAGTACTATTGTAAGACTAACAAGCAAGATAGTCAACTTTACCATGAATAATATCCACTGAAAGTGAGAAGAAACTGCAGAGAACACTTGCCCAAAAACACCGAGCAGATTAAGGACAGAGACTGACAGCTGTTTGAAATCGTTACTTTTGAGGATTTGCTCCACCTGTAAAAGAAACAGAAATCAACAGAGACAGTAGAAGAAACAGAATTAAAGGAATGACTGAAATTTGAATGATAGAATACTGAAGAGGATTGATAGGTAAGTATGAGAGTAAAATGATGATGAGTGAAGATTTAGGACCTTAGAGTGCACACTGAAAGCAAAAGAGAGAGATGCAGAAAAACAGAAGAAAAAGGGTGACATATGAAAAGAAGCCATGCTGACTGTGGAGGAGATAATAGCCAACATGACTGCTGAGAGAGAAGATGAAGAGGAAGGGAGAGAGAAGAAAAGGAAATTAGCTGCTTGGTCTCCGTGTTGTGGCTCACCTTGATCTGCACCTGAGGAAAAAGTAGAAAAAAATCATCCCATACCATCAAAAATTAAACATCACCCTTACCCCAAAATTTGTTGTACTGTTAATCTGTGACATCAGTAGCCACATATAACCCCACCCACCTTTTCTGCACCCGAATGCTACTTCTGCCCAGTGGAGGGGAGCACCACTGCTTCTCCCCTCCAACCAGGAAGCCCTGCACACAGTGAGGGGATCAATGCTGGGCGTAAAAATTCATGAGAGGGAGGAGGGGAGACTGAGTGGAGATTTTCACATGAGCAAGGATCAGCACAACGCTATTTAATCCTAGCTGTGTCTGCTCCTTGGGCTGTGTGAGTGTGCTCTTACTGTATTTGTGTGTAGATGCTGGTTCAAAGAGGAAAACTAAGAGGAAGAGAGAAAAAGAGCAATTGTGCGTACCCCTGTTTGAAAGTGTGAGGTGCACACACAAATATGTGTGCATACCACACCTGCCACAGACTTCTGAGCAGCACAGCGAGAAAACCATCCGTTACCATGGGGACATTAAAACGTGTGGTGCTGCAGGTCATGGGCTCTAAAATAAGCCCTTTGCTGTTTGTGTTAACATTCCTTCTGTTAGGTGTGGCAAACACACAGCAAGCCCTGCTTCAAAGTCTCACTGCGCCCAATTTTAATTTTTATTGAAAATCAGAGGGACAGCAAAGGTGTTTGGCAGCAGATAAAGGCAGCAGAAAGCCCCCGGGTTAATCAGTGCATGAGTTCAGCACGGTGTGTGTTACACTGCTGTGATTGCCAATAAAGGCTGCCTCCATGTTTGCAGTAGGTGTGTGTGAAGTGTTTATCAGACCTTGTGTTTGTGGACCATCTCCCCCCTGCCCCCCACATGTGAAAATCCCCCTCAGCTACTGGTGCGTCACTCTGTTGATGGAGAAAAAAGGTTTAGTGCTCTGTGATTGTGATTGTGTTTTTGTGCAATGCAGCCGGGAGTAAGAAGAGAAGGACAGGGACAGAGAGAGAAGGTGAAGATGAGTGTTTGTCTTGTTTTGTTCTTATTGTTTTGAGAAAACCACAAGAGCATCAGTGTGTACATGTGAGTGCAATGTCATTTCTTGAGGGTTTAGGGGAGTCAAAGAAGGGGTAAGAGGTTAAGATAGAGGCAGGGAAGGGGGAGAGGTGATGAATGGAGTGAGAGGATTGGGGAGGCCGGAGGAGGTGAAAGGGTCTCAGTACTCACTGTAGGGGACACACTCATACTGGATCTCCAAATACTTGTAGGTCCCTGGGCAGGGGTCTGGGAACACGTCCGACCCCGCGACCACCACACACTGAGTGCGATTATTACACCTGAGAGATGAGGGGAGGTGGGGAGAAAAGAGAGAGAGGAGGGGGGAGTAAGCGATAAAAAATGATGAGTGCCATTGTAAGAAAGACAAAGAGGAGTGGTTATAAAAGAAACATCTTCAGGCTCTGAAAGACAGAGGGAATGGTAGGAAAGGGAGTAATTTCACACTACACTAGATCATGTGACAGCTGCACCCGAGGGGAGGAGGGAAACAGGCAGGGAGGGAGAACATGGGGAAAAGGAGAGGGATCAAGGATAGAAAGAAGCAAGGAGGGAGGGAGGAGGCAGAGACTGGGTGAGTGACGTAAGAACCTCCCCTCCTGGGGGATTGTGAGTGGGAGCAATTAGAGGTGAGAGAACAGGGAAGGGCGAAGGGGGTGATGTGGGGTTTAAAGGCATATACTTTAAACTACACACTTTGGGAAACATTTACATACACATTACTTCTACTTTTAAACCACATTTCCGTATGCCATCTTATGTTTACAGACCCTGAGCAGCACATACACAGAGGAAACGATTCTCTTTCGCATCCATTCAGTCATTCTCAACATATTTCTTATCTAGCTTTGAGCTTTTCTCCCCTGTGCAGGCTTTGCCTCCCTTCGTATCTCAAATCTCTTCTGCATCCTCTATCATCCCATCCTTTCTGGAAGTCTTTCTCCTTCCTCTAGCCTCTCAATGCTCTCCTCCACCCCCTGCTGCTTCCCTCCCTTGCTTACTTGTGCTCTTCTCAAGCTAGTACCCTGAGCCTCCATTACATGTGTGATGGATAGCTGGGAGAGGGCTCCCATTGATCTGAGCTCTGAGGAAGAGGATGCTGAGCTTAAACATGGAGAGCAACAGCAGGAAGCCCTGCAAACGCAGCTGCAACAACCCCCAAGCATATGTGTCCTCATACACCCACACTTGCATGTATCACATACGTGGCTAGACTACTGTTAACATAAATGTTTTGCCAAAATTCAAAAGTATAATGCACAGAAAATATGTTCATTAACTAATTAGGAATAGCTTTTTTATAATTTATTGCTTGAGGGGCTGAATTTACTTCAAAAAATATAAATGTCCAAACAATACACTACAGATTAAAAAAGCAGGGAATTCTGGAGGGATTATGCTGTGAAATGGTATCTTCTTTCTTCTGCCAATAACAGGCTCTGACACTGCACAAACACATGCACAGGATCCAAACAGATCAATAGTTACCTCTGTGACATTATCTTGAAGGCGTCAGGCAGGTAGCACTGCACATTCTCCATCTGAAAAGGGTCTGCATCACAGATCTTGTCATCAGTGCGGCCGTAGTTGGCCGTCTCAATCATGATGACATCGCTTCCAGGGCAGCGCAGCTCGATTGGGTAGCCTTCACATGCCAGCTCCCGTCGCATCAAGCCGAAGGGCATCATTGACCGGCCCAGAGCTAGAAACGAAAGAAGGAGAGAAGGAAAGATATTGATTATTCAATAAACCCTAATACTTATAGGAGGCATTTTATTATTTAATCTAATTGCAAATATTAAATATAGTGTTGGGCAGGTGGAATGAGAGTGGTTTCCTTTGTTCTCATTTCAAGCACATATTGGCTTCTCTAATGATTTGTCTTCCCTGAGTAGTAAGATTTCCGTACTGTTGATGCACAGCCTGGCCATTCAGTTTCCTCATTGGAACATCACAGACCACATATTGGTATGAAGGATTTGCAGCCAAACCAGCTTCTCCAATGAGATATTGCACCACTTGTGAAACAAACTGTGAGAGTTTCAAATGTTAACAAACTCCTACACACAGCCAGGCAACAGCTTACGATACTCATCTGAACACCACAGAAGAACAACGTGTCCTTCCCACTATTCTTTGTCTATTCCACCTCAACAAGGCAACAGAACCGAACATTTGGATTCAGCCTTAGTGTGAGAGGAAGTACTAGTATAACAAAAAAAAAGAAAAGAAAACAAACAGAATTATTGTCTTTGCAAACTTTCACCTTTGCTTTGTACACCATTTGCATACTCATCACTAGCATTCAGCCCTCTGAGAGGAATGTCAATGTGCTGCTGTGGCTCTGTGAGGAGAAGGGTCGGCAGGGACAGAGAGGTACTCGGGGTTAATCGCTGAGCCAGACTGAGAGGCATGAAAGAGGGCTTCAGAGAGGTGCTGAGAGAGACACTCGTTGTCTCTTCAGCTCGCTGTATAACTGCTTGCGATGTAAGTGCTTTTGCATCCAGGCGCACACACAAAAAATAACAGAGTGGCTATGAACATCCTTTACAGTGCAGGTTTAAGCACAGGAGCAAAAATTGAATATAAGTAGAGACACTGAGTGATGTGGAAGTGAAGGTTGAAGAACAACAAGTTTTTTTTTTTTTTTTAGGTGAGTTTCATGCCAGAAACTGTGAGAGCTGCTGTCTGTGGTGCTGAAATGACTAAACTTGTTTGAGAAAATAAAATCTCAAGCATTGGAGCTGCATCTGAGACTGTTAGGTGTAGAGCTGTCCGCTGTGCTGAAAGACCAGAGGGCTTTGACTGAGATCTTCTTTGCAATGTCAGTAGGTAGGACGTGGAACACATTGGGCTGGCAGCGGGCACATTGTCAAATCCAGACAGTAAAGGCCTAGCTGCACTTTAATAAGGCAGAAGTTCTATATAAACTGGGCTTTTCAATGCACAGCACCTCCCCCAATGACACAGGCTCGGCAGCAGACAAGGACACTGAGTCAGCCCCCCTCTCCCCCATTACTGTTAGTGCTGAAATCCACAGAACGGTGCTAGTTTTCCTTCCTGAAACTGAGCTAACAGTGCTTAAGTTTCAGACACTGTCCAGTCAGGAGGAGCGTCCATCTGAGTTAATGTCAGTGTCAGTCATTTCAGACATGAAACTGTGCAACATGATTCACCGCCATTGGACTTGCTCATATTTCTAAATGCCAGTCATTTATGCAGTAGGGACTTCAGTTCAGTTGTGTAACTAATGCCATTAAGGCTGAATGACTAGCACAGAAAGACTTCAGATCTTTTATGCCTCGCCAGCATGCAGTGCTAGTGCCAAATCACAAAGGCCTTGATGCAAAATCGCATACTAATTAAAGCACACGGAGATGCAAACAGCAGGCGAGGCCAGACAAACAAGTCCACACTCAAATGCAAAAACCCACACAAGCAAATTAGCACATACACAGACATACTGGTGTGCATGTTCGCAAACAAATGCACACATACAGAGACAGGCACACTTACATGTACATACTGAATGGTGATATCACAGTGGGATTACAATGCGTAGTGCCAGTGTGTGGCCTTGTTCTCCTAACCACCCTGCAGTGTAAATACACAGCAGAGTAAAGCTGGCCAATGATTAGAACCATACAATGAGCCAAGAGGAGAGTAAAAGTGAAGAGGGCCACCAGGAGTGATCACTCTTAGTTCACTTATAATGCTAGTATTAGCTCATCAGTTGAAGCCTTAATATAGCATTTAAGCTCAAACTGTGAATATTGTATAATACATCTAATATATCTTATAATGACGTTACATATTTAACCATATATATTAAGCTACAACTGAGCACAAACATCAGTGAGCCACAGCAGTTCAAGGCAGCAGCAACCATAATAACTAGTCTATTTCTGGCACAGCTGCAAATCCCTGCTTCTGCCATATTGTATTGTGCTTCACACCTGCATATTTCACATCTAAGCAAACATCTCTTGACAACTTGCAGGACTAAGGTGGATTTCACACTGTAAATACAGTCAGATGCACCTTACATTTATGCAGCGATTTTTGAATTGTGTATCTGTAAAACAGGATGGAACTGAACTTGCAGAGATTCAGTGTTTGCATGTGTGTGTAAGTGTGTGCGCCTGTGTATGTGTGGGGGGGGTGCTTGTGCATTCGCGTGTGTGTACAGTGAGTGGCAGCCAGATGGCCTGAGGCCTAGCTGGAGCTGCGGCTGGCTCTGAGCTGAGATGAGATGAGCAGAGGATAAGCTTGGACTGGCCATGGGCTACGACTGTCCTTCACTCTGCAGGAATCCATTAAGGTTTCCGAGTCTCTTTAACCAACAGACACACTCACATACACACACTTGTAGCTATTTAGCATTGCCTGTCAGACACAGTAGTTGAATGACAAAGCCTTTTTTTCTCGGCGGGAGCCATTTGTATAGGTGAATATAATCACTTGCAGTGATACCATGACTCATCAGCATAAGTCATTAAATCCACAAGAAACAGTTACCAGTTGTCATACAGACAAATAAAATGAGGCAATTGAAAAGAGTAATCACACAAGCTGATTTGCATGAATGTGGTGGTGTGCATGAGGCAGAGGTCACGTGCACATTCACGCACACACCACTGATAGAAGCTGGGTGTCTCTCCAGGGCAGCCGGTGTGAGGGGTTGAAGTGGCTGGCTTCAAAATAGGGGCTCCATACAAATTAGGAGCAAGAGAGAGGACTGATTGGATTTAACTCATTATCCTCACACAGTAATTAAAGCCTAAGGCTCAATAGATGCTTGGACCATTAGACAAGAACATCATTTTGCTCAAGCCAGAGAAGTCTTTGTTCACTTTTTTATTTTACCATTGATGGTCTTTATGTGTTAATCTCATGCACACAGGTGCACACACACAAACATATGTGAAGAGTCTGTATAATTGATAAGAAAATGCTTGCATCAAAGAGCCTCCACCAACAAATACATTTTTTAAAAACTGTTTATTTAGTTGTTCATTATAGTGCCAGAGAAAAGTTTTTAAGCTCTTTTGAATTTTAATTTCTTTCTTTCTAGACAAAAACAGAACACATTTTGTGTTTTTTGATTTTATCAATAATAACGTAAGAAACTAAAATAACATTTTGACAAATATATTCACCAAACACTTGGTCAAAGAACTTTGGATGACAGCATCTGCCCCAAACCTTCTTGGAAAAAAAAAATCACAAAACTTGGTTCTCTTTTCCTTTGTTGGTTCATTTCTTTATTCCTGAAAAAAAAACATTGAATTGTAACCAGAACATTACTCCACAGCCAATTTTAGTTTTACCAAGGTGATCCAAAATGATTTGCTGGGTTTAGATCAAGACTACAGCACCATCGCATCCTTTTTTTTTTTTCAATTAACGCAATTTTGAAATTAAAAAAAAACAATGCAAATATGGGAAAAAAGAACAGAATAGATTTTGAGAAGAGCCTGAAACAAAATAAAATGTAGAAAATTGAAACAGTGAACATTTTGTGTTAACTCTGGATGTCAAGACTGAATAGAAAAGATGACATTTTTAATACTGATAAGTTTATAGCAGGAAAAGACAAAGATTTATCTTCACTGAAACATTACAAAAAAAAAACTTTATATCATCAGCTTTCAAGCACTAAAGCACCATATTTTCTACATCTTTTACAATCTGACCCAGGGCCACATCATGTTTGAGACTTTAGTGTGTAATCTTTGTTAGTATTGCAGGTTGCAAGAAACCTTGCAAAAGGAGACTGTACTTGTTGTACTTTATGATCCTGTGACTGACTTGCTAACAATCAGACTGTCTTTTGGGAGACAGTGTGATCAGCGCCTCTTAGCCTCTTTTCCAACAGTCTTCTCTTACTGCCAACCACTAGCACAGCAAGCAAACGCAGTACCAAAGATAATTTTCATTGAACAGTGTTGATGGCTAATACTTATATATTACTGATATAAATACTGATAGGTTGGGCTCAAATTCCTGCACTTTCAGCTAAGAAAAAATAGTAAAGAGTTTTTAATCTTCTATCCTCCTACATATAAGACTTAAATACAGAAACTACACTGCATATGTGTTCATATGACCTCATCATTAGCACTAGCTATGAAGCTAACTCCTCCCTGGCTTTCAGGTTTCTTTCTAAAGATGGCTAAGAAGAGGTTTCAGCTATGGGAATCCCTCTCTGGCTGAGAATCATCTAGACCAATTTCCACAACACTTTATCAGCTTAGCGCTGCATCTTAGCGACTCACTTAGCACTGCGAGTTAGTGTAATGACTCGCTGGAGCATGGCCTGTCACCACGGACAAGCTGAGGCGGTGCGGCCAGAACTGTCACATTCAGGCAGCCTTTAAGCTGAGAAATTGTGACAAAGTGACACTCTGAGATAAACCTAAAGGCCTGACATGACGGTGAAGGGGCTGGGGGCTGTTTGAGCTTGTGGGATACTGTGTGTACATGTGTGTATGTGTGTTTATGTCTGTGTGTACGGCTGGGACAGTGTAGCACTGGCCTCAAAGCTGGGATCCTATCTCATCTCTGACTCCTTTGCCTGTCTGCTACAGGCAAAGTAGAAGATGAGATGAGGAGTGACTGTGAGGGGAGTCACCAGCTTTGCTATAAGGTCAGAACACAAAGCAGCACCAAAATGACACATTTCCACTCTGATGGAGCTGAGTCAACCTAAACACACAGGGCAGAAGAAATGGAAACAAATGAGAAAGGGTAACAGTAGAAAAAAAGATAGAAACTGTCAGACAAGAAATTGGTGGAATATAAGAATAACACCGTTCTTTGTGAGTGCACAAGGTCATCATAATAAAATAATGGGACAGATAGATTGGTCCAAGTAAAGTCCTTTTATTGTTTGGCTTTTCTCAATACCAAAAGCTTCTTTATTTTTCTTTAATTAGCACAGCCCTCTAACTGAACTGATGTACAGAACAGCACACAACATTACACCATTCATGTAGGAGAAATAAACCCACTGGTAAAAAGTTTAAAAGTATAGACACACCCCAAATGCAAGCTATTCTCATTACATTTACAATTCTTGCAGGCATGTATGTGTGTATATATATATATATATATATATATATATATATATATATATATATATATATATAGAGAGAGAGAGAGAGAGAGAGAGAGAGTACAAGCCCTAAATCTCATCTATCCTCAACCTCAGAATTTCAGTGTGTGTTGACAAACTTTGCTCTGGGGGCAACTAGCGGCTAAAGCAAAGAGATTAAGATGGGCAGTTAAAAAGCCACTGAGACTTGGAACAACACACTCACACAAAGTTGAGTGGGAAGACGAGACTGGACGTGCTCATACTGTCAAACCAATTCATTGCTGGTTCTGGCATCTAATTATGCAATAAAATTGCCTCAATGGGGAAAAACAGCATAGCCATAAATAAAAATCAGCCTGCCTCAAAAGTAGGAGATCCACCCGGTGGAAAGTATTCTCTATTTCCCCTGGGAGGGAGATATGCTACAGGCCCTGCACAACTATGTTCTTTTCTCAGTTTCCAGCACATTTTACAGGAGGCAAGCCGGCAGACAGTGAGTCAGACCTAGATTCATATAGATTCATGTAAACATGGTGGTGGATGGTGGTGCAGGTGCTGCAAGGAAACAGCCATAGGGTTGGTAAAGAAACAGAGCAGAGGCAGAGAAGCAGACTGAAGAAAGTGAGGAACACAGTGAGACAATGAAAGAAACAAAGGTGATGAGAAAAGGAAGGAAAGTGAAAGATAAAGTGTGGAGAAAGAGAGTGGGATAGCAGTTAGGAAGATTTGTGTGCATATGGAAAGGTTGCAACTTGCATCCTGAGACTTGTTAGGAAAGATGAGTGTTGAAGCCCAGCCCAGCTGCTGCATTAAACACTTAATTAACCTTCTTATATACTAAGCAAGAGCTTTGGCAGTGTGGCCAGTTTGTACTTCTGAGTTTATTTTTATGTGCATGCAAGCCGATCAATCTTTTTTCTTTTGTTATGTGGTTATGTAAACTTCTTTCATTTTTTTCATAGGTATTAAATATAAATGTGTTCAGATGTTAAACCCCTCTCAATACCTTTGATGCTTGTATGGCATTTTATTCAGCCACAGCGCAATGAACTTTGTGTTTTGTCTTTTTCACCTCAGCACCATCCCTCAATCCCTCATCCAATTTGATCCACCTGCGAACGCTCTCATTTAGCCTCCCCAACCATCCTCTGTTCTTCCAATGTCTTAATATCTCTTTTCATTCAGACTCTTCAGTTTCACTTTGCCTATGCTGTACTCACTGTTTTACCAGCCTTACTATTCTGATCCATGCCTCTCTTTCTATTTTCCCTTCCCCTTCTCTGTACCCTCTTTGCCCTTGGCTGCCAGCTTCAAGCTGCTGCTGGTAATTATCAATCTACAGTTCACAAAAAAACATAACAGGCTATTGCACATTTTCTTAAGCACATGACATACTTAACACACACATATATATGCACACACATTCAGACTGATAGTCTCTGATACACACACAGTCCGTCATGACTACAAAGTCTCAGTTCCACAGCAAGATCAGGAGAGAAAATGCAGCAGCTATCACAGGGCTGCACAAACAGGAACACAGTCCCTATTTTTTTCTGTATGAGCTTGTTTGTGGTGCACAAATCAATGTATACAAACTAGCGTGCCCCTGCACATACACAACTACAAGCAAACACAAACAAAATGGACATACGCACACTCACACTAACACTGTGAACGAATGAATAAACAAGAAGAGCACAACCCATGTAGACAAGCACAGACACATGAGAGCGACCTGCGTCATCTTCAAAGGGAGGCGTTCAGAGAACACACCGCCACTCCACCCCAGCCTCTCCCTCCTTCAGCCCACCCACCCCCTACTCCCAATATATGTTCAAAGGCCATCCATTAACCTTTCACTCACGCAGGCCTCTCTGTGATCTACTGCTCCCAGCCAAGGGCTTTGAAGAGCACAGAAACCCCAAGCACTAGGGAGGTGGCAAACGAGGGATGAGAGAAGACTGTAAGAGGTAAAAGAGGGTGGGAGGAAAGAGAAAAATGACAATGACAAGAGAAGCTCGCTATTAACAGATGGTATGCAGGGGGTAAGGAAAGAAAAACAGAGCAGCTGGGAGGAGGCAGGGAGGTTGATCACAAGGAGGGAGGCTGAATAGAAGTGGGGTAAAGTGATAAGCTGGGGAGGGCTGGAAAAAGCTAAGCAAAAAATGGAGTTAGCAAAGATAGAAAGAAGCGCCACAAGAGAGATAGAAGGCCAGTGAAACGAGGGACTGGGGGGATATCTCAATGCAAAGAGGGGGAGTAATAGCTGAGGTGTTAAGGGAAGAAACAGCAGAGAGATTGGATGAAAATTAGAGGTGAGTGTTCGGAGTTGGAGAAGTGAGAAGCACTGACTGTTGCTAATGGGATGTGGAAGGAACAGAAGCTTGAAAACACACAAGAGGCAAGAGAGAAAAAAGAAAATTAAAGCTTTACAGCAGCTCTTTATTGCAAAATCCAGATGATTTGCAATATTCACAAGCCCCTTGATTGGTAATTAGTGTCTGTAAAGCCTTTTGGTTTCAGCTTATGAAAGGGAAATACCATAGTAAACTATATTTAAAGGTCAATTTTAGAACAAATGAAAGTTTATATATGTCTGCAAGAGCCTACATCCAGGCAGATATGTAAGCTTTTGTCTAAAAACAAAAAGAAATAAACTGGTTTGTATTGATTTAAGTTTTATCACTTGGTTCCAGTGTAAGCCATCTGCCATCTGATTGTACCATGTTATTTAATAAAAAGAAATTCAGTTTTTTAACAACTGTACTTACTATGTGAATTCAATACTCTGATAATGTCAAACAAATAATTTTTTAATTCTAAGATCAAATTATATAAAACTCATTAGAACATTTTTTTAAGCTAAATTAAAGGCCTAGCATTCCTCAAAAGAATGCACATTGCCTGCTTCTTTTTTTCAGAGTTTTAAACTAAAATCATCTCATGCTGAGAAGGGACAGAGTTGTAGGCATTTTTATTAAACCTTGTAACTGACAGCACAATATCATGCAACACTGAGATCTCATATAATGTTGGGGATGACTCTAAGCCACTACTACATCAAAACTCAGTTTCAGCAAAACTGACAGAGTTGATCAGTTAGCATTTAGAGTATGTGCTGGATGTTGGATTTTTATCAATGTACATCCATTGATTAGTTTCTGAGAATTTCACTAAAATACATCAACTGGTTCATGAGATATTCTGCTAACATTACAGACAAATAAATATACACAGACACAGGCAAAAACATTATCACCAGCTGGTGACAACAGCAACAGTGGCAGGTGCTGCAGGAAAGAAATGTGAGAAAAAAAAAGATGTTGACAAGTGATTTTTAGGCAAACACAGTTTGTCATAATCTTAACATCAGTGACTTATTTGAAATAATTGATTTTTTTTTGGCGTCATCTGATTCCGATCAACAAATGCCAGGAATTTGAGCGGTTTTACTGACATGCAGAGCAAAGAGAAATCTGCAGCAAGGAGTTCATGAATACCTACTGAGGTAATACAATATGCTGTTCAGTAAATTATACAACAAGAAACCAGGTGCATGTAGCAAAGCTTCAGGCATAACTGCTTTATCGGCTTTTCTGAAAATATTATAGCTACAAGCCTGCTGGAGATTCAGTTCTTATGCATTTGTGAGCAGGTCGCAGGTATGAAATGATAACTTTAGTATTATAGCATTCCAAGACTGATAGTTCTCTCTTTCTCTTCTTGATAAGATTCGATACTGAATGTTATTTTGGGTCAGCATTTTTCAGATCTTCTCTCTGAATTTTAAATCTACAGCTGAGCAGGCCTGCAAAGGCATAGTTAGTAACTCCTCATTTGGCCCTCTGTGACAAATAGCTGCCCATTCCTGCCTTATAGAGAGCAAAATAATATGTTGAGATCAGTCTGCATCCAGACATTATGTCACCATCCAAGGACAGTCGAGAGACTGGGCACTTTTTTGAGAAGATGTGTAAAAACAGCTAGTCTCCCTTCCTTAAATAATAGCTGCTGTTCAGGGAACAGGCACAGGAGGGGAAAAAAAAGCTGGAGAGAGGAGGGGCAGACAGATAAAAATGTCTGCCTGTGCACTTAAGGGCCAGGGGCCTTTCCACACGACTGATCTTGGAGCAAAGGCTTAAATACAGGAGAGATGAGAACAGATTCAACCAGTCAGCTGGCACTGGCATCAGTGTATGAGTGGCACGCACACAGCTGAACATGTGAGCATGTAAGTACTTAAACCCACAAACCTCTTGCATGTACATACAGTAGCACTACATCCTGAACGTGAACATATTCAGTTTTCTGAATACTGTAATCAGAAATCACAGAGTGAAAAAAGGGACCTACAAATAGCCTTGTAATGCTCTGGCTGCCTTCACTAGTGCACATAAATACAAACGCTAATGCTGTTGCTTTGCTAAATGAAAGTTCTGTGTCGGGACTTCATCACATACAGCACAGCTGCCTGCAAAGCCTGCCACATTAGGCAAGCCTAATGGGCTTTCAGATCAACAGCACAGTATATGAAGGAGGAGGAGGGGTATGTTCTTAGTTGGAATTCAGTTCGTCAAGGTATGTGTGTCACTCTCTGAGGAACTCTGTCAGAACACAGGGGTGAAGGGGGCTTGGGTATAGATACCACTGTGATTATGCGCTTTTTTTCTTATACTTAGATTAGTTTTTATCCATTAATGAAAAAGCATATTTTGCCTCCCAGAGCTCTTGCATTTCAAAGAAAAATAATGAATTACACACTTTTTAAGGGGATATATTTTCTGCATGTGAGACAAGGCTTATGGGAAAGAGCAGTGAAGAAGAATGTGTACTAAGCTCATGCTGATAAGGGATATTTGCACTAAAGAGCTGTTTTAAGAGGAGAATAAATGCGTGAGACTTGGGGGTAAATATTAGAATGTGCAGAGAGGGGTTAAAGCATGGCAGATTAGTCGGCACACCAAGGGAGAGCAGGAGTACACATTAGACAGTGAAGCCATGTGTGATGCTCATGTAGGTTTCCAAATGAGCTTTGATTAGTCTGAGACTGATTTCCGCAGTTCTCATCACATCAAAACCCAGCTCTCTTCCTTTAGGATCTATTTCCCTTGTCTTCTTTTCCATTCCTCTCCGCTTCTCTTTGTCACACTACAATAAAGAGAATGAATTTATGCCAAACTTCGACTGCCAAAATTAGGAGCACTAAAACAGTGTGGGTGTGCATCAGCATGTGTCGATGTTTATTAGAAAAGGAAAAGAAAAAAAATTAATTTCATCAAACCAAATGCTGTGCCTGTGCTTTGGGGATAAATACAGATAACAGTCAATTGATTATTAATGCATTATTAATAATCCCAAAGTGCCAGGTCACACAGATAGTTGTAGGCTTATCTTCGCATAAATACGCCAATAAAAACAATGCCAGCAGCCAATTATGTGGAGCAGAAGGTATGCTAAGAAATGCAGCCAAATTAAGATGTAAAGAACAGCATTTACTCAAATTAGAAATTAAGCCAAACACATTTTAATGTTTTCCTCTATTTTGCACATCCTTCAATTCATCCTTTGTCATCACCAGCCACTCCATGTGGTGATGTCTCACCGAAGCTCCTCCTCCTTATTCTAGCTGTCCATCACGCAGCAGATTGTTGGCACTGAGCTGACTGAGAGCATACAGCAGATGGTGTGCTGCTATCTGTGTGGCAGGCCACTAGCAGGACACTCAACAGCCCCTCCTTTTTCATCCTTCCTGCAATCACTGCTCCTTTGCTCATACACATCTACAAAGCGCATACACACACACCCACACACCCTCTAGCATCAGTTCAGCCCAACCAGGTCACCTGCTGCCAAGCTTACAACGGCCATCATACACAGAAAATGCAATATCTCATGGTACATGGCACATTCAAGGAGGTCACACATATGGCACCATTACATGCACGGATTCCCTCCTATTCGCTTGCCACGCTTCAACTAACATCAAGATGACAAGAAATTTTATTGACATTCTCACATGCACTTTCCACCTCACACCACACTTTCTCCCTCTGTCTACTATAAGAGACAGTTTGGTTAATCAAGTGCAGCATTTCTAGCTCGGTCAGCAAGTCAATATACTTACAACCTTCATCAAATAGCTAACATATAAATATTACATTCTCATTTGCAATAATCCAGTCAGAGCAGCTACAGGGAACAGTGAAACCAACAGAGGCTTATGCCCAACATTATGAGCTAGCTCAGTAAATCAATACGTAGTTATGCACATTAGAAATACAAATAGTGATGAATATATGCAGTATAGACTCTGAGTGCAGACAAACACAGTGGTTTTACTTCTTCATAAATATAGAAGCAACACAATGCATAAAAAAACCTACCCTGTGAGGACGGAGCAATGTTGCTAAAAGCCACAGCGCACGTGAAGATGATCCAGATCGTAAGAGCCATGTCTGAAGCTGAGCAGAGGGCAGAGCAAGGGATGGTGCTAAAGCTCAGAGGTGGTCAGCAGGCACAGGTGAGTGGACTGGCACTTTCCTCAGCTTACACCTTCCCTGAGGGTGACCCTGCAAGCAAAGTGGTTAGAAATAGCACAGAGGTTACGAACCATAAAAACTTAAAAGCAACTACGTAAATAAAAAAAGAGTTATTCTGGGGCTCTTTTATTTTCCCTTGCTTTCTCGGTGCTCAGAACCTGACTTTTACTGCATTTAACAGTACAATATCTGATAACTCTGCAATGCGCATAACTTCAAGGCTCAAAAATGCTATGGCATGGTCGACGTTATATCAAGGGAGAAGAAGAGAGAAGAGGAGAAAGGAGAAGCTCTTCTTATGACGGTCAAGTAGAATGATCAGGTGGCACATCTGAGGCCATTTTGTGCAGGATGTGAGGGAAACAGCTGTTGACACTACCAGCTCATCACTCTGAAGTGTTTGGATGCTTGATTCAATCAGACATGCTACATTTGTTGGGAGCTATTAACATAGCTTTATTCATGGAAAAAATACAAGTCTTTTGTGGGTGTTTATGAATGTGTTTGCAGGAATGGACACATAAGGATGTGAAACAATGAAAAGTGGTTTCTCAGTCCGCAGTGCTGTAGGACTCAAACATCTCATTTGCTTAATAACATAAATCACATTTTGAAACTTGAACTCTGATCCTTTGACAGTGGAACCAGCGGGGGTTAAACCACAGAAAACAGAGACAGTGTTGTTATAACTAACACTGCTCCTGCTGAGCTTAGAGATGAAACAGACAGATGAATCTGCATGTGTGTGTTTGGAGGTGAACTTGAGTATGTTCCTTTATTTAATTATACAGCATGAGGGTAAAAGATATGGTGCAGACATCCCCATACACATAAACACAAATGTGATTCATCTGAGTACAGACGGTTTGCTGTATAGCAAACTTATTGCATGAGTTATGTTCACAGTTTAAAATCTACAAATTTCTGCTAAATCTCATAAAATTATATAATTTGTATAAAAACAGAACACTTCAGTGCAAGGGAATCTACGGTAGTGCACAATTATTTAACCCTGAACCAAACATTACCTGCAATTTTTACTTTCAAATAAAGGAAGATCACATTTAATAGTATTTCACTAAGATCATTGTTTTTTAACCTATTAGAGGAATTGTTCCTACCACCTTCACAATTTAAATTGACTTCAGCATAGGTAATATTTTAATTAAAGTTGAATTTATACTGTTTGTTTGTTTGTTTTTGTTTCTGTGCTTAATCAATGTAGAAATCATTCATCAGTTATTACATTTTAATAAATAAGGCCTTGCAATTTAGTGAAAGACATCTGTTCACAAAGACTGCAATTTAATTAAAGCATGAAAACATAAAAAATAATTAGTAATCTTTCTGAGATCTTTTATATTATTGTAAAGTTACAGTGATACAGTTTTTACCAACATGTTCTGTTGCAGTGAGTACACAGGTTGTTGAGTTCTTATGTGAGCAAATATCTGTGTCTAAGTAATTTAGTAGATAACTTTATATAGAGATGCCTATTTAAATTTCCCGATTATTAGCAGTCCTCACTTTGGAGGAGGGATTGGTTTCTTTTACATTCATAGCATGATTTAAAAATTATTGCAGTGGTTCCCAAACATTTCATCTTTGGATCCATAAAATGATTAAAGTGGAAACTCACAACCTCATCTATTGCTGATTGAAGTTAAAAACACTGGAAACAAACCAGTTAAACAAGGGCAGATTTACATTTTTCAAACAAACAGCCTCAACAAATATTTGACTATTTTTATCTACAACTGTTTTTGACTTGTAACAATTGTGGCAAAATTATGCTATTAGCAATCGTTGTAAAAGTGAATTGGGTTCTGGAAATCATATCAAGACACCCACACATGGCTGTTTCCAGACCTCCAATTTTGGGAATCAGTGGATTATTGAATCCTTGTTTTGATTATTGATTGTACTCAGTAATTTACTGCATAACAAAAAGCAAATTATATTGTTCTTGTGACAAACTGTCACGATAATAAAAGAAAAAATAACAAAGTAGGGTCATGCAATGATCTGATTTTTGCTGGCAATTTGTACCGATTCACATGATATTCAGGAAGATAACCCCTCGTGCATATCAAAACAATATCTCAGTTAAATTTCAAGCAATGAGCAAATATGAACATTTCATAGTGAACTAGTAAAAATTTGGATCACATTCATCAATTCTTTTTTTTACAGTTTAATACCTAGAAGACACCACAGTGTACTTAAAAAAGTGAACTTGATGCAAGTTAGGTTGTTTTTAAAAGCCATTAAAATTCTTTGCTCAGTTTCAATGTTTCATACATGAATGGGTTAAAATCCAACTGTAAAAATATGTACCCAAAATATGTTTTTTGTACTTCATATAACTTTACTTTGCATTTGCAGTAGTGACTACATTTTCTTTCTGGCATAGCAAAGATGTTATTCCTGAATTACTGAGTGACTCTCCCCCAAATCTTTATCATCATCCCTGATTTGGCTTTCCCTCAACCTCTGCAGCCCCTCCTTTTTATGACCTTTTCTGATATTTAACCTCCTCCCCAGTGGCAATGCCAGCCTATATTCACCAACCTGCCTGGGTGTTACGGCATGAATTAGTACGTTGGATGTTGTAAAATACAAGCAAGACAGAAAGAGAAAGATGCAGACAGCAAACAGCAAAGAAGCAGAGAGAAGGAAAACTGAAGAACAAAGCAGACTGCAGCAGCTGTTCTTTGCATCAGCATTTATTTCTACGATATGCTCAACACAGACACACACACACAGAACCTCAGAACTGTCGAGCTTCTGCCGTAATTTCTGTTTGTTTGTGAATATTCCCTATGAACAACATCTGAAAGAAAAGGACATGCTAAGAGAAAGGAAAAGCATAAAAGCACTAAACAGACGTTTTCCTGTCACAGTCTTTACGCTAAGCTTACCTCTTCTCTCCACCCGATCTGGCTTTAATATGAGTGGTAAAAAGAGATTTATTCTTATGAAGTGACAGTCATTTTTTTTCTTCTATAACTTATGTGTTATTACGAATAAAAAATTTTTCTTTTTTCTTTTTTTCTTTCTTTATTTTTTTCTCTCCTTTCTTTTGACTGTTGTTCTCTGTACTTTTCAACAATAGCCCTCCTGTGGTCTCTAAAGATGAGGACAGTCAGGGAAAGACAGAGAGCAAGGGGGGGAAGGCAGGTTGGAAGCTGAAGGATGGGAAGGGGAAAAAAGTGCATGCTGGACAAATTGATCCTATTTTGTGACAAAACGCAAGCTGGCAGTACACAAGATTCAACTTCATAGTGGAAGGCTGTGAGAACAGGAGGAATGATGGGAGGGAGGAAAAGTGAAAAGGCCAAAGTGAAGGAAAAATGATAAACACAAATGTCAAGAGAAAGGAATGAGAAGAGGAAGAAATGAAAAATGAAGGAAGCACATGGGCGGCCCAAGTAACTAACAGACATGGAGCAAGAGGACCAAAGGTAGTAAATAACAATAAATGCAATGTAGGGGAGATATTCTGTGTGAAAAGAATAAATAGTCAAGAATGGAAGGTGAAATGGTCAAAAAAAGACAAGAGAGCAAAGCAAAAGAATGTTAAAAAAAACAGGAAGAAAGGGAGAAAGTATTTCTTTCTTTTTGTGTTTGTGAACCAGACTGCCTCTGGATGAAGAAGTCTCAAAGTTTAGGAATCTCTAGGGAGTGTGAGATGGGTGTCTTCGCCCTTCATGTTCTCCTCACTGGAGGATGTTGGATGCCTGAGGCCAGAGGGTGACCTTTTACAATGATCACATCCACTATTATTATCATCAATGTTTATCTTCTAATAGAGCAGAACGTCATATTCCTACCAGACTAGAGTCCACAAAATGTAGTATATGGAACTGTGATTTCACGGCGCCAGTGGAAAGGTGAAAAAGGGTGAGTGGGGGGCGAGGTGGGAGAAAGCCAAATGATGTCCTGTTGTATCAAGACAAAGAAAAACATGTGGTTGCCTAAATGGACTGGCAGCAGAGTAACAATCAGGGACATCAGTCTGTCATCTTGTTTCAAATGCTTTATTTTCTTGTGTTCGTCATCAATTTACAGGCTGCCTTGATCCAAAGCAAGTAACCTCATTATCCTTTTCTATTGGATCATTACGATAATCACCACAATCATTAGAATCTGTTTGCTTTAGCAGACATGCTTACTGAGAACAGAGTGTCACAAGTCCCTTTTTTAATGCAGGGTTTGTCTGAGGGGAGAGGGGTGTTGCTATGTGATGTGTGTATTTGTCATAAAAAGCACTTATGTTAACCTCATCACTTAAATCATTTCTGTGCAGAAGAAAAAGGCGTTTAGAAACATTAACCAAACAGAATCAAAAGCTAGAGAACAAGGACAGCTTTTGCTGCATAATTGGAAACACTGGTGCAACTCTCAGTGCTACAGCTTCAGGCTTTATTTCTTCATTTTCGCCACATTCTAGAAAGCCAAGACAAGTTCTGTTAAATGTGAGTTGACTTTGTTTATTCGTGTTGCTTGCTGTACTAACACTGCAGTTTTTAAAGTTAAAATTCTACAAACAACATCCCCGAAAATATTTTATAGTCATAAAATGCTTTGAAAATACTAACAACTTAATGAGCATTTTGGTGCATTTAAAAAGGAGAGTATGTTGTGAGAAATCATGCAGAGCAATGAGAGGCAGTGTGTGAATTAGGAAAACACAATCCCAAATGTATTCAGTTGAGAAAACACTTGATTTAAAGATTTGACAGTAATAAATTTTGACGGTCAGTTTCTTCACGCAAAAATAAGTCTTTGCA
Organism: Kryptolebias marmoratus; assembly: GCF_001649575.2. NCBI lineage: Eukaryota > Metazoa > Chordata > Actinopteri > Cyprinodontiformes > Rivulidae > Kryptolebias > Kryptolebias marmoratus. Next base: position 8,218,063 of record NC_051441.1, on the reverse strand, counting down.
TCTCACAAAGATGCGCCAGCACTTCCCATGTTATTAGGATTGATGTTTATGCCTCAGATGTTTCAACAACAAATAGTTGGTTCAGTAGCAAAGCTCCCGCTATGAAGGAAATGATTGCCTCCCAGCAACCGGCACAGTCAAGCATGCAAAACTGAATGGCAATCATTCACTTGCAAATCAGAAAGTCGTGCAAACTGCTGCATTAAATGTTTGTAATCAAGTAAAAAATTTCAATTTAAAAAGACCTGATCTTAAATTAGAACAAAATGAAAACAGCATTTTTTTTTAACTTTGCACAGTTAAGATTTGGTAGCAACCATGTTCCAGACAGATACTATTTCAGAGAAAAGTATTTATAGACTTAGTCAAGGAAAGGCTAGTAATATTGTGTCGAGTACAATGAAACAGCAGAGAATGACTAAAACCTTTGCTTTGCCTGGGGGCCTCTAAGTAATTCTCTCTCTGACTCATCAGTGCTGAAGCTTTGTCACACCTGATACTCTTTTGTTCTCTCAAGACTTAGGCAAGAGGGAGCAATACGAGAAAGTGTAACAATAAATGAGTAGGAGATAGAATAAATTAATTAGTTCTTCACCTCTATAAAAGTAATCACCCACAAAAGTGTATATAATTATCCTACTTTCCATTAGAAAAGTAGCAGACATATCATGAAATGTCATCACCATCATCGTCTAGAATCAAGGTTTGCTGAGTGGGAGGCTGTGTTTTTGCTGTCAAACTTGCGTTTCAGGATTCCAAGACATGACAATCACTCTTAAGAATTTAGTGATTATTTAAAATAGACTGATTGAGGATTTGAGCTTAACATAAATCAGTGTGTTGTGTTCATAAAGATGTGGATCATATCAAACAAATTAGTCTGGTAAGAAAAAAGTTGTTTGTTCATCACAGTTCTAATAATTAAGAGAAAATATAACAATAAACAGAACACAAAACCATTCTACTTTAGTTTGTAATGACATACAACTCAGAAGTTATGCTGCTGGCAAAAAGACTGAATTACTGACACTGCAGAAAAATATTTGAATCAACCTTGGATAAACTTGTGGCCTCACAACCCCATCACTGTTGTCCTCCAGTTTGCCCTGCCTATCGCTAATCTCCCTAATCCTTTTTTGTACGGCTATCGCTAGCAACAGCAACATAATAGCATTAGATATTATTCCCTCACAACAACCAGATTCTATTACATTTGCATTGATGCTCAGTGGCCCACACGGTCCGGGCCATAGTGAGAACAGATAGCCTGCTGTAATGCTAACACTAAAGGAGTCACTCAGGATGGATAATATTGTTAAGCTTGCAACAACTACAGAAGCACATTCAGGTCAGATCATCCCAACATTTCTCCATTTACTGGGGTAGGTCAGTTAAGGCCACAGCTCTGGTGTGGTAGTATCTTGCTGGCTGCAGCAGCAGGGCTGTTTAAATAATGACACCATTGTGCCGTCTCTGTGCAGATGGAACATCAGAGCTCTTGTAATGGCCTGTGTATTAGGGCCAATGTGTTTGATTACTGACTCAGGGAGAGCAGGGATAGGATGTATAGTCAATAGGGAATAAGGCTTCCTCCAAAAGAACAACCCAGGGAGAAAGACCTATTTGAAGAAACAGAAGGAAAAAGTGAAGAGACCAAAAAACAGGCAAAGACTTTAATGGAAGTGTGCTTTAAGTGAATGCAAATGAAATGAGGGAATCTGCAGAGCGGCAGAACACAGTGGAAGGATATCAAACAGGGAAAGGGTAGCTGCCAAAGAGGTAAAGGCAAAGGGAATAAGAAGGAAATGGAGAAAAAGCCACTCTCACTTTATTCAATAGACACTCTTGTACATTTTTTTTACTGCTTTGGTATCTGCCCTTGGATGCAGCTCTCCATAAACCCCAACCCACACAACTCCTCATCTCTAGAGTCTACTCTTTGACTACTGTTATCATTTCTGAAATAGTTGTAGCTCTTAAAAAAGTCATTGTACCAATAAAGCGGACAATAAAGAGCCTAAAATTCCTGAGTGACAGCTACACGTGCTAATCAAGCAGCTGACCACAAACGCTATAAAAACAGTACATGAACAATAAAGGTAGTGTGATCATAACTACTGAGCCAGTGAGAGCAGCAGATAGTATCCGGGTCTACAGAATCTCTAGTGTGGTCAGTGATTTATTGTGGCTGTGGAGAGCTTGTCAGTGTTCATTATTACTGATCCAACAGGAGGTAATGCCACCACCCATCAATGCTTGCCCTGTGATGCCTGCCACAGCTGCCAGAGGAAGTGACCTTAGCACCCACCTGTCTTTTCACACAAACGTTGGTTGCAGCCTTACTCTAATGAGCTCTAATGCCTTACAGGGATAAAACCTCTGACCCAACATTGCATTCATATCTTGCCCATTACAAACCAGTGGAAATCATAAATTAATTCACTGTATTTTTTCTAAATAGAACCAATAATGTTATTCCAAGTATAATAACTTAATGTTTCTTGGACTGGATTTTTTCTTTCTCTTCTCTTTTTGCCTAGTGCTCCTTAACCTCAGTAAGTTTAGATGCTCTCCATATCAGTCAACCTGTGCTGTCAACTTTGTCAGCATGAGCTGCGTCACAAATCAATGAAATGAAATGAATAATTCACCATGACCATTAAGCCTAAACAACAAGAGTGAGAACTGCCTGCTCTGACATTAATCTTATGAACCGCCAGCAATGGATTATGATACAACATGATAATGTTATGAAATTGTACTCTCCATTGAAGTTCCCTCCCACCCTTTGCACTGAGCTGTTCCCAGATGTCACTTGGCTGTGACTGGCAGGCTGCCACCCCATGAGCCTGTGCACCGCTAGGCCCAGCTAGATCCATCTTCATTAAGGACAGACGCACTGTGAGTTGTGTATGTTATTATCAGTGTCTATTAATCTGAAAGCTCCAGCAGGGCAACCCCTGTCTCACTGTTGCAGTACAGCGTGCAATAGCAAAACAAACACTACCCAGCACTCATCCTTTCCAGACATTTCTTTCTCTGATTTTGAGTACAAAAGCAGAACAAAAAATTTGGCCATAATGTAATGTCATTCTTAAGTAGAGACGACAGACACTAATTATGCGGAAAAAAACTAATTCATATCTGTTTAACTATCATTTGGATTCACTGGAGGCAAACTGTAAACACCACCTCCTAAGTGATGGTGTACACAGTGCTAAGATGCACATGATCATCGCTTGCAGCATTCATGCACAGACACACACACATGTACACACACTAAAGAGCCCACCGGGGCACCACATGTGATGTTGACCCAGTTTAGATCTGTGGCACAAAGTAGAGCAGGGATTCAGAACAAAAAGAGACAGTGACATTTAAAAATAGGATGACATTCTTTTCATCTCATTGCTAAAACTCTTACAATGGAGGTACCCATTTTTGTGTTAAAGGCAGGATCAACTAATTATTCAGTCATATCTTTAACTTGCCACTTTTGACACCAAGACCGTTTATACTCACATATCGGGTTTTTTTTTTTTTGTAATCTTAGTGAATGTGAATTAGTCAAAAGGAGCCCAGCCAAAGAATAGCAAAATTCCAATCTCAGTATTGCAGGATCCTTATGAGGTAGTTCTATTTTATAGTTCATAGAGTGTAAAAATAGTGAGTTTTTTCATCTTAGCCAATCTTTTGTTTGGTAGAAGGTACCAAACTTCTGATGTGTTTTCTTTTACAAGAAAATGTCAGTGTCTCATTTCTTTTTTCAGAAAGATAATTCACATAGTTTGAATTTATAACACAGTATCTCCAGTACTATTTTTAGCAACTCGAATGTCAGAGCCTTTTTCTAGAAAACTAGGTAGTGAATGATCCACATGTAGCTGAAGCCTTTAGATTGTTAGTGCATTATGATGATTCTTTGTGACCTTTAATTTGAAAGGGCATTAATTCAGTCTCTCACAAGTGTATCTGGACTTTACAGATTACCCTGTTTAGGCCAAGTTTAGCAATTCAGCTAAACACTAAAAAAGTGTAGTCTATTGACCTTTCACAGATTTCTTTGGAATAATTCAGACAATTTAGCTGTCTAATGCAGAAGTAAAGAGCAAACATGTCTATCATTTTTTAAAGAAATATGTCTGACTGACTTGTGTTCACCAAATGTGTGTGAGTGATGTATCTAATTTGATAGTACTGACCCCAATCTGCCTGCCAAGGTTATCCAGCTTTAGGATGCAGAGTGGCCAACTGACACAGCAACCCCAGATGATCTGCCCCGACTCAAAAACATGGTTGTCAGTTAGTCTTTTGCTCTACATTTCTGTCTACCTTGGTCAAACACACATTAATAATTTTGAACTCACTCCCTACCCCACCCCCACCCCTCCTTACTGCTCATACATACAGTATAGATGTGTAGCCATTTAATTTAACCTAATTGTGCTTCTAAAACTGAAACACACCAATGTATTCACTATTACATGTAACTTGAAAGCACTGGATCAGCAACAGAAAATGCAGTGAAACAAAACAGAAGTGGCAATAAAATACCTCCACTACATTTATACTATAAAATGTAATTAGGTATCAGATAATCAGCAAATGGCAGCTTCTGTGTTTTTCTGTTGCTCAGCTGCCTAGGAACAACACAGGTAAGACACATGTGTGAACAGTGAACTACAGTACACTCAGTGAACCTCAACATACAGGAAATTTGTAACATCGCTCCAGGAATAATTTAGAAATTTACTCAATTTTTACCCATCTGATTTGGCCTCCTTTTTCATATAATCAAGCAACACAACAATAGTTTTACTTGGCTTTTTACTGGTAGTGATCTGTGCTTGATTTACTTTTTATGTTTTTACAGTATATTTTTCTTTGTTGATAATCTTTGCTTCATTTTATAACTAATTTGTACATATAGCTTTTTTATATTTGATCTTTTTGTATAGAAACTTTTACATAAATTTATTTATTTTAGTTATATTCACTCCACCATCTTGACCAACAATCCCTGGAAGAAGAAATGCTCAGTCCCAATTGAACCTCTTTGGATAAATAAAGGAAAAATAAATACAAATAAATGAAATAGGTCACTGTTTTTTGAGACAGTTACAGACATGGAAAGCTGGATATTGTTGTATATTTGTTAAGCCAGCAGTGTAAACAAAGAAGAGAATCATCCATAGCACCTTGCATTCTTTCTGAGAGGACACACTGTGCTCCCTTGTTTGTTTCATTATAAATGTATAATGAGAAGTTGTCTTTGAAGCATTACAGCAGAGTCTGTGAAAGGTGCTGCAGACTGAAGCTGAGCTAGCATACACCCATGTGAACCCAGAAAACACACCCGCAAATTCACGCATGCATTCATTGCCCATACAAGTGTGTATTTCTGAGCTGACATGCATGCTAATGTAATGATTATACCTTGAGAATGTAACCCCCTTCACATATTTAAACAAAATAACATAACAAATACTGTTTTTTTTTCTACTTTTCCTTTTCAGTTTTTCTTCCTTTGAACTTTCATGTTTTTTTTTCCCCTTTTTTTTTCTTCATATCCCTGTAGGCCTTGGTACATCAGTTCATCGACACATTTTCTTGTGGTCGGTGGTCTCAGTGGAGCCTCCCATTTCATGTGACCTTTCTCCCTTTTCGCTCAGGGAGCCTCAAGCGTCTGGTCACTCTGAATCTCTTCCTCTGCTTGCTTTTGTTCTGGTAAAAAGATTCAGCAGGAACAGGGAATGGAGCACAAAAAGGAAGATGAATCAACACATCTCATGGCGCCCACTGCTGCTATCCAAGTGAAGGATGGTACTGTTTGTACTTACTCACCTTATCACCCCTCCCCCCTCTACATATCTTTCTTCAACCTTCTGCACCCCTCCCCCTGCCTCAGACTGCTCTCTATCCGTCTCTCCATAGTCCTCATCCTGTTTTCACATCATCATCATGAGATCCCAGTTTGCTTCATTCCCATCAATAATTAAAGCGTTTTTGACTGGGTGAAAATAAATAACGCTCAGCCAATCAAAGATGGACTCACAGGCATTCCACCAGCTGTTTTCACCAATGAGAATGAAGCTTTGGAGGCTCAACTGAAATAGGAAATGAATTTAGAGTCTTATCTTACTGAATGAAAGAGTAAATTATTCAGGTGGCACTTAACTTTTGCTGCAAATTCTTTCTAAACCAGCCCTGTTTTTGCTCTTTAGGGGAAACTAGTGCTTCAACAAAAACAATGTTTTTTTTTTTCCCCCAACACAGAGGAGGATTTAAATTGCAAATAGAAATTCACTGACAGCAGCACTCAGTCATAAAGTGAAACACCCTTAAAGATAACTAAACACATGCAAATGAGCTGATTAGCTGAGTATGCAAATTAATTCATTATTTCTAGCAGGCATTTATATGTTAATTGATACAGTGGTTTACTGCAGATTAATCATATATATTATACACTGAGTATAGAAATAATCAACTGTAATGATGTAGATGAAAAGATGAAAATAACAATTAGATGCCTTTAAAAGTCTCTCTCTATCTTACTGATCTGACACACGGCACTGACCCAAATTACAAGTTAAAGAAATCTCATTCTAATGCTCATGTGACTCTGATCAGAGTTTGTCTCAATACCCACACCAAAGCTGAGCACTGGTTCTGCATTCAGAGCAGATGGGTGTGGAGGGAGAGCTGCTAGCTGTAAGCTCTGCAGATTTCACTCCCCTCTTCTTCTCTTCTACTGTCTCTCAGCCCCATTGTCTTTTGGCCTTCTGACCTGTGTAGGTCTCACGTTCCTGACTCTTCTCTCAGCAAGCAGCCGATCGATAGATGGCTCTGACTTTACCCTGACTCAATAACCTTTCATGCACATTCTCTTCCTCAAAGGAGGGAGTGTTCTTCTGTGTGTTTCAGAGTAGGTTCCAGTAGGAGGAGGCAATGTCTCTGCCTGTGCTAGTTTGTGCTTGTGAGGCATGGTTTGGGGCTTTTTGTTGGCAGAGCTTTTGATGTGTGTGAATGTGTGTGTATGTCTGCCAGCTTCAGTCTCTCACCCCAGGGCCTAGAAGTCACGGCAGTGAGAAAACAGATTGATTTCTCCTCTCCTATGCACAAACAATTAACTACACAGCGCTCAATTAGACACATGCTGCAGATGCCTCTAGCCCTTGCCTTGACCTGGGATCTGTATCCTGCAAACCAACCTATAGTACTTTATCCCACCAACAAAGCTTTAAAGGTGTGGAGAGAAGGAGCCAGCCAGGTATGTGTTTATTTGCCTGGCTTTAGCAAAATGAGCTCATTCTCTTCATTTTGTCATCCTAGGATTGTGTGTCCGAGCACAAAATGTGCCAAGATTATCTTTAATGATGTCGATGGTGTGCTGTTTCATTATCACTGGCTGTTCACACATTGCTACACAGCTTGCGTTGCTAGCTGAGTAAGCAGAGTTAAGATGCTAATTTAAAAGCAGGGGAATTCCAGTGGAGCGTGGAACTTTCTGTATCAGCCGCCCCATGTCCACCTTGGGGAGCCATATTCACGTAACACATGTTGATCATCCAGTATAGGACAAACAAGGTTGTCATCCCCCCGTCAGCTTTCTGTCACTTCTCATTTTGCCATGTGAAACACTCCAGTGAGCCTGCCTTTCTCTGAATTGCTCTCTCCTTTTCCTTGAGCCCAGACATTTGTCAGAATTTTAACCGTGTCCTCCTCCTGCATCAGTAAACCCAACACTGTTAGTCTGATGCCTCAAAAAAGATGCCTTTTGGCTATGTCTATCCAAGGAACATAATGTATGCTCTGTTTAGCATTTTTGAGTCTAATCCTAGGGTCTGACTAATCCAAGTCTTATAAATGCCATATTTTAATTTTAGTTTACCCTTTCAGCAAAAAAAAAAAAAAAATCAACCCCAAAACAAAACAAATAAAAAAACAGTCAACAACACATTGAATGATTTTTTTGTCATGTCTAGCTTAAATGTCTTAAGGCCTTTGTCTCGTTGTAAAGCCCACTCTGTAGGGATAACTGGTTAACCAACTAATTGGATAAGTATAAGAGGGATAGAAGGTGGAATTAACTAGTTATAGTGATCACAACAACCCATCACTACTTTTATTTGGTGAAATCATGTGTCCAAACTAAGAGACTTGCTTTAAAATTTTAGGCAAGTTTGATTCTTTTTCTAGACAATATGTTTGACATCACTGTATAATATTATCACTTATTGCATCGTCATCACAAATGGGCTTCTTTCAAGAGCTTGCTAGGGCTAGGAGATAAACAATATAACCAAAGAGGTAAGATTTGCTGATAGGAAATTCAGCAAGTGTGTTCTGTTTCCTGTCTGATGCCCTGCAGAAGGTCTTTTGGTAGTGACACTCATTCTATATGACCTCTCTCTTTCTGTTACCCATCTACCCACCATCCCTCTGCCCTGCAAACGAAAAGTGATGTGAAATCTGGGAACACTACTTCTGTGGGTCAGGGTCATGGTGACACTCTGGGCAGCTGAGACCTGGCTTGCAGTCTTGGAGACTGTTTAACAATAGAAACTCATTCAAATGGAGAAAAAACTGACAAAGCTGTCAATCAACTGGATATAGTGTACTCATCTCCCAACTCGATGTCTACCAACTCAATGCCCCCATCTACTAGGTGAAACAAAGAGAGAAATTCTACATTTCTCTACTGAACATTTTCACTATAAACTCCTTAACCAAAAGCTATAGATACTAGACTATTAAACCACAAAGAAAAAAGTTGCTTTTATATAAGCCAACAAAGCCTGCTTGTCAAGAAAGAAGCACAACCACAACACTTCTCTTATCTAAAGGCACACAAATCCTGACAGCCTGGTTTCAGTTACAGAGCATTCTCGTCTCCAGCACAGTTCAAAAGCCAAGAACATCATAATCGGCTGACGCTTAAATAGCTGTGGCCACGTAGTATGCACAGACACTGCTTCACCCGTACAGAGGTCCAATGTGATTCATGGCATTTACTTGTCCCAGCTTCCATGAAACCCAGATCTCTTTTGTAATGTCATCACAGTCAGGGCCCTGATTGGTCACCAGATGGCTGCCCTGATTGGATTCTAGCCCAAACTGTGCAGACTGAATCACTGGCTCAGTGCTACTCTGGATGCTGATCCAGCCCACCTGCACTGCCCAGCAAACATGCAATGTGCACAAGACACAGTCTTTGCAATCGTGAACACGTACACAAAAGCAAAGACATACTCGCAGAACAAGTATAAATTATGTTCAATTAAACATGTCCATTCATAAAAATGACTCACTTAACTGCCAATAAATACACCTTTCACCACTCAGTTCATCTTTACCTTTATAATGCCTTGTCAATTGATTTTAAATCACCCCTTTTTGAAGATTATGGCCCTTTAAAATCTAAGTGCCCTTGTTTAACTTAGCTTAAATGACTTTTCCTTTTTGCTTCGTGGGTTAGGCCCTATTTCAAGAATTCTGAGCACTGTCCTGGGAGACATAAAGCGTATAGAAAAGCAAGGGCATTCAGAGAGAGAGAGAGTAAAATGCTGGCTGGGCTATGTGTTTATCTCTAAGTGTATCAAAGCTTTTAAGAATGTATCTACTTTCAGTCATTGCTTTTGTTTGGCTACATGAAGCAATCACCAACTCTTAAGTGCAGGAATTCTCTTTTAAATATCGCACAATGCATGTTAGCTTCTACTCAAGCCTTGAGAGGCAACCCTGTGTCTCTCTGATTGAGACGTGAAACCAGAGCTGTCTTTATTCCCTCCCCTTTCTGCATTCCCAAAGGGATGCCTGCCGTGTGCTTCTCTAAAGATACACATACACACCAAACACAGTTCCCTTGGGACAGCTGGAGGCATTTTGTTGTGTCCAGCTATACAAGATCTCCATTCCACTTCTGGTTAGATCCAGAGGTGTTTAACATTTTTTTGAACAGTGGTATTGCTCTGGTGTGTTATTCCAACCAAAAAAAATCTTCATATAAATTTCAATTCACTGTTTGATTTATGTATCTTTTATCTTTTTTTTCACAAACTTCTCAGTTGTATTGGCAGACTGGTCAAACACTTGCATCTGCAGCTTTATCAAGCTGTCCAGAAGTGAGGAAAAGAGATGCCTAACCTTCTCATAAGCCCAGAGAAATAGAAGCACAACATTTGGCAGTTGGACAGACTCCCTACTGCACCTGTGCCTGTTCAGGCAGCTCAGTGTTTAGCTGAGGCTGCCTGCTGCCCCAGGGACAATGAGAGAGGGTGGAAGGATGAACCGAGGATTTGAGAAGAAGACTTGGACACTGTTTTCCACCCTCCGTGCCAGCACTACGGGTCGAGTGGACCAAATGTCTGCTCCCTGGCACTAACAGACAGCTGTTTGGTAAGCTGCCTTTGGGCCAGCTCCACAAAAACATACAGTATATCAATGAATGTGAAGAGGAACGTTTTGTCTTACATATCCATCAACTCTTTTTCTCTTGACTTTAAAAGAGACAGTGTAAAATGATGGGTTGTACAAAGGAAGGCTTAATTCAATTTATGGCCCTAGATAGTTGTATAAACTATGTAAAAAAGCATAAAGTATAATAAACTGTAACTGTTATTTGCATGTGTTTTGGAAAAGTATATCCATATACATCATCTGGCTTTACACTTCAGTGCATGCTGCTGCGGCTTCCGGTCCTCATCACACTCATTCCCCAATGTTGTCATTACAACATTACAAGCATCGAAATTTTGAGAGAGACTGTCCCTCCAGGTGCCAAACACCCTCTTACTCTACCCTCAAATATTTGAGAAAGCTGGTGATCACACCTGTTCCCGCTTCATCTTTGGATGTGGTAGTCACGATGAAGGGAATAGCACTGAATGTGTTATCTGCTTAGGAGCTGTGATGCTGTGTTTCTATGGCAACCCTCCACCCGATGTTACAGTCATTTTCATTTTGCTGTTTTTTGTGTTTTTTCCCTACTGCCTATTCTACAAAACAGTCTGGGTCCTGATAAAAGGACAAAAACAAGAATGAACTGTAGAAATCAAGCCTATAATTGAGCCAAATCAAGTAAAAAAAAAGTCTAATAATAAAAAATCAACTCTCTGATTCAGGCACCTGATATTGTTCTGTAAATGTAGCCTATAATTTTTCCAAGTTTTTTTATTTAGTTGTTAGAAACAACAATGACTTTGATAATGGTTATGGGCTCTTCAATACTTGTGTTTAGAGCACATTATTCACAAAGCAAAATTTATTACACAAATCCATTCTCCTATGACTAACAGCTATGTTTACCTAATTATGCACAAAACAGACATTCATCAGGGTGGCATTTGTTTATGCCCATGTTTTATCTTGAATAAATGAATAAAAGAGCTGGTGGTAAGACAGTAACACCCTCCCTATGGAGCACAAGGCCCTGAAGGTGACAAATTATTGCTCTGATCAATGCAACACATTATTGATTTCCTAATGACAATCTCCCTTTATATGATGATCTGCTTGTCTATATCATTATTGCAACAAGTGGCATTAATGAGCTCTGATGTTCCTGTTATCTTGACCCACATATACTTTTAATCTTTAGCACCTTTGAATTTTGCACCTTAATGCACAGCAAGCTCTCACGCCCAAAAAGGGAGATTCCATGCATGATGTTCCATTAACTTAATTCGATCATTAAATGTGGAAAAAAAAATAACAACAGCAAAAGGCAAAAGTATATGTAGTATCATATGCATGGTTACAGAAAAGGAAGACTTGTTAGTGTGGAATCTGTGGAAGAATGATAAACTTGCTGACATTCCATACAGGGGGGATATGTTGAGCAGCAGAAGGAGAGTCAAGATGAGATGGGACATAAAAAAATTGTACACTATGCATATCACTTTCCTTCACTTCCCTTCAGGCTCTGGGGGCTTTGCAAAAGAGAAGTGAAGGAGAAAGAAAAAGTGGATGAGAGTTAGAGATGTGAGTCTGGCCAAACTCTGAGGCTACAGAGGGCTGAGGGGGCGCCTGGGTGCAGACAATTACCATACAAACTCCTCTTTTTTTTGTTCGTTATAACTCCACCATTGCATGGAAACACAGATACAGAGATACTGAGGATGTAAAACACTGAGTAATGGAGACATGAGGATTAAAGAAAAGAAAGAGAGCAACACAGAAGGGAGGCTGATGGGAAAAGGTAAAGTGGAGGAAAGGAAAAAAGGGGTGAGGCTGGCAAATGAGTGCATAAAAGAGTTGTAATTAGCCTAACGAAAGCAGAGAGTGACAGATAGAAGAAAATAGGAGTGTTGAGGGGAGGAGGAAAATTTTGGTCCCAAGAGCTAGTTTGTGCACCAAAATAGATTGAAGGAGAAACAGAGCGTACATGGACAATGGAAGGTCAGAGATACAAATGTAAAAAGAGACAGAAAACAGAAAGTGGGAACTGTATGAGAGTTATAGGGCTTATGGGCCTTGAGAAATAACTGAGGGGAGATGGCAACACAAAGAAAAGGTGGAGCTGATGAAGATGGAGACAGGGTGGGGAGAGTGGTCTTTAATCAAAATGTTTTTCAATTAATTTTACAATTAAGGCGCTGCTCATTAGCTTTGGCACACACAAGAGATGGCACTGCAGTGCTACGCATGTCATTAATATAATGATGACAGATTGGTTGTCCTATGGGACTGCTTTGCTCTGAGGCAGTTGGGTCCTCCAAACATCATCACCTGACAGGCATGACATCACCTAACCTCACTCAATATGGCTGCCAGTGGTACTAGGAACTTAACCACTGAACAACAGCTACTGCTCACCTAGTTGGATACCCCCCCCCCCTTTTTTTATCATGCAAACTAAAATATACATCTAAAAAAGCAGTAAATAAGAAAAAATGGGAATAAAGCCCACACTTTTAGGGAAAAGTGTTCAAGGTTCACATGTGTTATAGAATCATACTGCTTTTTGTCCTCCAGACAATCAATCAACTGAGGACCATGGATTGTGCACATAAATTCACACACACATACCACACACTCTGCTGGAGCCTTACTCTCTTATACACTGTTGTCATGGAAACCCCATTAAGGGAGGACAGTCAGGCAACAACTCTGGTAAAATCAGCCTGTCTCTCTTTTACCTCTCTCTCACTCGTTCTTTCACACATATACACACACCATCCTTTTCTTTCTCTGCCAGCCATTTCTATTTGTCTCCCTCCATTACTCTCTCTTCCTCACCCATTGTCCTTCCCCTCTTCTCCTTGCACCACCCTTGACGCACCTCTGTCCATGTCCCTCCATTACTAAACTGTCTTTTCCTCTTCTTCTGCCTTCATGCCTTCCATTTCTTATGGTTAATGTAAATATTCCATCTTGCCTATCAAACCTTCAGTGTGTTTACATCTAACTTTTGCTTGGTCATCATCTATGGACATCCCTGTCAGTCTCTCTTTTACTTTTTTTCTCTTTCACCTAACCAGCTTTAAAGTCATAGAATAAATTTGTGATTGAGGCAGCACCTTTCTTTTTGTGCCCTCTCCAATTAAAGGGGAGATTTACAGGGAAGCCAGTCAGAGGGCACCCTTGGAGGACAGCTTTAATAAGGGCTCTGTGCTGCACAACGCTTTTTTCCATGTTCTCTCACCTTCTTTTTTAAGAGTATGCCTTGCCATTTAGCACTTGCAGGGACAGGAGACAGGAGAAATGGGTCACATGATAACCTCTCCCTAACAGGAGCATTAGCGACCCAAACAGTAGAAGCAAACCAACCAAAAATGATCAATGTTGAGTATCTGGGACCACAATACACTTAAAATACTCAACTAAAAACCTTCAAGTTCATGAACTGTGACTGAGCTGCCACATTTGTTCCAGCAGCCATCACATTTATTTAGTTTACTAACTGTTCTGGACCCACTTAAAAGTTTTACAATTTCATTAAGTTGATGACAGGCCCTAACAAGTGATGGCTTGTTGTTTCTATGCCCAGTTCAGATCATAGAAACACCACCATCCTCCCTTACTTATTGCTGTAAGCGCTTGTCTCCCTGGGCCACTTGTTTACCTCAAGTTAGAGCATCAAGCTGTATCCCTCAAAATTCTTGATCCACTCCAAGCCACTTGATGAGCCAGATAACACAGTATGGTGGAGAGCATACACTGAATCCCCCCCAGAGAAATAACCTGCAGATATGAGTATATATGGGAGGAAAGCAGCAGGCCTCTGGGCTAGCAGTTCTCCTGCATGATGGGAGTGAAAACTAAAGGAAGAGAAAATGAGAATTTGAAACACTACTGGGAAAGCCAGGAAAGCATATGCCTCAAAAAAATGAAAGGATGGAAAGAGCAATTGGACGGGTAAATTTTATTAAAGGAGGTAGAAAAAGAAAACAAGCAAGAGAGAAAGTGGGTGGAAGGATGTTTGGTGATGAAAGTAGAGAAGGAGAAACCAAAAAAAAAAGAATCTGTCTCTACTTTACATGAATGTTTCCTGGGAGAGACATACCTTAAGCTCTCTCACAGAAAGATTTTTCTAAAGTCTCATGATAATTTGTAAGTTCAGAAAAGTTCAGATGCATTTATGTTCTTAATAGTCTTTATATGTATTATATACTGACAGAGCTTGTGCCTAATTATAACACTGAGATGTCCTTGCTTTAGTTTGCTTTTACTCCTGTAGTAAGCTTGTGGTTGTGCTCAGCCTTTGGTGAGATGGAGGGTGGGTAGTGGACACAAAGATGATGGAAAACTAAAAGTAGGTTTTATATTTAGCTCCACATACAATCATTTGGGAGACCACTGAACATTCAAAAGCACTGCTTAATACTACCGGTGCGTACTATTCATATGCACAAAGTAGTTGACTCCGGGCACAGATACGGTGTTCAGGCCAGCAGCAGCTACAGCATGAGAATTGCCTCTCAAAATGGAGGGGAGCAGAGTGCTCTGTGTTGCAGCATGGCTGTTATGAATATTTGAAGCAGCCATATCACTAGGCTCCTGGTTGTTGCTCGAGGGGGAAACATGGACGCGGGAATAGAGTGGTTGGCAGTAAAGAGAGGCCGAGTTGGAGCTGAGGGGGGTGGGGGGTGGCAGGCAGTGGCAGAGGCAGCGGCCCATCCTGAGGCTGGCAGCAGGCAGCTCAGTGAATGAAAGCAGGGCAGGTCATGTGTGGGTGGGGAGGCGGGACTCTCCTGCTGCTGAGACAGATGCCACGGTTGTTAGGCTTAATTTCTTCTGCCAAGCACCACCCAGCACTGGCCAAAAACAAACTCAAATGCTTGTGGCCAGTGTGAGTGTCTGTATGTGACTGTGTGTGTGTCACTAGAGAAGGAGCACTGTTTGATTCGGTATCAGGCTCTAACAGAAGCACACACAAGCAGAGTGGTAATCGTTTACTGTTCAATTCCGACCACCTTCTTCCTCTGTTTTCTGAGTCGCTTTCTTAGTCCTATCTCCATTTCTCACCATCAATCTTCCTGACTGTTTCTACTCTGTCTTTCTCTCTCCATCTTTACTCCATCTTTTCTTCTGCAGCAAAGCAGGCTCCCGCTGCAGTGAAAATAAATAAATAAATAAAAATCAACTGACTGGATAGGGGCACAGAGACTGGGAAAAAGAAACACAAGTGGAAGATAAAGAAAGAGTGGTGTGGTCTTCAGCTCAGTGTTGCATTATTGTCTTCGGTTGATCTGATCTGAGCAGATTACAGGAATGCAATACTCACAAATCAACGTTCTGCCTCTTGAGACTCACACCCTGTCAGTCGAATGCATACACACCACACAAATGTGAATGCTCACACACAGGCGCACAGCCTAACTTGAGTTGACACCTGCACCTGTGGCCCATCTAGTGTTTCTATAATCACTACTCTTTTTACTTAATGCTGCATCTACCTCCAACTGTTGTGTGCTCCTTGTCAAGAGACAATGCCCATGCAGCAAGACGTAATTACCTCTTAGCTAATAAGTTGTCAAATTAATCCAGCAGTTGAAAAAGACAAACTCTAAAAGCTCAATTCATTCTGCTCATTTTCATTTTTTCTTTGCACTCCTTTCTTGTCTTTCCTCAGCCCATCTGGGCTCAATTATGATAGGATGTGGTCAAAGCTTAAGCCAAGGCCACTGTGATATTTTTTGCCACTTTACTTACACAATAATTCAAAAATTGATTATGTCCCTGGTAAACATAAAGAAAAAGACAGCAGGGAAATCAGAAAATAAAACACAAAACATTATTCATCTGAAACCCCTAATGCCACTCAGGAAACAAACACACACACACACTTCTCAACTCCCAAGGACAAATGCATCATACATACATTCTTATACAGCTAAGGACAAATTCAAGGCATCGCTTAAGCTTTCAAACCATGCTTTACTTACACACAAACACATACACAACCACCACCACCACCACATTCATTTCATGTACTGCACAGCAGGTCTAGGATGCCGATCCATAAACATTGATTCACACTTCAACAGTTCTTATTCATTTATCTATTTACTCATTCATTCACTTATAAGTTTCATGTCAAAGAAGTTTCAGCTGCTGTGGCTGACGTCTGATAATTGATTGACTGGAGCAGTATTTTTATTCTTATTTATTTTTAACTTATTGGACACAAAAATGTATTCTACTTCTTGTAGAAAAGCTTACTTTTTCTAGCATCAATCAAAAACAGTCACCATCTCCTGCTGTATAATGTACTGAGATACTGATATTTTTCAGTCTGAGAGATGCCAGTGTAAGACTTTCTTTAATAAATCTAAGCAAAACTCTGGAACAATGGAAATACAAAGCCTTAAAAAGTTTTTTTTTTTTGTATCACATGCACATCACATGACAAGTTCTACGATTGCCACCACACAAACAATTGAAATCTCCCTCTATTACACACACACACACAGTGTTAAAAGCACAACCCAAGCTAGTCATGCCGTCTGGGTGGTAGACAGGCGACAATGGTGAAAATTAAATTCTATTTAGAGCTAATTCCATTTCCAACCTCTGCTGCGTCTCAGTGCTATTGTGACGGTCAAAGAAATCTGTCCCAACTGCTCCATTGCGGGAATTGATGGTGAAACACGATGCAGCATAAATAATGAAGCTTGATCACCAAGAGACATACCCTAAAAGAGACTACAACAGGGTCAAACAGGACCGCTGAAGCCAAAGATGGCAAAGAGGAGGTGAGAGAGACAGGCAAGCAGCAAAAAAGTGAAAGGCTGGTAGAAAAGAAGCGACAGTGAACAATGTTTGTGCATTCATGCCATGCAAATTCTTCTGACATTTCATGGGCAGTATTGTTTTGCTGCTAACGTTACACGAGGGTGAGTTGGGGTTAAGTGTACCACAGGCTGTACGGGACAGACAACAGCAGCATCATAAATGTCCGCACATAAACCCACTACCACTGTCAAAAACACACACACACAAACACACATTAACAAGTGAATATATCATTCTTGGAATTGAAAGTAAATTAGTCAATGGAATTCTTAAAAAAGCAGATATGAATCCTCTTTTTATTCTCTATCAACAGCTCCTTTTTAATAAAGCAATAAGATTATTTTTTGCTCCTTGTCTTATGACAGTAAATATACTTATCTATTACAAAACAAAAAACAGCTCCTTTTTTAACAAGTACAAGGTAAAAGGTATGGACAATTTTTAAGAGTTCAGTCTGAAGTAATATTATTACTCTGAATTTTGTCAATGAGTGATAACATGAGGCAAGGATAGAAGACCTTCCCTGAAAAATGTCACAAGATAAACCTACTTGCTATAATTGCACAGTTTAGGAAATGAGGTATTCAAATAGAGAAGTTTTTATGTGCTAAAGAGACTAGAGAGAAGATACATCCAAAATGATGCAGAAAAGACAACATACTGACACACAGAAATAAATATGCAAACACCATCCACCTACTTTTCCTATTTACATTAATTTCACATCCAACACAAAATTCACATCCAATTTTACCGTCAGTTCACGTCCAAGCTGGCACTTAGATTTAGCCACTTGTGCATGCAGTTTGTATTCACAGGTCAGTGTGGTTAAAGCTGACACTTTCTGTCAACACACCCATCACTAACCCTCATTACTCACTCACTTAGTCTCCTCCATCATGCCTCACTCATTCATTTGCCGGCTCACTCACATGTGCACCATGCCCACACAATCTGCATGCACATGCAAAACTACACAGTGATCACCCACTCGTTTGCTTCACAGTTTGTTCATTTGTTCAGGCCTTCAGTTGCTTACAATATTCTTAGTCATTAATTTGACATTTTTTGACTGACCCATCCGCTTGTGTTCTCATCTGACCCTCTGATTTTTGCCACCACTCCTTAGTCACACGTGTGCTCTTTCATCCTTGAGTTCCCTCAACTTGCTTTTTGATAACCATTACACACTTTATTTTTCAGTTTCTTCCTTTTTTGCTTATTTCTGTCACACACATTTTCTCCTGTTTATACCACCCACTAATTAACCCTTTGGTTGACACCGTCCCTCACTTCTCTGTTCGCCCTCCATAACTCTCTCCGGCCAAGACGGCTGTCTCCCTCTCTGTATAGATTGTTTCCATTCCAATAGACGATTTAAGAGCTCCTTTAAGTGCTAATCAGGTTGTCATCCGTGCAGCCAAAATCAGAGGCTTGATAAATAAAAGCTTGTTTCTGTTGGCTACCCGCTCACTGTGTTTAAATAGGTGACACTGGAGTGCATTCTAAGCACACCAGATCGATGCCAGAACCCCTGGGGTCCCATGAAACAGCGAACAGAGACAAAGCTTAGCGCTCAATAATAACGCAAGGGTAGGCTGCTTGCCCCCTGTTTTGAGAGGATGTCTCACTTGGCCAATACTTCATTCTCTCACTTTTTTGTTGTTGTCTCCTCATCACGACAGGCAATTTCAACCCAACAGTTATCCAAATTGCTAACTGGTGGTAAACAAAGAGACCTAAACCCTTTATTTTTCCACATTACACAGAAGATTAAGCTGTTGTGCTGATGGAATCAGCAACCATTCTCATCTTCTCTTCCTAACCAGCACACATTTTACTTTCCATTTATCCCATCACATCCCACTACAGCCAGGTTGTTACTAATCTCTCTTTTGCAGTAAAAGTACTTGCCATCACCTGAAACAGCTTCTCACTTTACCAAACCATCATCCACCAGGCATGCCATGTCACCAAAGCTTGCACTACAGCATTCACCACATCAGCAAACACACACTAACACTGACCCATGCATCCAAACACAATGCCCTTTTAACTCTCTTCAGCACTCTTTCTCATCTCACCTTCTGCCCACTTACAGTTCTTTTCATGAAAGCTCTACAACTTGCAATGACAGTATAAAGGTCCATTGCTTCCTCTGTGGCTCTTTTCCCTCACTTTGATTTTCTGTCCATCAAGGGGGCGTGGATTAGTGCTCTCTTGTTTATCTGCTCGTCAGTTTTATCTATCTATCACTAAGCCATCCACAGTGCGGCAGCGGCCTCAGCACTGCATTAATCCCCTATCAGCCAGCCAGCCATCCATCACCCTGCTGTCTATAATGTCAGATCCATCATCTGCCCATCTGTCTCACACTGCCCATCCTTTGAGTTGATCTCCTCGGAGAGCCCCACCAGCAAGTCACAGAGGGTGGAAGGAACAGCCAGGCAGGAGGAAATTAGAGGAAAGTGCAAAAAACACAAAAGAGGGGAGAGACTAAGTGAAGATTATACATCTCTCTTCCTTCCTTCTCCCTCACTCAGCCAGTATCCTGCTGAAAGCACTCTCTTCATGTCAATACATGCTTATTAGATGTTGTATTTGTTTCCTCGTAATTTGTTTGTTTTCTTCGCTTGCTAATTCTACCCAGTGGGAAAAGAGCCAGTGGTGGGAGAGATCGCTGCAAGGGACGAGGGTCATAAATCCCATATAAAACCTTGATGTTGTGAGAAACCCAGCCCCCCCTCCCTCTCCAGCATGTTGGAGCAAAGAAGGGATATTGTTTAAAGCCTCGGGCTTTAAAACAACTCAATATCTGGGTTCATCTGGGGTCATTTGTATTTCCATCCATATCTGCTTGCATCAAAAGGTGAGTGAGGGTGGGCACATGAGTAGGGAGAAGGTGAGTGTAGGCCAAATGTAAGTACATTGGCAGAGGAAGAGAAGTCTTCACAGGTGCATGTAAGAGCAGGGTGCAGGGGCAAGAGAGTGTAAACAGGAACATATTAGAAGCATCAGTGAGTACATAGACATTAAGGTCTGTAAACTGCAAATGGTAGTCAAGTAAACAGGTATGTATGAGGGCTGTGAACCATAATTATTTAGACTAGCTAAAATAGTCTTTGAGACCAGTGCAAATTGCTTAAAGATTAAAAGATAAAAAACAGAAATGCATTTAGTGTTCATCCATTCCAAATATTATTACAAAGAATCCACATCCAACTTTTTTGAAAGGGGAGGTTAAAAATTAAACATATAAGTTACAAAAAAAATACATTTAGGTAACTTTATCTGAAACGGTTAGTCAAAAAAACATTATAACCTATTTAGTGCAACAAACCACCCACATCGGATTATACACAGTTTGCAGCTAGTCCTACTGTTCAAATGATTTATATGATGTAAAGCAGTAAAGCAAAACAGATCAAGGAAATTGAACAAACTTTGTATCAGTTTTTTTGTGATGAGTACAGAGCCACACAACAGGCTCTGTCACTTCAAGCTAAAACACAAAAGCCAGTTTGCAGTCGCCAACAACAAATGTGTTTTCCTATCTTTTTCTTGATTTTTCGACAATAGTTAAGTGTTTGTTTTGTGCAAAAAGACACTGCTGTTGTGGGAGAAAAAAGGTTAATAGTATTGTTATGTTCATGTGTGCAGAGTGAAGAGAGATTAAGAGTTTTGTTATTGCCAGGAGAACACTGTACCAAAACAGTCTTGATAACAAGGAGTGTTGTGTGAAATGTTATCACTCCACCCGGACAGCTGGACCAAGCTGATCTAGTGAGAATGTCCGGGATACTTTCCAGAACTCTTAGGAAAGTTTAGAAATAGGTGTCAGATGATTATGTAAGTCATGGAATGATCAGGATTGGGTGGAATTCTCACATATACACCAATGCAATGACTGTCTTTAAAAATGTTCCGTCAGAATCCGACTGTGGGATTTTTGAGAATGTGTGAGTACTTGACTTTCTCTGAAATGAATCCCCCGTGTTGGCTGGAGAAGAGAAATCTGTGTCTGCCTCATTATTTCTTTATAATACTTTGCGTCTGCTGAACCTCCCCTTCACACTGTACAAAAAATTTTAAAATAAAATGTTTAAACCAGCGTATATTGCAAAAATTGTTTTTTAATTGATAAAGTTTCTGTTGTTATTTTTTTACATGGTTGAGTTTTCTCACAATTAATACGTTTCTGCTGTCTTGACTTTGCTTCTAGAATTTATAAAAGCTTGAAAGATCTTGTGAAGCACACAGAAAAACAGTGCTACAGTGGTGCTGACCATTAATAATTTATAACTGATAATCTTCTTGTTTTTAAATCTAATAATGTTGCAGAGTTGTGCTATATCTAAGGTTGTGTCATAACATTCACAGGTTTTATTTATTTATTTCTTATCCCAACTTTTGGGCATTTTGAACTTTCATCTACATGCAAAGACTACAGTATTTCATGCTACTAAATTATCAAGCAATTTTGGAAAATTAGAATGAATCAATGACTCTGAAAGCAATGATGACATGTAGAGGTGAAAAAACTAATAAAAATGTCTGAAACAAGAACAACGAAAAGCTTAGAATTTTTGCAAATGTTTTCTTTTGGAGCAACCAGAATTCTCAGAAGAATGTGTTTTATTTGGAAGGTTTTTATACCCTGACCTCATTTCAGTTGTAAGCAAATAGAACAAAAAATAAACTCAACTTTCCTTCGGTGTCTGATGCATTTAACTTGACTGCTAGACTCTCCAGTCCCCTTGATCTGACTTTTTGGCCTGTTAAAATGGGAAAACGTTCTTTTTGTGACAGTTTTAAAAAATGCTGTGAAACGATATGCCTGTAAGTGGCTATTTTCATGTTCATGTTCAGCTGTGTCCTAAAACACAAATCAATTTAATACTCCTTGTGACAGTTTAATGTCACAGCATTTTTTTGTAAACAGAACAATTGCCATATTGTACATGGACACACCAGTGCCCAACTGTGGTTTAGCAACTTTGAAGGTCCTTTATTAGTGTGAAGTTTAAACTTTTATCCAAGCAAATGCTCCTCAACTAGAAGCAGTTGAATCAGAAGAGACAGCTGTCAAAATGTATCCATATTCATTTTGAGTTAGTTCTAATTAGAAAACGTCTCTCCCTCTTTTTGCCCAATTTTGCAGATACTGCTCAATAACCACGCTCCACTCTTACATTATACAACAAGCAATTACAGCACTTGTAGCTGGTACAAAGTGACAACTCAAGTGACACTCATTCATGCACAGTCACCATGCATGCACATAATGTCATTACAATGTATCTTTGTGTACATTTGTGCATGCATGCAGGCTTATGTGTGTTTTAATGTTGAACATTTATTTGCTGAGACTGCATGGGATTTTTCATTTTAGAACACACAGTAGCAGAATTGTATGTGCAAAAAATAAGAGGTATAAATTCTAATTTCAGCAATTCCAATAACTGGGTGACAGGTTTGGACCATAACAGATGTGCAACCAGTAAAGCAAATACACAGAAAGAGATAGATACACAAATAAAAACACCTGCACAGTCTCATAAACACATGCCTACCATTTTTAGCAAGCACTGAATTAATCAGCTCTTAGACAAATAGCTGAATAAATACTGAAGATAAGCAGATCAATATTGTAAACTCAATTCATTTGAGTTCACAGAGATGTCAAATTCCACATAGTTCCATAGCACACTGATTAAACTGGCACCACATTAATTCAGTAAATCAATAAAACCAATCTGTCAAATAAATCAAGTCGCATGGATGACTGCAGCCAATTGGAGGGCAAGAACACATTAAAATTCCCTTGCTCCAACTGCATATCTATGTCAAGCAGGCAGCACACTGATTTGCTGTGTGGATTCCACAATTTGTTGAATGAAAATGATTAATCCAAGAAACAATAACCAGGGTGCCAAGAAGCCACATGGTAATTCTATAATGATCAAAGTCTCAATTAAATCCTCTCCCATTCTGCTCACTAAAAGCCTCTGTGGCAGCAGAAAATGTGCACGCATATTTTTGGTGGGCAATTTATGATGTGGTTGGTGTCTTCTGATTTTTCTTGGAACTGCGAGGGGACTGAATTAAGTTGGTTTTAGGTGTGCTTTGTGGTCAAATGACATTATAACTTGGAGTTCATGTTTTTACACTGATAGCACTAAAGGAGTGTGTGAAAAGTAATCATTTTTAGATTATAAGCACATTTATTTTGAAGAAAAATGTGCTAGTGTATTCTGTAATGTGGCTTTTCCCATCCACCATCTATTTAGGCTTTCATGGTTATTAAGACAATTTTTAAACATTCTACTTTTTAAACTTGAAAAGCACTTAAAAGATAAAAAAATTCTACAGGGTTTCAAATTTAAAGAAACCATATATCTACAGAAGGTTAGGTAAACGCAATAGATAATTTATGCAGCAATTACCTATCAGTTACTGTCAAAACACTAAGTCAGTGAAAATAGCTGCCTGTTTTAACTAAAAAAACAAAAAGAATTGTCCATTTACTGTAGTGAGATGGGATATGAAAGCATTCCTATTTCTACATTGGAAGAAAAAAATTTATAATTCCTATCTCTTTAGCTCCCCAACACTGCATGGTACACTGTATGTACCATGCAGTGTTGTATAATATTAACGAAAGGAGTGTGCATTGTTTAACAGCTAAAAACTGAGTGGATTTTATCTAGTTGTCGGAAACACATCAAATAAATGCAAAAAGGTTTAAATCACCTTTATACAGTTACATTATGTCATTGTTTATAGTTTGTTCTAAGCTGACAGGTGTAAATGATAAATTACACAATTGCTTTTCATAACCAATACCACACTGACTTGATTTCATCAAGCAAATATTAAGATTTTTCTACCAGACTCTGGTCCCTAATCTGCTTCTCCCTCATGACGGAGCTTATTGTGCTGTGTAGCGCAGAACACAGATTCATTTGATGCATTTGCTGCACAAGTACCAAGGCTGACATTAGGAGAATGATACTGTGGACTGAATAAAATAACAGCAGCAAAGGGCTAATGTGTTGTTACATTCATTTACTTATGTGCACCGTGTTAGAGAGGTGATTCTATGATATGGTATGTGTGAGTGGTATTTTCCTGTGGCCTGTGTCCATATGAGCAGAGGAGCAGAGGGCATGAGGATTTGAGAGGTGCAGCACTGTGTAGTCTCAGGTGAGATGTGCAAAGTCCCAACATAATTATAATCCTTAATTAATCCAACCCGGATGTGCTCTTTCTTTTTCTCTCTTCAAGTTTATTGCTTACAGTATTTATGGACTTCTTCCATGATAGTGCACCTCCTCCTTGTCTAATCTGGCATCTGTCTACTTTATACAGAATGCTCTAGGTGTTTTTTGCAGCTGTTTACGAATATACGTGCTCTTTTCCACCTCTTGCTTGGAACTCCATATCCCCTCCCCTCCTCCTCCTCCTCTACCTCATCTCTCTTTTTTCTGTCTGCATCCTTATAACTCCCATCTTGGCAAAGAAGAAAACAAGCAGCTTCTTTTGGTCCCACACCTCTTCTCACACCTCACAGCATGGAACAAAAGATGCACAAACACAAACATGCACACACCAGTCCAACACCATATACTCCAAGGAGGTGCTGCTGACACAAATTTGAACCCACTGGAGCCATCCTCGGCGGGATGACACAGGTGAGTTTCAGGTCAACATCGCTGTTTATAGACACATCTCCAAGTCTACTGCCTGACCAGATATGCTGATAGACAAAAAGTAATTAAATAATTGAGTCCGGGGCTCTGTAACAGGCATATAGAAAGATTGTACAAGTAGAGGTGTAATAAAGAAACATTTTTGTCCTGAAGCAGCTGATGAAAAGTCTGCACATAGCTCTAAGCTGGAGGTAATGAGGATAAAGGTGTCAGTATTGACACTGGTAAAATGAGAGCACCAGGTGTAAGGAGAAGTGATGGCTACCGCTGCCATTAACACTCAGCCTCCTGCTCTGTCCATTTTGGACGAGCCAATTAGAGGGGTTCATTCACCACTCCCGTCTGCACCCTCAATCACGCTATCAGAAAAACATAAGGATTGATTGGGCAAGCTATTAGGTCAATTGATCCCTGCTTCCTTTCATCTGTGTGCTCCTCCCTTTTTAGATGGACAGGTTGAATGTGGAAAGCAGTTCCAATTACCTGAAGACAGAGCTTTAGGTTCCTTCTCCTCATCTTTTTCTTTATGCAAAGTACCTTTTACTCTCCCTTCCACCCCTTACAGAGTTCACTACCTGTAAAATAGTTTTAAAAGTTTTTCAGTTGTTGCTCATTTCCCATGAATATTTTAGTTGTCTGCATGATTGCATTTATTGTCAATTTATGGAGACTGGAATTATCTCATGGATTTAAAAGCACCGTGCCATCACACACCTTTTCTTGAAACTGCCATAAGAGATTTCCTAAAATGCCATACAACCTCCTCAGCAAGATTACACTGATTTGTGATCATTATCCTTTAAGTGCCTTAAAAGTCCAATCTTGCCATTGGGGCTTGAAAACCTCTTAAATACATGTTAAAAATGAAGATGGGCAAACAAAGCGAGCTGGTAACTGGATTTTCAAGTTGCTTTTATAACATTAATAAAAAATGAGACAGGCTCAAGTAGGTTATCAAAGCAAACCATTAAAAACACCCTCAAAGATAACTGGTTAACAGATTTGTTCCACATAGACTTTCTCTGCTGTGCCTATAATACAAAGACCAAGAGATCATTTTGTAAAGTAAAATGTAGACTTTTATGATTTGATTGTTAAATCTACAATGAGAATTTTTGAAAACTACCACAGTCCCATTTTCCTGAAAACTCTGTGTAAAACTGAATGAAATGGTGGCGAGGCTGATTGGGCACATTGATTGAGCATAGCTGCATCTTTTCACTGCTGTACACCAAGTTGTCTCTCAGTCAATAGACACAACCCAAATACAGCCGGCACTCAATCCAGTGTGTTGCTACATGGGCCAATCCAGTTAATTTAACACCCACTCCATTTATGAAAAAGAGTCCTCATCGATTTTTTTCTGTGCATGTGCTCTTGTTGCCCCTGTTCATTTTCGCCATCCCGGCGCCTACACACGCTCAAGGTTGGCAGCATTGAATTGAATTAGCATGTGGTAGAGTTCCTGTAAAACTGTCTTCAAAAAACCCACACCTTCAGACCTTCTCCGAAAGCAACGGAGACCACAGAGCTGATAAGCTACAGATACAGACTTCTGCATGAGTGGATGACTACATTAACATAGGAATCTACAGCACAAAGGCTATGAGCTGCAAAATGGGCGTGCATTGGCCATTGCTTTTACACCTCATTGCCACAGAAAAGACAGTTTCTGCTAGGTGTCCAGACCTCTCCGTTCTGCTACTGCACTCTCTTCTCTTCGTCCTTCTATTTTTTTTCCTCTTCTTAGTCTTTTATTTCCAACCCATTACATATTTGTGCTACCAACATGCAATCTAGCATTTAAAGGGAAAACAGCCAACACATTACAAATAGCCTTGGTAAACATAATTGGGTATTTTTGATTGCAATAATGAGTCCAGCAGTGGCTGTTAAAAACCATTTCCAGTGTGTTTTGTTAGTGGTGGTAAAACAGAGAATCACAATAACTGTCATTATAATCATAATGGCTTTTCAGTAAGGACGAGTCTTATCATACTGGTGACAACTACAGAACCGCCAGTGCCAGGTAAACAATGCTGCCAACAAAGAGAAGGAGTGAGGAAAAGCTACCGGGCACAACACAATAACAAGCTTTTGGGTCAGTCGGAAAAAAAAAGAAAAAGAAAGAAAGAAAAACTTCCCGGCAGAGACAGAGCATTTTGACATTACAAAAAAGGGCACAAAAGATCGCTCTATGCCCAGGCACTAGAGATATTCAGGTACACACTATCTCATGGGATATTACAAAAATAGTCATGCGACCCACCACTGCCACTTTTTTCACTGCATACCTCCGCCCAAATGAGATGGAATAGGCTGAATCGACCTCTCTAATCACAAACTGCAATGATACCACAACAGACATTTGAGGGATTTTGTGTGCTATGTAGAAATTAGATTAGGAATAAAGGTCAAAAATACCCACTGAGGTACAATTCAATCTTGCAAAGGTTTGTTTTTCAATAATACTCTTCAGTTATGATGAATCTATATGGACCATGGGCATGATAACTCACTATGGACTATAATATAATACAGGCAGACTGGCATGCCAGGCTTGTAGATCTAATCGGATATTAAATCTGGAAACCTTTCATCATCAAAAGGCAACTGGAGATTAAGTCAACAAACAGAATATACTGTAGTGTGGCTGCAGAAATCCTCTGTTCGGTACTGTTACAAAATATCCCCTAATCAGCCCGTCCAGGAGAATGGAGATAATATAAAGGCAGAATGTGTATGTAGTAGAGGGTGTGTGGATGTTAAGATCACATCTTATAAACTTGAATGAACTAATATTTGCTGATGAGTATGTGCAAAAAAAAAAAGTTGAACTGAAATCACTCCATGCAAAACGTTTGCAGGCTTGAGTAATTGACGATTTTCATGTTGTGTAATATTTTCTGGAAGAAATTGCTGTTTTTCATCATGCGCAGGCAGTATTTATTTGCCAAATCAGATTTACCAAAGCGCAATTTTTTTGTACAAATTCTTTATTTTTGTCATTTCTAAAATTTTCTTTTTTAATGAAGACTGAAACGATAACATTTTAACTGCTTGGTGATTGGAGGGACAAAATAAAAATTTATTTTAAAAGTACGATATACAGATTTCATGAACTCACAAAATCATGAATTACCTTTTCTCCTCATCTTTGATATCATTTGCTTACTACAGCCAGCTCTAACCCTTATGAAGCTACAAAATACCACACATTCACGAATCAAAATCACAAATCTTTACGTAGAATTAAAAACCAACAATTTTCTGGCTTGTGGTATTCAATACATGTTGCTATGGTCAACAGCAATGGAGTAAAGAAGCACATTTTGAGTGTCAAAATGGTACTGAAATAATTTTACGTTTAAGTGAATGGTAACATTTTAGAACAAGCACAGATATGCAGAGAGTGTAAAACTTTATAGGTGTCCTTCTGACACTCATATCAGCGCCTTGTCTCTCTGCTTATTTTCTGTTACCTAAGTAATTTTGTCTGCCTTGTCAAAAAGCAGTAGGGGGCACATAAATATTCCATTAAAAAGAAAGCAACAAAATGAAAAGTAAAATGCAACAAAGAGTATTTGTGTGTCCCTTTTTGCTTCCATGTGTGCATTTTACACACATAGTACTGTACGTGAATATACATCTGCACTGAGAACGTATTTCCTAAGACTAAACAATGAAAAATCTAAATAGTTGTTTTTTATGTGTACAAAGGTCATCTGAAAGGTTTCGAGTACAGCATTTTTCCCCAAATGGCTCTTTTTGTATACAAGTCATTATTAAATCCTGACTACAACTCTGAAGAGCCTCCAAACACACCCACTAAAATAAATCAAATTATGATTAGTAACTTGTAAGATATCTGATGATCATTAATGCCATGTTAATATATGACAATTATTCAACCGCTGAAAGGCGAGAATAATTTTTCTGATGGTGATGTGACACACAGACAAGGGGGAAATAAATCCTTCTGTCTTCCTGGGGAGTGTGTTTGGCAGTAAACCAATTCCAAGCCTGCCTTCTTGAATGCCCAGATAACACAATCAGACAGTTGCAATATTGCTGTTTTACCACCTGAAGAATTTGAATTTCATTCAGCCCCTTCAGAATAGCAGACATGCCAATTTTTTCCCCAAAATTGGCAGGACAAACACAATGCACCCCAGTGAAATGAGGAAAAAAAGCCTTATAGGCTGAAAATAACTGTTTTCAGAGTCTGTGCAATTTTATCATGATGGCACACAAAGACAAATGTTCAATTTCATAACCACCACACAATACAGGTAGTTGTTGCCTTTTTATTACGCATTTATTATTAAATTGGGAATTAGTTCAGCATAGTAATATTCTAATGGCGACTCAGTTTTCATAATATGAACCCAAAATGAATATGGAGTCACCTTTGATCAAATTTAGATGTATTAGGATGTTTCTCCAGGCGTGGTTTTAATTTTGTGGAGAAGAGATATGAAGAATGAAGCTATCAAAATGGCTTTTTTTTTGGACACATATTCTCTATTTTTGATTTCAGAAAAGTTTGAAGGCTTTAAATACTTCTGGGGCTTTTTTCAGAAAGGTCTGCTCTCTGAAAAGAAGCCAGCCTACAGGTAATGATTTGTAGAGGTGCCGAATTATTGGTGTGGGATTGAACACAGCAGTTCACTGTGGGACTGTACACTTCGCTCTGCTGCGTTTATTCCTCTAAAGCTCAATGAGATGCTTAATTTCTTTCTCTATCTGAAGGATCCTGTGCTCTCATAAAAATAAATTGAGATAATAAAACGACAAGTGTGCAGATTTTTTTTTTCTTTTTTTAAATCTAGTTTTACCATCCCGGATATTTCAATCTTTTCTTTTTCTGATATGGATGAAGGAGTTTATCAGTAATAATTAGAGCTACTGCAGGAATAATCCGCATGTGTTTTGGTCAGCAGCGTCTTTAGGACAGGCTGACTGTCCTTTCTAATCCTAAAAAACTATATATTTCAATAGAATCGTCAAAATCGTGTTTCAGTGCCGATGCGCAATGAATGGGCTCACAAGCGACTTTATTCCTATTTTGGACATCCAGTGCGCATTTTAAATACGAAGCGAGTGCAGTCGACGCGCAAAAAGCATGAACTCCATAACTGTCAAACCATAAATTATTAAATAAATAAATGGGATTACACGCCTGAACACCTCACGGAGGCTGATAGGGGACACATGGTCGGTTGGTGCAGAGTTCGTGTTGTTATTGTCGCTGTTGGTACAACATAATGCAGGCTATGAAAGAGCGCATAAAATTAAAAAATAAAAAACTGTCGCTCGGTCTTACCTCGATTCCTCCAATCTCCTTCTCCTTTGCTGCTCAGTGTGTCTCATTCATTCTCGTTTCCCTCCTCAATCGTCTCCTTTTCTTCCCCTTCGGTTTTCACTCGTTTTCTCCTTTCTGGTGCCGTCTTCATGCGGATGCATAAGAATTAAAAATTTAACAGGCTGTTATCTTACAGTCAAACCGAAAAGAAAAAAAAATACAGAAAACAAAAAGGATCCACCTGACTAAAAAATACGACAAAAGCAGTGGCGGAAAATCCTTAAGGACAGGACCAATTGTGACGAAAAAGCGCCCGTCTGGGCATCAGGATAAATAACAGCGACGACGCCATCGTCCTGGTTGGAAACAACGATGACAGTTACAAGTTACAGCAACACTGACGACGACTGAAATGTTAAACTACAGAGGAGCATTCACTAAACCGAAGTAGTAACCGTGCTGTCCGTCCGTGGCTGGTTACAAGGTGTGCGTGTGAGCAAACGTGCCACCCTCGCAAAATGTCTGCATGCAATGCAAATCAGACTCTTCAGCGTCTGATGTGCGTCTCTTCATGCTTTTTCTCCAAACTGTCCACTCGTCACCTGTCTCTGGCTCGACGGTTTGAGATCACCCGTTTAAATTAGGGTACTACACGGGTCATATGCGGTTGTCTTGTGCGTCCTGACGCACAGAGCAGCTCACTGGTCTCTTTCCCCTCTTTTGTCAGCAGGCAGCGCACGCTCTCATCAGGACCGTTCACATGGTATGTTCAACCTCAGCAGGTCTACGTGAGGCCTATTACAAATATGACATTATGTCTTGTATTTCACTGAACTAAAAGCGTAAAGATGATTTCGAAACAGCTTCTCAGTCAAAGTTGAAGCCTGATGCGCCACCATTACCTGTTTACAAGTTAAAAAGTAGGGTTTTTTTGTTTGTTTTTGTCACGTGGTTTGTCAAGTTGCTCAGGAACAGAACGCAAAACGCCTATATTATCGGTGACAATTTTACTAATGCTTTCTCATTACTTTTGCACGTCTCTCCTCAAAAATAAATAATTAACAACTGCAATTTTAAATGAAATGTAGTCTGTACTCTAACGCAACAAGTTGGTTTTGCAGCGTCATATTCAACATTTCACTTTGTTTCCTAAAAAGTATCCATACCATAAAAAATAACATTATTTTCCTTGTGCCTGCACCAAATATGGAAAAGCTGGAAGCTATTAAGCTTGATACAAAGACGGAGTGCAATACTCAGAGTCTGAGGGTTCATTTCTGTGAGCAGAGAAAAATTGTTTTACCAAATCCAATCATTTTTGTACTGCAGACTCTGTGAATTAAGAAGTCAGAAATCAGCCAGTTTACTACAGTTAGGGAGTCATCTAATTGCAATCATTTAACAACAGTTAATTGTAATTAGACCTGCAGATTCTCCAGCATATAACATGAATTTACATCTAACTGGCTTCCTTAGTTTTATTTTACCTGCTATATGTAGTGTTTCACTTCAGAAGCACACTTGCTAATGAAGTGCTATGAAATACTGCAGATAACATTTCAGGCTAATGTCAAAGGGCTCCCACTAAGAATGAGCAATGTCTTAAACACCACAGTTTTCTGCGCTCTCCACTGTCACAGGTGGATTTTTCAAAAGATCATTTTTCTGTTTCCTCCCAAAGAGACACGAGTGGTTGAAAAATCAAGACAGATTGCTGCACTCTGCTGAAGTAGTGGCATAAGTTCAGCTGATCTCCAGGATGTTTTACAGGTGAGATCAACACAATATAGTCATTTGCGTAGTAAAACACTGCAAACAAACTAAAACTCTACTTTAAAACATGATTCAGCTTTGTGCCAAATGGAAGACAAGTGAGTTATGAAAGTTGGAATTTCTTGTACTGGACATGTTTCTTTTCAGCCTGTCGAACAACTTTCTAAGTTGTTAGTTTTCTCACTTACAGAAGCAGCGTTTGTCTTATTTTGTGCTAAAATGAAATGACAATTTAGATTGATGCTATGGCTCAAATTCACTAATAAGTCAGTCAGCTTGCTGCATTTGTTGGTAAAGTAAAGCTAATATTGTTTTGTTTGTTTTGTTTTTTCTAAAAACAAAGTGCAGATACATTAAATTATCCACAAACTGCAAATAACATAAAATTACACAAGAAAAATTCTAAAAATTTATGAAACTGCATGTCCTAAGTTCTTATTTCACCATTTGTTATTCCTTGTATCACATTATATATTTCTATATGCTGCCATACTTAAAGTATTTATAACATCAGTTGACATCAGCATTATGGCACAAAAAAGATTACAAAAGTGAGTAGTTTAAGTGTAAAGAATTATACTGTTTTAACCTGCAGTGATGCATACAGATGGAGAACATTATGAATACATGTAGTACAAGATGTTTTATTGCAACATATAACAAATATGAACCAGTTAAAGCAAAACTATGCAATTTCTGACTGAGGTAAATGTAAAATGGATTGAATTAGCAACAAAAAAGTGTGTGGTTTCAGTCAGTAGTAGGATTTAGTAATGTAGGCTTTTATGAGATGTGTGTGTGTGTGTCCAGTAGTTTATGAAAATAAATTGAAGCTAAATTATTCAAACTAGCTTCAGATAGGTGTTACTGAGAATGAGATGAACCTGCAGACTTAAAGAGTCATCTCTGTAATGTTTTACTGTTGCCTCACACTTCCAGACAATCACAACAAGAAGTTGATGTAGATGTTCCACATATCACATATGGAGTCTTTCAGAGAACCCGCTTTTGTGCTGATGTCCTACACCAACTGATGAATAAAAAAATGTAAGTAGTTATTGTCCAGTAACCTCTGTTTAGGAAAGTTTCCTCAGTCTCACTTCGAGGTGAATTTCTGCTTTGAATCTGTGTAAACATTTAAGAGCACAGTTTTAGTGTTACATGGTTTAAATCTGTAAGTTTAAGTCAATACAAATGATTTGTTTAAAAATTTCATTTCAAATCAGCGTAATGATCATTTTGAATGAATCCAGACAGTCTTTTGTCTCCAGGTGAACAAAGGGTAAGCTACGCTGCCAGATGAAATTATTTAACTTCCATATCACATGCAATTATTGCACCAGTGCGCAGAGCATGTTGCAGTTTTTCTTTCCACTCTGAAAATGATTTTGTCAGTTTCTATTATGATAGGTAATGTTATGTTCTACTGAATAGGTCCTACATGCCTTTGCCACTTGGCCCTCTGTCACGCAGCAGCTACTCTGTTTTACTGCTCGCAAATTTAGCCAATTGACCTTCATGGCTGTCTTAGTCATGGTGTCAATAAACAGGTAGCATAATGGCATAATGTAGTTTGTGCTGCATGCAGTTCTCACAATCTACTGATATTTCTTTTTAGTATCAGAGGTAATTCAAGCAAAATCAAAGTGCACTCTTAACAAACTTCATCACTCACTGGACACTCTGGACCATAAATAAATAAAATTTGAACTGATTTTAAACCTTCTAGTCATGTAAAGTCAGAGGAGTTGTTCATCGTTGCCCTGGTCTCTTAGCAACAACAGCAGTGACTACAAATGAGCTCATTGGCCTACTAAACATGAGCATGGAAGCTTTGCAAACACTGCACCCTCACTATTTAAAATGCTTTACTCACAAAGAGGCATATCAAATAAGCTTAAAAGTAAATAAACTTCAATAATGATTTCTTATTAGAAAGAATTGTTTGAAAGCGGATACTGCATTTTTACTTATAACTTTCTCATTGTCTGAAGAAGTTATAATAAACAGATTAATTTACAAAGCAGCAGATACCTAAGTTCAGCTGTTTTCAAAAAGAAAATAGAATTCCTTTTCAAGGCACTACATCATAATTACTTTCCTGCTTTTGCTAAAATAAAAAGATTGTGTGTTTAAAATAGTCTGTGTAGTCTTGTCCTGTGAATGAAGAACTAAATAAAATTATTCGGCATTAACCATGACATGAAAATTGCAGACGCAGATAAATGCCTTTTTGTTCATTTGTGTTTCAAGTTGCATTTATATTCTGAGTACACCGATGTCCTGCATGATAAGGCAGAGTTGATCAACAAAGCATCGGTGGGCTTGGTTGGCTGAATATTTCTTTTCCTCTGAAATGGAAAATGGATTCATACAGCTGGCTTATTCTAATTTGTTCTAGCTCATGTTTGATTAATGCCATTTTTTTCTAGTCAGAGCAGCTCATGTTTATGCGGCATCATTATTCACGTTACACCTTACCATATTTGTAAATAGCTCCAATTTTCAGTTATACAGCTTTTTGTTTCGTACTGATTGACAAATTACCTCCTTTACCACAAAACACAAAACCAAATCTTTCTTTTTTCAAGACTTCTTTTGAATTATATTGCAGAGAATATATGGCAGAATTATATTTGCATGATTTGTAGTTGAGATGCAAATATAATTTCATGTGAAACACCAACTTATACTAAAATTTGGAATGCATTACTTTAAAGTCTATTTGTTTCACACAAAGCAATGAGCCCCATGTGTTAACCCATTACCTGCATGTTCTGCATTTACAGTAGAAGGCCTGTAGGTGTAGATATTAAACACAAAAGCAGAAAAGAGAAACATGCAGCATTCCCAGCTCTGAAATGGGATGAAACCAATATAAGGGGTTAAGAGTACAGCAAAACCAAACAGATATCCTCATTTGGGGCCTGCAAAGTGTTGTTGCAACAAATCTGCTTTTATAGCAACCTGTGACCACCAGAGCGTTCTTCTCGTCACTCTGTCTCCATCACGATGTTCGGAGTAAATGCAAAATTTCAACATTTTCAAAAACCGCATGCATAAAGAAACCCCCACCACTTTACTCCCTTTCTCCCCTTTTCCCTCTCTCTTACTCTTAATCTTTTTTTTTTTCTTTTTTGCCGGCTCCAGCTCCGCTTCTCTCTTTTCATTTTGCAATATGACATAGTCCATTATCTGCTCTTAGTACTAATTGGTGTATTAACGCCATGCTGTGGGTGACACAGTGAGACACAGGAAGAGAGAGCATGTTAGAGAGACAGAAAAAGAGAGAGAAAGGCAGACGCAGGATGAATATGGATGAGGCAGGAGCAGGGTGGGAGAGAGGCTCTCGGGGAAGCAGGCAAACAGTGAGAGAGAGAGAATGGGAGGCCAAGGTAAATCTTTTCAGCTGCACAAGTGGTTAAGAGCAGCACGGCAAAATGACGAGTGAAGGGAAAAAAAGAGTCCATCCTGTAATGGCTTGTTTTGTTTTTTTTTCTGTTGGCCTTCTCTGTATCCCTTTCTATCCTGCTCTCACAGTCACCACTTTCAACCCAATTATCCACTCTCTGCCTGGCGCCACTGGCAGCATATGGAAATGTAAATTACAGGCAAGATTTTTTTTGAAAGATGTGGAAGGTAAGCAGCTCTTGAGGATGGGAAGAGTAGGAGGAAGAAATTGAAGAGATGACAAGCAACTGAAACTGAGTGTCCGTCTTTAGACCCAATAGCTTGTTAGTATTGCTAGAATGCAGTTACCCAAAGTCACCCACTGTAAAAAAAATAAAAATAAAATAGTATACTAAAGGAGATTCACTTACTGCAAGAGATGAAATTGTAAGCAGTTTAAATGTAAAATTCCTAATAATTAACAATAAAGTTTCACATTTATTAATATTGAAACCGTATTTGACTTCTACACTTTAAAACCTTCAGAATAAGCAGTCAGCCACTGCCAAAGTTAGCAATAGTCTACCAGACGTGTTGGCTTCTTTTGAGTCAAAAAATGTAGGTGGAGGCAGCATTTCTGCTTTTTAGATGTTGAAATATAATACTTCTAAGGGAAACTTTGTCAAAGATGCTCACCCTGTTGGGAAAAAGTCCAAAAAGAAAATGTTTTCATGACTGCTACTCGTAATGAAAAAGAAAACTAACTAAATGCACAAAACGCCAACTTCTGAATGTTGGAAAATGTCATTTAAGTCGCTAACAGCTTGTATGTACCATAAGGTGAAGCTTTTCTTGTTACACGCTCTTATAAATGTGCTACATGTTCTTCAGCTGCTAAACAGTCTGTCTCAGCAGACATTGTTTATTTTGTTCAGACAACTGTATGTTTTTTGTTTAAAATTCCAGCAACAATTTTTTAATTACACTGTTGTTGTAATATGTCCTACCTGCAATTCAGTGTAAACATTTAAACAGTCCAGTTTGTGGCTCAGTGTTACTATGAATAGATTAGAGGGGATTTATAAATTGTGTCCTGCTTTTACCTCTTTCTTCTTGGTTAAACTGTTATTCAACTAGATTTTTGCGCTCCAGCACAATAAAAAAAAAAAAAAGATTTGAAACTTGAGGAATTGCCTCTGCAGATTCCTTAACGGTAAACATTTTATCTCCTCACTGAACACAAAGTAACTTGTCAACTGTAGTTGTGGCTTTGGTAATATTAAGACTTTTAGATCCCATTCAGATAATAAAAACAAATAGTTTGTGGTTAGATCACCTCTCGTGTATTGAGGGAGGTAAAATTATGAGTAATTGCATATAAATATTCTGAAATAGCATTTGAAGTGACAATACTGCCAATAAAGTACAATAAAGTGTTTACAGATTTACAACATTCTTTACTACTGAAACTCAGCCAGAAACTCTAAAGTAATTTTGAGGATTTGCATTTTTATGTGGGTGTGAGTGTGGGGTACATGGATGTGTGTGTCGCAGTTCTGGGCTTAAGGTGATCTGCTTTCTCCAGTGTGTACAATTAAACAAAAGAGGAACAATATTTGTATATATTTTTTTTTTTACTTTATTTTTCACAAATAAATAATTCCTTTTAGTGCTTTAAAATCTCACCCTCAGTCTTATAATGTGAGGGTGAACTTAAACAAATTACTACAAAAAAAATGACGTAAAAATGTTCAAACAATTATATACTCCAAATACATAACTTTATGTCAGCTGCTGAAGTCATTCCAGTCATTTTTACTCATGTGATAACAGACTTGTAAACTGTGAACTAGTTCATTATTTGCATA
The DNA here is from genome assembly GCF_001649575.2 of Kryptolebias marmoratus. Taxonomy (NCBI): domain Eukaryota; kingdom Metazoa; phylum Chordata; class Actinopteri; order Cyprinodontiformes; family Rivulidae; genus Kryptolebias; species Kryptolebias marmoratus. Next base: position 8,180,774 of record NC_051441.1, on the reverse strand, counting down.
TAAATTGTAACTAAACAGGTCTATGCAAATATAACTGTACATAGTTATATTTGTTACAACTGTTATTTGTGCAGAGTACATAGAGTACAAGCTCTGTCCATGGAAGTGCAGTTTTTAAATTTGGGCTTCTTCACTTTATTTACAAATAAAAATATAAATGATAAGTTTTGAAATTGAATGAAAAAATAACATACAGATATTTGTGAAGCATATTTTAAACAGATTTGAATGAAAACATATTTGTTTCATTCAACACAAAGTTTAATAAAAAGACTTTTTAGAATGTGCATCTGACATTTTATGAATTTCAGGACATCTTAAGCCTGCTGTTATAGTGCTGTTGGCCATGATCGAAATTGGTTATCATAATTGAAATATGAATGTGTGTTTTTAGGTCTTTTTATTGTATATGATGCAAGTGGGGCATAATTTTGCAATAAATACCTTCACGTAGTCAGGTATTTACATTAAGGAATGTAATTTTATCTTTGACTAACACATCATTTTTAGGACGCAGCATTTTTTATCAGATTTTCAAAAAAAAAAAATGCTTCATACATAAACACACTTTGATTCTCGGGGTCACACTTACGCAGGCTCAGTGCCAAATTCACACATTTAACTCTATGCAGTGACCCCAGCATCCGACTTGCACCACAGTGGCGCACTCTCTCTGTGCTTGAGGGGCTTTTGAGTGCAGTGCCAGGATGTATGCCCTCCGGCTGGTGAATAGCTGCTGAAGCTCAGGATACAGAGATCAAAGCTGCTCGTCTTCTCTCACACATGTGACATTGAGACATGTACAGGCTGATTATTCAGATAAGCAGATCCTCGGGGGTGTAGGCAAAATAGAGATGAGTGTTTTGTTCATTATCATTAAGATCTCTCTTTTTCTCTGTTCACCTCTCCTCTCTCCACATGCTCATATTCCACCCCCGCAGAGCTGATGAATCCAACTTCTCAAATCTGCAATTTGCTCAATTATTTTCAATTATCCCGCCATTGCTGTTTCTATCATTCCCCTTGGTTCAATTTTGAACCGAAATCACTTGTTGATTGGCAGCAAAGCCTCATTAGAGGCAGGGGGAAAACTTTAACCTTTGTGGTAATTACTGCTGATTCGTGTCATCATACAGATATTTTACAAGACCTCTCCACAGAAGTTTAAACTCTATGTTGATTTATGTTCAGTTTCACTGCAAAGTTACTTGTCTTATCCACTACATTTAAAATGAAATCCAACGCAGGTTGTTACCGTTTACAGAACGATATACCAATATATACCTTCCGATTTCAAAACATCCCCATAGCTTAATCACACTTTCAAAGACAGTGTTGAGAAACAGGATGATTTTCTATCTACCAAGTGGCTCTTATCTGTGTGCCTTTAGCACATTACCTTCAAGGTAGCTCTGTCTCAAGGCTTTAGAAAAACTCATTAGCAATGGGCACAGGAATCAATGATGAACTGCTATTGACAACGACAAAGAGACTCACAAACTCAATATACCTTCAGCTGTTTTGCTGTTCTATTTTGTTAAACCTTTCACAGTAGCTCAATGCAGAGTGGTGCAGATAAAATTAGCTTCCACTTATATTTTCATTCTGCTGTGAATCCATGGTTATTATGTTTTAGTTTTGCGTATATTGATCAATTAATTTGTTTATTTGGCAGCAAGTAATGGAAATTTAAAATGTGACCATGCTACAACTTCTTAGAAATATTTTTTAACACTCTTACAATACACATATAGTAACTTGCACATCATGATAGCTCTGCAAAATAATTCAAAGTGACACATTTGATCCTGTTACAGGAATACTTTAATATAGTTTTATCTTAAGGAACATTGACATCTTAGAAAAATGCACCTATTTTGGCTGTGTCTGTATCACATACACTTGTCAGCATGCTAGTGTGCTTCAAATATTTGAGATTAAATACAAAACCTAAGAAATAATGTTCTTGTTACTATCCACTTTTTACTATCCATTAAAGTCCAGTAAATTCATTTCAGGTCATTATATAAAATGTTTAAAATTACATAATTTTAATAAAAGTACAATGGTTTTGTGCAAATTTGTGAATATTTAGTTTAAAAAGGTTATCTACAGATTTTTCCAGGTGTAGCCTACTTAATTTTGTGACTTTTCAAACATTGTTAACAGATTTAAACTCAAATCTTTTTCAACAATAGAAATCACATTTAAAAAAACGGGTCACAATTCAAACAAAATTTCATGTAGTTTTATGCAGTAAAGAACATGTCAACAGCTGTGAATATTCCATTTTTGGAAGCAGTATCACTATGAATAAAGAACTATGTAAAGTTTCGTTTCTAACATATAATCATAGTTAGCAATTTTGATCAAGATTCTTATATTTAGCTGTTCTCACAGATGTGAAGCTGAAAATTGCTTTTCTCTACCTAAAGTTTCAGCATCTGGTGGGAAAAAAATGTTGATTCTTTACACTCCTTACTTTATCTCCTTACTTTAATATCATTTTGTCATAGACTGTTGATGTGGAACAGAGCCATTGACTTGCTTTGTTGTTTGTGATAAGTGGGCTGCCTATGCAAGTGGTGGTTACTCAAGACTCCCCTAACGACGTTATAGACCTAATGAGTTTTAATTGGGAGAAGATCTTAACTTGAAGACCTAATTGCATCTGATTAAAGACAATATTAGTTTTGCTGCTGGCAAATTGGTTAGGGAGGATGGGTAAAGGGGTTTTGGAGGGGATCACTGGTGTCCTTTTGGAAATTGTGACTGTAGCTAAAAACGTAATAAAGGGATGCAGAAAGAAAAGGCCAGGTAAACAAATATTCAACAGCGACAGACAATAAATTGATGCTAAAGAATGGGATGAAGGAGAAGTCAAAAGATGAGGAGGAGCAAGGTTAACAACTGGTGGAGAGCATGGACCTGACCAACAGATTTCTCTGGAGTGGCACACTTCTGATCATTGAAGAGAATTTGTAGTAGAATTTATGTAAATTTCAGCAGTCAAAGCAACATATGAAAACTTGAGCTGCTATTCAAAACTATGAACCGGTGTTCTCATCTACTAAGCCATCTATCTTTGCAGACTTGAGATGTAATACCTAAATTAGCTTTATTTCCTCCATAGCTTTCTGGCCTAATTCTAAAAATATGGTCATATCTCCAGTGAATTACATTAGCCAGCGTTTCTATCTCAGCTAAGTTGGCCTTTTTGTCCTTTAATGCTGGAGGACTTGGCAAGATGTTTCTCTACAGAATCAGACTGAAGCGCTTCAACATCACAACAAAAACTCCCATGTTGTTGAGGAAGGTTTTTTTTTTCCACTGTCAGAACATACTCTTGGTCTTTAAAGTGAGATTTTAAAAAATGTAAAGTTTTCATTTAGATGGCTGATTAAAAATTGTAAATAAATGCACCAATCCGAATTACATAACCGTACATTTTGCACTCCACCATACAAATGGAAAAAGTACTTGCGCTCATATCCTTGCAACCAAATATTGATGCAAATAAATACTGAAAAACACACACACTGCATATTCCCTCTTCAACATGCCCTGTATCGATGGTGATTTAAAGCTTGACTCAAGAGAGAACAGTAAATTATGCGTGTATGAGGCTTCATTTCCTGCTCTTCTTAAGCACTTTCTTAATTGCCATTCTCACCTGAGCAATTGTATAATTTCCTTTATTTTTCTCCTCCTCTGCCCAGAATATGAGTCTATAATGAGCTGTGGGTGTCCCACAAAGCTAAGCTCGGCGCCTTGAAATAGGTTTTACTAATTTACCAATTAGTCATAAGATACAATTAGTGAGCAAGTTCCCTAAGTCCATGACTGCCCCCACCACTGGCCTCCCCACTTTGATTGTTCTATCTCTGCAGTGATCATCACTCCATCACTTGGCTCGTCCTCTCGTCCTGCTTTGTTCAGCTTTGCTACAAAAGCGAGGTCCCACCTGCACTTTGGATATTACTCTAACCCTATGCGCCTCAAAGGGAATCGGTGAGGGAGTGGGAGTGTGTGAATGTGTCTACGTCCGCAGCTCTGGGTTTCTGTTTAAGTGCAGCTGGGACCGGCTCCACTGACCAAGAGGATGAGAGTTAAAGGAGGGAGGGGGGTGTCTGGAGACAGGAAAACTTATGAGAACTGAGATAAGTTACCAAGTAGCAGAGTGAAAGTTTGCTGGAGGTGCAAATCTAATTTATGGTTGGAGAATAGTGTGTTGTTTCTCTCCTCTATTCACTCAACTGTTAGAACTAAACCTGAGGACAAAAAGAATAGATATATATAACAACAACAACAACAACAACAAATTTCTACTCTGAAGTCCTGTTTGGTTGGTATTATGCTGTGTGTAAAGCTCTGGGTACACAGCGTTCAATATCCAAGGGGTCATTTGTCAGTGTCTTTCTCTGTATGAGGAGAGTTAATTTTTTTATTGATGTCAACAAGCCATCCTATATGGGATTTCTAATATCTGCAGTGAATTCCTTCCCATTTTCATCATATTAGTGTTGGTTGTTTGCATACATAGCTGTGAGTGAGTAGGTGCAAGGTAAAATAAAATTACTGATCGCTTACAGGGGAAATGGGCTAGATAAACTGTAATGTAACGGCTAGGACATACTAATTATTTAATGTAATGCCATAATTACATTTATTTAAAAAAAAAGAAGTCTAAAGATAATTTCAACTTTTATCAAAGTCCAGAAGCGCAAACTAAATGGTTGTATTATTTGACATCTAAAATGTATGAATATTGTGAAAAAAAATGTTAAAAATAGCAAAACAAAAATATTTAAAAGAAAAAACATGATTCATTAGGTTTACTGGGATACATACACAATTGTACTACTCATAAAGGATCCAGTGTACACAAAACTGTGATCAGGTTTTCACTCCTGCACCTTCTCAGTTACCAAAGAATGAGGCTGGAGCTTTTGTGTTGATTGCTATTGGCATGGAGGGACACTTAAAGTGCGATCACACTAAGCGTGTTTGGAACACCTTATTGAATCTGTGAAACATTTTCTCTGGGCAGAAATATTGGAATTTCATCTCCAAATAACAAATATTTGTACTGAGATTGTGGAAAGGCTTAGGAACAGTTTAAACGAGACAATATCTTATTTATACACACACAACGACTCAACAAGAACGTGGTTTCATTTTTGAGTTTAAGGAGCAGATTATTTCTGGAAGTTTATATGTGGGAATTTCTGCTGATTGCCACATCTTTATTTACTTCATTGTCTTGAGGAAATGTTTCAAAAACAGATCCATCCATCCATCCATCCATCCATCCATCCATCCATCCATCCATCCATCCATCCATCCATCCATCCATCCATCCATCCATCCATCCATCCATCCATCCATCCATCCATCCATCCATCCATCCATCCATCCATCCATCCATCCATCCATCCATCCATCCAATTTTTGACCCAATTAATCCTGTTCAGGGTCCCAGTGTACCTGATGCTTATCCCAGCAGTCAAAGGTCTCGAAGCAGGTACACCCTGAACTGGTCTCAGTCCATCTATACAGACAACCACACACACACACAAACACACACACTCACACCAATTTAGAATCTCTGTTATAATTTGCATGTTTTATGAATGTGGGAGGAAATCGGACTGCCCAGAAATAAAAGAAATACTTTGTTCTTAGTGTGACTGTTTCACAACAACAGCCACCTCATACTTTGTTATTTAAAATATATAAAGTCACATATTGTATATTGTAAAAATATGAAACAGTACCAAAGGAAAATGTTTGTTTAAAATATCTGAAAATAATATGAATTCCAAAAAACAAAACAAAACAAAAAAAAATATTAGATAAAATAAAAGTATGCGCAAGAAAATAATTTGTTATAATTTCTTACATTATTTCTGAGAACATCTTAACTCTATGAATCCAGTGTGGGATGCTGCTTCACAAGCACATTTATGTAGAAAGTATAGAAAATGCAAACATATGAAAGATTTTTGGTAATAAATAAGCACTTCATTAGTAGTATCATAAATTGTGCTACTCTTCATTTAAAAAATTAGCAGGGAGTAGTCATAGAATCTCATTAGAAAATACAATTTAGAAATGAATCAGGCACCTTGGAAGTAGCTTAAAATATGCCAGAAATCTTCATTTTCATCCATATCATTTTATTGTATTTCATAAATGAATTAGACATTAAAGAAAAAACTTGAGTTATTGGCCTTCTTAGTGTTTGGTTTGAGATTTTTGTTTCTTTTGAGAAAAGAAGTGCTGCAAATGAAATGTTAAACTTATGAAAAAAACAGATCTTTCTCAATAGGAATGATTTTTTTGGTTGTTTGTTTGTTTGTTGTTTTTTACCAGGATGACATGGTACTTTGTTACATGATACATTTTCCTTTAATTTATCACCCATCTTTAGACTTGCATAGTTCTTTATGTATTTAAATTTAGCAGATTCTAGTGTTGGTTTGGTAAATTCTCCACACCTACAGCTTTTTTTAACCTGATCAAAAATGCATTTTTATGTTATTTTATTTTTATATTTAACGTAAAGGTTTGCCAAGACATTATTTTTTTTCAAGGACTTCAGTCCAGCTCCTTCAGTTTGAGAAAGCATAGCATTAGCTGCACTTTCATGTCAGTTTCACTCCTGATCAACACATTTAATGTAATTCTATATGAAGTCTTCAGACTCAAGAAGTCCCAGAGCTGTCTTCTTCAATTGGAACTTAAATAAGCATTTTCCAACTTTATTTTGATAAAGGAAGACAGCTGGGTGTTGCTGGCATGCTACAATTACAGTTTGGCTAGTTTTACAATATCAATGTTACTGTCTGCTTATTTTTTGTAACACTTTTCTGCTCAACACGAGCCTCAGAAATAGAAAAAGTAAATTTAGTGAGGGCTGTTTAAAGTTGTGAAAAACTCAGAAGGAACCTGAAATCTCTAAGATGTAATAATTGCAGATAGTTTAGTCAGAAGAGTTTAAAGGAAAAAAATAAAAGTTATTTCATCGATGCATACTAAGTGTGTGCAGTTATTTACTTATTTGTCTGAGTTTTTAGCACAATTCTTTTTCAGCTTTTCTCTCTCTCCTTCTTTGTACCTTCCTCTCTCACTCACTTCCTCTCAGAGGTTCATTCCCCTCATGCTAATGGACAACTACCCGCAACCCCCCTCCCTCCATGTCTATCTAATCAAAAATCAATTAAAAACACCTCGCCGCCAAGTCTCCAGAGCCAAGCCTTGGTCGAGGGTGGAATAGAAACGATTCCCGCACCTCTTTCTCTCCCTTTCACAATCTCTCGTCTCTCTTACTCGCTTCCTCTCCCTCCCTCCTCCACCTATGGTCTCCCGATCTCTCCCCCAAAGCTCCGCCCTCCTGTCTACTGGAAGTTGGCAACATGATTTACGAGAACGGAGAACTTAATTTATATATTTTTTTCCTCTTGCATCCTCTCATTTATTTATTAGATTTTTCTCCCAGCCGCCTCTTCCTGTCTCTGGTGTGGAGGGGAGGAGGAGGAGGATGGAGGGAGAGAGAGGATAGGATTAGATGGAGAGCGGTCTCGAGGCAGACCAGTAGACTGGCAGGCCTGCAGACATGGAACAGATCTGTCCCACACTTAATGGCATTAGTGCCGTCCCTGAAAGGGGGAGGGGTGGCCAGCAGGGAGACAGGCTAACATATTAAAACTGCTTCTATACCAGACGTTTGTCTACTCCACTCAGACTTCAACTTTCACTCCAACTCTCTTGCTTTCTGGGTGCATTTGTGTGTCCATTTCTTTGTCAAAGCAAAGTGCTCAGCTGAGATGTGCTGCTCTTTGTACAAGCCAAATTAATCTGTAATTTTTCTATTTTCACATACAAAACACATGGATCCAGGCAGAAAAACTTTCCTCTTTGTGTCAGATGCAAATGGACGTTAGCTCAAAAGCTAAAAGGCCTCACAATGAAAGCTACACATTTGTCTCTGTGTGGATAAAACTGCAATCCCTTCTTCCTCTGCACTATCCCCTCACCTCATTTACACTTACCCTTTTCCCACCAGGACGTTACACATCCTCCCAATCTGTGAGACTTGTGTGTGATTAGTGAAGGATTGCTGACTGTCAGCACACCTTCAAACACTGAATTCAAGCAGTGAGGCAGACTTAGAGCCTAAAATTACCCTCTAAAACCTATTTTGGTGTAGCACTCTCTTGTTACTTCTGTTGCTGGGGCTTTGGGGAAATGTGTACAGGTGTTGGACAAGAGCTTAAAGGAAGACAAATACAGTAAAAGGTGGAAAGTCTGAGTCAGCATTAAAACACCATAGACAGAAAAGAGAGTCAAGGCAAAGAAGAAAGCACTCTCCTTAAACATGCAGATATCAAGTGCAGCGGCTAGGGAAGAGGAAGTTGCACAAGAATGCAAGAGGACACTGACAGACAGGTGGAGCCAACATGCTGTGTCTTTTGATGGATGAAGCACTGAGTTAGTAAATATACATGGGCCCCGCCCTCCGGCTTGTTCAGCTGTTTCAGCACAGCCCCGCGAGGATAAACGCGGGGGGATTTTTCCTCGCTTTTAAGAAAGGTTAAGCCACAACAATATTGTTGTGGATCATGAAAATATAAAGAATACGTCCCTCTGTCAAGCGAGTTTGATTTATCCATCTTCCCTTCAGCCAGATGAGGAGGAGGAGGAGGAAAAGCAGGGACATGAACAGATTGGCAGACACTAACAGCCCGGGGAGTGTTTTCTCTTTATCTCCATGTCACAAAGGCCACCCCAGGTACTGCAGATGTGTCTGGGAACAGCTTTAGAAAGAGCTATTGATCCTACTGAGTACTCCAACTGTATATAGCTGAGCTTTGCCCACATCCCTGCACCCTGAGGAAAATTATTCAGGAACAGGCCGTGCTAAAGGTCACCCTCTGATGGAGATGGGGAGCTACAACTTGCTGTACATACCTATGTGGTTTCTTAACAAGCCCACATTATTATTAAATCAATCCACCTACTTTTATTGTAAAAAATCAAATAGAAGTGTTCACATTATCATGAAAAATGGATGAGAACAACAATAATCACGATTACATTATAATAATTGTTGCTTTAAAAAATACAAACAGGAAGTTACTTGCAGAACTCAGCAATTATCAGCGTGATTTATCACTTTTACAGCCACCAATTTTATTTTATGTATTACCAAATTCTACCTGTCTTCTTTTCAGACTTTCACATTTTTCTACATCAATTTTATGCTAACATGGAATACATTGATTCTGAATAATAAAAAAATACTGTTTCTTCTATTATTTGCTTTTTCTGGGTCTCAGCAGCAAAAGATTAATACCATCTGTATGTATTATACAATGTAAGATTTTAAATTTGATTTGTATGCATGAAAAAACTTTTTCATTTACATTTACTATCTAACAAGATTCACCGAGGTACTATAAACTGTCATCAGCATATCTCTACAAAATTTCATAAAAGTTTCTTTTTTTTTTTTTTTGAAAATTGGCCCTTGTTGAGTAAATACATTTTATCTCACATAGATGACAAGGAAGGATGTTTTCGTTATCGCATCATAAAAATACTTTAAAATTTATTATGAAAATTGTAAGTTATTTTATTTATCTTCCTTGTTTCTAAGTCATTACTTTTAACACTGGACACTGAAATGTTTTATTAGATGCTGTTTTATGAGCAGCTGTATGTGTTTAGCCTGCAGTTAATTCCGGATGGGAGTGAATGTCCATTAAATGTAATCTAGTTTTTCAGTGCAGTGCTCAAACCGCAACTTCAGAGAATTGGCCACCGATGAAGACATCATCCATCATCCCACATACACGCTGCCAGAACACTTGGAGATAAATATGGAGGCTTTTCAAGTTGTACCTGTCTTGGTGAAACCACACAATCATAAACCCACATAGAGTTAGCATTTACAGACCCGTAATTTTCATCTATTTCTACAAATCAAAAGTATAACAAAAATCTTTTTATGGCTTTTCATCAAGCAGTTTCCAGCTCTGTCAGCAGAAGCTTTTATCCTGGGACTATTTCACATCTTGAAAGCTACTGTGACATGTCTATTTGTGTGCATGTATGCAAGCATCTCCACCCTGTTTCACCTCTTCAAAATATAAAAAAAACCCAAAATGATTCACACAGAAATTTGAGTTCTTGGTTTGTAGAAATAGTGCTTTTAGAGTTGATCTGGCCAGTACAGTAGAACACTTATCCCAGCATCAACAGGGCTGCAGAAAAGGAACCGCCTTAATTGAATTGCTGAAGCTCTAAAAGGTTTTTTGCACATGGGTTCCTCTGCAGGCTGCTCGGCTCCAGGGCCAGACTGGCACTGAGGCCTGACTGCCAGGCGGACTGGCTGGACCGACTGATAAAGTTCAGATACTCTTTGGTGTCTTTGTTAGCCGCCACGAGTCTACGGGTAAGATGATACTAAGAGGCTTTGAATATGTGATTGAATCAGTAAATACAATTGACAGACAGAAGCAGAAGCTCACAGATATACAACACCCACACCTTTTTCAGTCTAAAATGATACAGTATGCAGATAATCTGCCATGTGTACTTACACACACATGCACTTTTAGAAGCTGATTTGATTTTTTTTTCTTTTTTACTAAGTGTACACCTACACACAAGTCCTTGGACTCACAAAGAGGATTCATCTATCAGTGGTTTGCTGTCCCCTGAAGCAAGTGAGAGCTGCAGCAGACATTGATCAAACTGACTTCTAACATGAAGAAGTTCAAAATCACACTTTTCAAATCCCTTTACTGCCAAAAACCTTCCACTGCTGAAATAAAACCAGGCCCACATGCACATTATCACAGTCTGCACACACACACACAAATGCAAAAAAAAAAAATTCTATGCACACATTTATAAACTGTGAGTATGTAAAACATAATTCTTTCATTTTTTTAGCTTATACTTTTACAACAATGGCATGTTTCTTACACATTCAAAGGATGAGTAAATGGGGAAAATAAATTCAGTGATTACAATTTTTTATTTATTTATTTATTTTTTTCAGAAACAGCAAAATCAACCAATTTTCTCAGTTTGGAAGCTGAAACCAAACACCCTTTTAGCTGCTTTTTGGATAAAAGCATTTGAACGCTCAAAAAATATAAAAATTGTGCTGAAATGTAAAAACTAGTTTCAAATTTAACCTGATATGTTGGCCTTTGGAGCACAAACCTTTTCCCCATTGTACCGAAAAACTCTAATAATTTCAAAAGCAAACAAAAATGTTTCTCTTCCAAACAATGACTGTTTGTCTAATACCAAATTCAAGGAAGTATAGCATATTTTTGCACAACAGCTCCAGAGTTATTAGCCTTTGTTCAAACTGTTTTGCATATTCAGCCTCCCTTCCAGCCCACATAGATGTTAATGCACTCCCACACAAACAGATCGGTGTGAACAGGGCAAACATATTTTCCATTTTTCTTTCTGTATTTCTCTCTCTCTCTTTTCTCTCTCTCTCTCATACACACACAGTCTTTCACTGCTAAAACTTGCTCATATCACACACAGCTAGGCATGCATATGTCCATACACATAAAAAAGTGCTCAAAGTCAGTTTTGTTGTTTTTTCTTCCTTTTTTGTGTGTGTCACTCGCAACCACCTCTCAGTGTGCTGGATCAGCTGAAATAGGATCCATCTCTCAGATCCCTCTGTACTTTTTGCCCATACTGATGTAGTCTGATCTCCTGTCAGTGAGACGGCCTGCAGGGAGAGAGTCAGGGGCTTATAGCTCGGCCTCCAGAGACCATCTCAGCCAGATGCTCAAAGAGCTGGAAAGCAAGAAAACAACAGCCACTACAGACAGTCAGGGATATCATGCGACTAGGGATGCTACGCTGTATACTCCTGCTGCTTAAGGCGGCTTTAAATGACATCTCCACATGGCTCACATCTGGCAAGTCACCAGTGTTTTGACATGAGGCCAATGTAGTATAGTGACATGCCTTGGGACAAGGGTGCATGCTTGCAAACACAAGTTTGAATAGACATGCATGTTTTTAGTTCTTTTTGGCAAAGGTGTCAAAAACAGCAGGCTGTAAACAGACTATTGTCTAAGCAAATCTACTATACACTGACCGACTGTTGCTGCATGAGTCATGGTCTGTGTAGTTTCTGTGTCTAGTTTAGTTACCTTTATAATTGTATATGTATTTATGCAGTTTATACTTAAGTTTTTGTTTTGAATTAGCTAATCTTTAGCCCTAGATCATTTGGTTTTTCAGTTGCTTGTGTTTCATGTTTGACTCCCAGATTTGTTCCTTCACATACCTGGTTTTAGTTCATAATCAGCTGGTTTGTGGTTCCCATTATCTCATAAAAGGCAAGTGGACAGTTATATTTTTACCTGTGGCTGTTTGTCTGTTACCAAAATATCTCATGAACTGCTGGACAAATGTTTATGTAACTTCCGGAAAGTAATCATTGAATGTACATTTGCAACTGGTTAACATCTGGAGTCAGTTCAGTACAAGATGGACACCAAAGCTTATTGATGTTACCCAATACAATATCTATAACTCAGTCAACTGTGCTCCAATTTAATGTGGTTGTAGCATACACTGAGCGTGACATCTCGCAATATTGCTTGATATTGGGCTTAACGTTATTTTCAGGGTTTGACCAAAACAACTACAACTTGAACATTTCTCAATAAAAGAGGATCTTAATCTAAATCTCTGGCATTAAAGGCAGCGGGTGATATGCATTCCTTTGAGAAATGCTAGGCCTTTAATTTAATGGTAGTTTTCAATTACTTTTCCTTGCCTGCTGCCTTTGCATTTGTTTCTGTCTTTTTAATAACGTTCAAAGGAAACTATAGCTGCAGCTTTTACTCTGTAGCAGCTGGCTAGCAGGATGTGTCCCTCAAAATGTAAAGTCTTTACAGCCTCATTTTAACACTTGTATTATATAAACTGTGTTTTGAATAACTTAGTGGTAAAAGGTTTGGATACACCAATTCTATCACAAAGGTGAGCTTGTGTGTTTATATCTTCAACATGCTTGTTATTGGATTAAATGGGTCTACTGCAATCCTGTAACCTCCAAATGTTTATAAAAGGAAATAAACAATGTGGAATATTTTATTACAGAACAGAGGTCGAACAGCTGGTGAGATGGTGCGAAGACAACAATCTGTCCCTAAATGTCAACAAAACTAAAGAGTTGATTGTAAACTTCGGGAAACAAAAGGCTGAACTTCGCTCTGTGGAGAGGGTCAGCAGCACAAAACTTTCTTGAGTTTACAGCACTGGAGATGTTTCTTGGACTCTCAGCGCCTCACGCTCAGACAAGAAAGCTCAGCAGAGGATGAACTTCCTTAGGAAGCTGAAGTGAGCGAGAATTCCCCCCTCCATCTTCACCACCTTTTCCTGAGGCACTAATGAGAGCATCCTGACAGGCTGCATCACTTGTTGGTACGGTAACTTAATTGACAGGAAGACTCTGCAGTGTGTGGTGGGAATGGCTGAGTGAGTCATTTGGGTCTCACTCCCCACATTGAAAACCATTTTCAAGGAGGGATACAAGAATAAAGCCCTTGGTGTTGTGAGAGATCCCTCTCACCCCAATATCTAGATATCACTCAGTCACACCAAGAACCAGACTGTGCAACAGTTTTATTCCACAGGGATTGAGGCTATGTTTCTAAGTAACATAAACAATACTTTTTGATCTTTTTTTAGTTTTGTTTTAATAGATGTTATACATGAAATTGACAAAACAAAAATACTTTGCACAAGACTTGATTGATACTTGACTAAAATATTCAACAATATATGACAATTTTTGGAAGTGAAACAACAGCTAATATGATTGCAAAAAAATGCAAGTTTGTTTTTCCTTTTTATACAGAGGGCATAGCAGAAGAGACATTTTCTATCATGACAATGTTGCATAAATTTCGTCCTGCTCCCATGTTTTGATTTGTTTTGTTTTTCTTCAGGAGAGAGGTACTCTTTTTCTAAGGGGGCTTCATTTTCCTCTTTTTTGGCCCAATTTTACAACTTCTTCCATGAGAATGTGTAAATATAGAATTATGGTAAAATTGATTGTTGCTCTCTTCTGTCCAGCGTGGCCTTCCTCCCATTAATCTCCTATGCTTGCAGAAGTAGCTTAAAAATCCATCTGGGGCCATCGCTGCAGACAATTGTCTGAAAGACTCATTCTATCCAAATTGAATTAAGATCAATGTGGAGCATACACAAGCAAGAGCATCATTAGATCAAGAGATGTAAGCAAAGAGAGGGACAGTGAATGAGAAGGAGACAAATTGCAGCTGATTACGCTACTCTTTTTCAGACCATCAAAGGAGAGCCATGTGAATCCTTTTTCTTTTAAATCTATTTGTAAAATGGTTTTTTTGCCACATGTGCATGTTGTTGGCTTTTCTCACGTTTTATACAAAAGCACGAGCTACAAATTTGCATCAAAACTTTCACAGATTTCCAAGAGCCTATTGAGCCCTGCCTTGCACCTTCACAGTCTTGATATATGCACCACTTTCTCTTTGCAGAGCAGAAGATGGCAGAACAAAGTAAGAGCAGGAAGATGGAGGAAGTGACTGTGAGGCGCATGCAAAGACACAGCTGGTGTGACTGGGCTGCCTGAGTGAGAGAAAGATGAAAGGAAGAAGGAAAGGTGCATTACAGGAAAGCTAAAAGCAGGTCAGTGACAAATGAAAGCACAAGGTGACCGGTAAGTCTGTCAGAGTTGTAAAAGGTAGAAATGTGTATAAGAAAAACATACTCCAAAGCCTAATGAGGAGTCAGTGGAAGATTGTAGGTGTTAACGAGAGTTGGTGGACAGGAGATGGAGAGGAAATACCTCGGAGAAAGCAAAGCTAAAAAACAGCAAGGACAGGGTAGGCGAGCGATTTAAGTAATTTTGAAACTGATACAGTTTGTGGGCAGAGGAGAGTTGTGTGAGGGGGTTGAGCAGGGGGAGAAGAGATATGGTGTGAAAAAGAGATACAGAGAGTAAGATATGAGAGAGCGTGAGATAGAGATAGATAGGACGGCCTGGAGTGAGACAGTTATCGGCCATGATCGATCAGGCCGGCTGATGCCAAATGGGGGGTGTAATGATGGGTAATGATATGAGCCTGAAGAGCAAGCACAGTGTGTGCCTATGAGTGTGTGAGTGTGTATTGGATCCATCACTACACAGCATCTCACACTTTCATTAATAGATCCAATTCATCGCACCTTGCAGAGATGGTTTAATACAATCCCCCGCAAAACTCTAAGTATGCTGCACATACATGTCACAACTACATTTTCACATACTTCAAGATTTCTTTTTATCTGTCATTGTCTCTTTTCTGAACAAAACTATAGACTCACTCACTTTTAGCTCTGTGTTTCTTGCCACTTTTAATGTGCCACCGCACCCCCTCATCATCATCATCATCTGTCACTTTCTTCTCTCTCCATCATTACTTGTGTATTTCTCTTTCATCCAGCATGAATCTCTGTGAATCGTTTTTTATCTGTTGTTGGGTTTTTTGTTGTTGTTGTTTGTTTCAAAGCAGCCCATAAACACATATTTCTTCAAAGGACTGCGGCATTCCAACTGTTAATGCACACACTATGCCAAGCTATGCAAACATGTACACAAGCATACACAATAGCATATTTTTCTGTACACTCTTGTAGACCTACTGACTCTGAAACTGTTTCCCCAGCAACATGAAGTGAGTAAGGAAAATGTATTCTGTTATAACTGCAGATGATTAACATTATCGTGTTCTGTTCTAACATCAATATCTAACTCATCTCACACTCTTTTAAAGGCAGATCAGAACTGACTGTGATCTGCTCAATAAAATAATTCAGAAGCCACTGGATGAACTTTGATTAAAATAAGCAACACATTTGCTTGAACAGTAGTTTTAGATGGATGTCATGCAAAGCTACACTGACCAACTGAATATTTATATAAATTCATGACCACTGGCTTCATTCACTGAATGAACAAGTCTGTGGCCATTGCTATAGAAACCAAATCCAATGCAATTCAGAAATTTTGCCCAAGATAACTTCTTTCGGTGCCAGCTATTTTCAGAAGATAACATTTACTAACTGTACTGACAGTTCCTTAAAATCAGGCTGAACCAGTAAATAAAAAAGAGTAGAAAAGCTGCTCCATCTTTATTTGCATCTTCATTCAGCACAGCTTTACTGAAACAGATTCAGCTGAGAGTGATTAAATACCTTTTTTGCTGTTGTTGTTGTTGTTTTAATGTTAGACCGATGAAGTTTAATTAATTCAGGTGAAGTAAATAAACTAACCAGTTATTTTTCATACCTTTATGTGAGATGTTAATCTTTCACCTACCATAACCTATTTTCAAAAAAATGTGAAGAGTAAAACGTTATAAATAAAATATATGAAATGATTCAATAAGGACTAAGGTATGGTTCAATGTATGCTCCGCTTTACGCACACCATGTCACAGTTTTCTAATTGTTATATACCTTTTCTGTGCCGTTCATCACCATCTGTTATACAGTTCCTAATTTTCAGTTGTGTTTTACGAGCTCATTGTCCTGTGTCATGTGTTGTCATGACATCTTGTCTCATGTCATGTTTTAAGTCTTGTCATGTTCAGCTTGTCTATCTGGATTTTATGTTTATGGACATTTTGCCTTGCAGCAAAACTCTTGTTTGTTTGTTTTTTTTAATAAAATCATTTTCCTTTACTGAACTGCCTCCAGGATTATGCCAGCTTTTGAGTCTTCCACGAGCATACAAGTGCTATTTTCTTTCTTGAATATACAGTAGTTGGACAAATAACTTAATAACAGTGGTCTTACTGCTCAGTTTGCTATTAAGCTGTCAAATGACAGTCATAAGCACTCGTGTTTTTGAAACAAAGACTGTGAATAAACAGTTATTTGTAAGTCTTATTAGGAAAACAACACACATGTAGCCAGAGTATGTTACCTTTTGACAGACTGCAGGAAATAAGTGTGTATTCCACTGGGTGTTCAAATTTTTTTGGGGTGCTTAAAAATGTAATTTCAAGACAAAGACTGGAACTCAAAGTGACTCAAGAGAATAACACTTTGCAGATTTAGTGGTATAATATAGTGGCAGTAACTTATCTGTACTTCTAACAAATAATACATATATTTTATATTACTTTGTGGCCCGTGTTCTATTATTTTTATTTTTATTTTTTGGATTGATACATCTGAACCTAACAGCTAAAAGAAATTCAGATCTCATTTATCAAACCAGTTGCTAAAAACTGTTATTTGTTTGTCTCAGATATTTTTCACGCAGACCCATCTGTCAGTTTGAACAACTAAATTTTCAGTCATATTATATAACGTGATTTGTTGCAGATATTTTACAGCTGATAATTCAAATGATGATGACTTTTAGATGACAGCCTGCCGAGGACTGAACACCAAGCATCGGTCCATTATCTTTTCTCTAACTCCACCTCAAAACTTCGCAAACTGTGACTACAAAAAACACTCATGTGGACAAGCTGGCAGGGTGTGAGGACGAGGAAAATAAATGAGAGGGAAAGTACGGTTAATGAGAAATGCTATTTTTACTGTTTTGATGTCCCCATCCACATAAGAACACAGCTCAGACAAAAACAAATTAGAGATGTTGACTGCATCCAAAAGACATTAAAAACATATTAGCACAACAACCATTTGAGACTGTGTCAATACACATGCACATGAGGTGTTCGTGTGTCTGCATTTCAAATTCAGGAAAAGTATTTTCAGTGTTTTTCTGAGCACTTGTCCACACTAACTGGCATTATGCATACAGTATCACTGAGAGCCATTGCCCCTTATGGCTAATATTAGACAAAATATCAACATAATGATATCACAGTTTCTGCATGGCTAGATGACTCAGAGGCATGGTACTATGATTCATTTCCTTGCTGAAAGATGTATAAAATACAGATAAACCATGTTGACATGGTGATTAATGCATGCAGAAAGATCCAAAGGCACTTTGCCTAACTTTTGAAAGTGATAGTCATTGTCTTACAATGCACTCCTCAGGTAATATCTGTCCTCTCATAATACAATAACTGCTGGTTGGGAAATGGATGGAGAAACAGAATCCTGTGGGAAGATTAAAATGCAAAAAACATAAAACATCAATACTCACAAAAAGGAAAAAGCTTCAAAAATTGTCCAATTACAACATTCTTACATGAACCACAAAACCACAATGATTCCATCTTGCTGCAACACCTTTGTCTCTTCTTGCTTGTCACTGCAGTTGTGCAGAAAGATGGAATTTTTAGCAAACTTTGCTTGTTAGAAACTGTTGAATAAATAAGCAACCACCACTCTGCCTCTATATTTGCATGGTTTTGTAGCAACACTTCAATTTTGTTTTTTTGCAGCTGGGGTCATACAAAAAAAAGGAAACCCAGAAACTTACTGATTCACTCCTACACTGATTCCACATCTGGTCAGAAAAATTATTTCAAAAATCTGTGATTTCTCACAACAGCCTCCAAAAATTTTACTTTTTCGGATTAATATATTTTTTTTCAATACACTTTAACTAAATCTTTTGACAAGGAGCCCAATATTAATTCTAATTTAATGTAATTTGTTTGCAGCATAGCTTTTTTGTTGCTGTTTTGTAAAAAAAAAAAAAAATTAATAATTTTTAAAATGTTTTTATTTTCATTATTTTCATAAAATATTATAACAATAATTATGATGTGTCTTAAGTGCTCTATTAATACATATTTGTGATGAGTTGCATTTGGTCAGTACTTAGTTAATCTGTTGTTGTTGATGTAGCCTAAAATAAGACAAGTGCTTTCTGATCAAACCATATTGGATGTGAATTTATTTTCATAACACATATTACAGCTCAGTCATTAAGCATTTAAAAATATCATCACTTCTGTCACTGTTTTATCTGATTAATTTGAGATTAATTAATTAAACAGTTCCAGCAGTATATCTAATGATTATTTTCTGAGACTTTTAATAAAATTTGTCCAGTGGTTTATCTATGTGCTATTTAGCCAACAGACAGATAAACAAACCTATGCACACACAGACACAAGCAAAAGCATTATTGTCCTTTCACGTTCCACAGCGGGCAATAATTATGGAGGGATAAATATATGGAAGAATCCTATAACACAAAGTGGAAAAAGAAGCATGCAAACAAGAGAAAAGAAGAACGGCAAAGGAACAAAGGAGAATGGCTGCATGGTATTTATAACATTAAGAGTATGGTGACAATAAGCACTTAAACTGTGTTTTATTGGAGAAAATAGGAGACAGAAGAAATTGCTAAAGATTGGATAAAATGAGGAAAACAGAAATGGCTGTGATAACTGACCACTGACTCTGGACCACAGTCAATATATCTAAGTGGATTTTAGAGGTTCCGTGAAACGAGAAAGGCTCCGGCATGCCCACAATAGACTCACACAAAGACACACACACATGCAAACACGCACACACCAAAACAAACAAACTCTGAATTGGTTTAATTCTACCGGCTGGGTTTGAATGTGAGAATAGAAAGTGACATAATACTCACAGTGCTACAGTTTCACACCTGCCTGCAGCTTCATTGGGTAGGTGGGGGCAGCAAGGTTGCAGGCTGCAATATTAAACCATCAATCACCCCCTAAATTAGGCATTTTACATCACACAAGCACTTACAGCTCTCCCTCCCTCTCTCCCACAGGTGGGGCCCAAGCCAAGGGAAAAGAGATTACATCACAAAAGCAATGATGGTGCAGCAAGACCCATGAATATATTACACCATCATATACATGCACAGCATGGGGGAAAGTAGCAAAATAATAAATCACAATGAATATTATTGAATCAAGAAGTTATTTCTTTACTCTAAGGTACATGATGTATAGATATGTGCTGAAATCTTAAGAACAGCATATAATCGTTGCAGGTGGATTTAGACTAATCATAGAAAAATAGGAGCAAGTGATTTGCATTAGCAGTTGCTCACATCTCATTGCACAATCCATTTGTTTTCTTTGTTGACCTTAAACTCGTACAGAAAACTGCTCATTTCAATCAACCATGGCGGACGAGACAGCATCTTGTCCACTTTGCTGTTAATGTTTTAATTACAAAAAACATCTGGTGTAACAATGAGGCGGGAAGCTTATTAACAAGCATGAAGAACAAGCAAAGAGATCAACAGAGGACAGAGTGGAGGGGAAACATGAGGTTAAAGCAGAAATGAAGGAGGATGAAGAATACGGGAGGGGGAGCAGGCAAAAAGAAACAGAGGGTGAGGGTAAATGAAGCATGGAGTTGCATTTATTCCAATTAACTACTGCTGGGGTCTTGGGTGTGAAGGTAGAAAGTGTCCACCCCCATTAACCGTGTTTACTAACATGCCTGCTGATTACAAGCTGGGGAGAGAAAGTAATTGCATATCTCTGCTCTCTTTGCAAACATGAAAAAGAAAACTCACGCAGAGAACCACAGAAAATCAGAATATTTTATCTCTAGCTCCCTCCAGCCCACTCCACATCTTGTTGTCTCTTACCAACCTTTTTTTTAGGGCTTCCTAACTCTCTCTCACCAGATGGCCAACATCTGCAAGTTTAAGGTAGAATCATCCCATTATTAGATTATCAGTCAACTTCTCGCCTTCCTTGTCTGACTTGCCCTGTGTTTGGTAGCAGTAGTAATAGAGGTAATTACCCTGGCTCCATTTCGGTTCCACAGCACAGCAGGCTGTGGCAACATGATGAACTCTGCTGCTTGGCCACAATCTCCGATGCTGCAAAGAATCAAACTTTAAGGTCTTGCACAACTCGGACAGCACAGAATAAGATGGTATTTGTCTGCACTTTTGAATGGACTGAAGAAAAAAAATCCTATATGCAAAGAAGTGATAGAAAGCCTCTGGATATTTTTCTGCTGTAATTTTCACTTTGTGTTCATTCTGCAAGTGTTTTCCCAAGATCGTATATATAATGTGGTTTCAATGGGATTTGCTGGAATCTAGTCTTATGGCATTGCTGAGATAAGCTGCCCGTGGGCGAACATACTGCTGCTCCTCTGACCCTCCAATACAAAATGATGTAACCTCTGCAACCCAGGATTGCAGCTAACACAAGGCAATAGAAGAGCAAACAATCAAAAGCATGGGGCAAATGTTAGTTTCTTCCAGCGATGGAGAAGGACAAATAGAAAAATAGGGCAGCATATCTTCACAAAACCAGAAAGACAGAGAAAGAGAGAGTTCATTTGTTAGAACAAAAGGCCCCAAGCAAGTGAAAAGAGATGATAAATACCAAATATAGAGTTCATATGAATGAATGAACAGATGACAGGGAGACTTTTCTTTCACTAGAGAATGAACAAACATTTAATCTTTAAACAAAGAGTCTGTAATTTGCGAGTGAAAGTTGCATATTCTGCATTTTTACATCTCAAGTTGAGAAAACAGGTGACAGGAGTGCAACTAAGTAGTACAAAGCAGTTGATACATTTTGGTAGCAGGGGACGCACTCACATCTCTGTACAAATAAGAAAATTAAGAAAGGCTGAAGACCTGGTAGAGTTATCCTTGCTTCTTTCATTTTCTTTGTTTTTCCATCCTCTTTTCTGGCTCTAACCTCTTTCAGCCCCTCTGTACTTCTGTCAAAATCAACACAGCGTTCTAACTCATCTGAAGAGAGACACCTAGTGGTGCAGAAGGAAACTCTGATCTGCACTGACCCTGCACAACACTTTAAATCCCAACTAACTTTACCTCATATCATCACCATTATGCTTTCTCCTCTCTTAGGACCCTCGACAAGGCCAAATTAATCAAATCAAACTGAAAACATGGGGAGAGGGAGTTAAGAAAAATTGAAAACAATTATAGATTAGGTGCTAAGTTTTTGTGGCTGATCACGTTGGTGTGTGCAGTAAATAGAAGACTCAAATTACTGGGTAAGGATGATTAAAAAGCCCCCCTCAGGCAGGTGGGGTAATTATAAATCAATTACAGTCAGATTGCAAAAAATACTTTTGGAGATGTCTAATAATGACAGGACTCAAAATTATGTGTTTTCATCTCTGTTGTTTCTTGTTAAATAGAAACAAAAAAAAAGTTTATTGGTGTAAAGTAATTTCAGCTTCAGATAAATGATTTTAACATTTCAAAGAACTTTATATCACATGAACAGTTAGAATTAAAGGCCTTGCATTTCTTGAAGAAATACATTTTGTGCGCAGCTTTTCACAGTAGGATTATAGACTAAGCTCATCTTGATGATGTCGCTTTAGTTAATTTGTGCAAACCTTGGAAATAATAATAATATGTGCACGCTCCTGAAACATCTCATGTAATCTATTACCTCTTGGAGTATGTGCTGTAAATGAGTACAACCACATCAAATTTCAGCTCAATGTCAATAAAATTTATTGTGGTTTAGCCATTTTGTGTAGGGTAAAATCAGTTAGCTGTGGCAGCCATTTTGAATTGGGTTGAGTCCAGAAGTTATTCAATTGTAGATGTACAGCCAATAGTTATGTACTGAAAGTTTTACTGAAATCCATCAAGTGGTTTATAATATAGTTTGCTAACTATACTGAGACCAACAATTAATGCCATGTTTTTAAACAAAGATGTTGCACAATGTGTTGCACTAAGAGTATTTGTTGTGAAGAATGCTCAGCTACTACCACAGCAGCAGGCAATAATTGGATTAGTAAAGGGTCTCTTGAATGCCTAATAACACTACTAAAAATGTGTAGGTTATCACTGGATCCTTTCCTGTACTTGTCTTAGCTAAAAGATGTTACAGAAAATCAGTTGAAGTGATAATCAAGCCATTCATTCCCAGTCAAAAATAAAAAGACAATCTGCCATGACTTCTCAGTGGACTTCTCTGATAAAGCCAGACAAGGTGGTATTACAATAGTGAACCCCATTCAAAATGGCTGCAGTCAATCCATCATGGTGTTATCTCAGAGGAAGGGGTGTATTAACCAGGGCCCAGACAACTATAGGCATGCGTGGATGTATAGGGTGGATAGCAGAGCTGGCTGTCATCCCTCTGGGCTGATTAATGAGGAGCTCTGCCCAGTGTTTAATGTGTTTAATATGGGCCGCTGACGAGGCCGTCACACTGACGGAACCCACCCGTCGTGACTGATGAAGTCACATGCATCTCTCCTTTTCTGGGTTTATTTTACAGGTTCAATAAAATTGAAACACATTAAAAGACAAAACCACGCCTCTTTTGCCTTTCAGAAACTCTACCCTATTCATCAACATGCAAGATGCACTTTATGAACATGTGTCAGTCAAAAAAGGCTGTTGCTGTTTTGTTTAGATGCATTCAGATGTATTAGGTGCACAGCATGTGAACACACACAGGCTAGTTGCCACATACAGGACTGTGAACCTGCTTTGATTCTTATAGGAGTGGAAATTTGGGCCAACTAGAGATCTCAATGCATGGAGTATTCTAGGAAACAGAGCTTTCTAATTGAAGATTGAAGATACTTTTCTTGGTGGAAAGCTTGCTATTTGTTGTAAAACCCTTAATAATCTCCCACTTTCTATCAGATCCTTCTCATCCTCCACCTTTCTGCTTTTTGTCTGTTTCTTTCAGCCAACCTTAATATATACATATATAAATTTATTTTTTTTTATTTCAGCTATCCAACTCCCACCTGCTAATTTTCACTTCTTTCTGTCTTTCTCTCTCCCTCTCTATCCAATGCCTTCCCACTTCTTCTCAGCACAACTCCATCTCTTTTTTCATCTATCACCTCCTCTGCAATGTTCTCATTTAATCATCCCCTCAAGAAATACATTCACTTGTGAACAGCCGAGCTCCTATTAGATCACATATTCTGTTGTTACAGCTGTTATCATGGCCAATTTAGCGCTCTCAGGGAGTCCAGGGGCTGCCACGTACACAACAGTTCCCTTCAGGAAATGCACACAAAGATGAAGGGAGGCTACAGCCAAATGCATGCAAGCAAAACGGTAGCATGGAGCAGCAAATAGCCAAAACAGAACCATATGTGTTTACTTTTTCATCAAAGCAACACGGTGCATACAGTTGCTTCTATACACTTTTCAGAGCTTAGGCCTAAAAAATTTTTACCAGGTAGCATTTAGGTTCACTCATAATTATAACTGGCCTGGTTAAGAATATTTTAACTTATGTTTACCAATGTATAAAAGACTAACATATAAAAGGACATATAAAAGGAACTAACATGTTTTGAGAGGTGTTATCTGTGGGGCTAAAATGCTGCCTGTGTAAATTTACATCATTGTGTGAGTAAGACTAAAAATGCTATTTCATATTTGAGACAGAATGGCTTATGTTCACAGAGGAGAGGGTTAAACTTCAGACGAGGCAGGTCCAGATCAAGTGGGAGCTTGATGGAGGTGGGGCAGGCTAAAGGGTGGGGAGAAACTCAGTCTCTGAAGATGGAAACAATGAATTATGAGCTCTCTGAGAGATTTCATTTGTCTTGAGGTGTTTAACTAGAGAGCAGTTTATGTCAGGATATAGGTTTTATTTGTGTTCCT
This sequence comes from Kryptolebias marmoratus, assembly GCF_001649575.2. Classification (NCBI taxonomy): domain Eukaryota; kingdom Metazoa; phylum Chordata; class Actinopteri; order Cyprinodontiformes; family Rivulidae; genus Kryptolebias; species Kryptolebias marmoratus. The sequence goes on along the minus strand of NC_051441.1, from coordinate 8,156,167 downwards.
TTTTGTATTTAAGGTTGTGTTTTTTGTGTGTGTGTTTCTGGTTTGGGTTTATTGTTTCTTTTATTTTGTCATTTGGTTGTCTTCATGTTTAGTTTTGTTTTTGTTCCTTGTGTCTTTGTAATCCTGTCATCATTCACTTGTCCTCAGCTTATCTCTTGTTTGCCTGTCACGCCCATCTACACCTGCCCCAAGTTTTGTAATCACTCACCTATGCCCACTTCCCCTAATTACCTTCTGCCTTTAAATCCTGGTCATCTCTTCCACTTACTCCCTGGTCTGTTGTCACTTTAATGTGCTGTCTGGTTTCCCCTCGTGTCTCGCATTCGTGTCTTTGCCATCTTGCTGTTTGGACTTTGTTAATGTTTTGTCTTTAGTTTTGGTTTGCTGCCTTGTCAGCTTTTGTATTTTTTGATGTTCTTTTTATAATAAATGAGTTTTTGCCTGAAGCTCATCGTGAGTCATGGGTTCTCTCCACCACACCTTACAGTTTAAAGTCCTTATGAACAGAATCCTAAAGATTCTGGTCCCAGTCCTCCTATTAAAAGCCATAAAATTTTAACTATGTTTGGGTCTTTTTAAATTAGCTACATTTTGATACACATCCTTTGCACTGCGAGTAAATTGAAAGACAGGCAAATCATACCTACTGCTCAGTGTTCTAGCCATCAAAACCTCATCTGTACATTTATTTAAATTAAATACCAAACACACACATGCAGAGAAAATAGCAACAAATGCACACAATCATAACATCATACAATTATGTACAGTTGTATGTGAAAGTGCAAAGTAGCATAATTAAATCAAATAAAAAGAATAACATTTTTTAGAGGCAATACATATTCCAGTACATGGTTTATAAGTGACTAAACCATACAAGTACATGGTTGAGCAAAGACTGTTTTGTCCTCAGTTCCCAAATGATGTATCATAACAATAATCACTGTCAGGTCCAGAATGAAGGTGTTTCTTTCAGAGAGAAGGATGAAGGTGAAACTCTGGTAATTATGCAGCTGTAATGGAGTTGGTGCTGAGTGAAAGCCTAATGAGCTTACTGAGTCTACCATTGAGAATTGATTCCTGGGAAGAGGAAAAAGGTAAAAAAAAATGCTCGCTTGCAACAGGGAGCCACTGGAGGTGAGCATGTCTTTATTGTTGTGCACTTTATTGACATGGAGCTAACGTGTGCTAAAATTCTCCTAGAGCAATTAATAATTAAAGGCCCACAAATCTTTCTCATGAAATATCCTGATCCAAACCTTTCATCGTACTGTCACCTTCCAAGAAGAAGGGGTCTAATCACACTCTCAATGCATGTTTGTGTGTGTGTGTGTGTCGGAGGGGGCTGCTGCCCGCCCGTGTGTCTGAGTATCTCACTTTGGAAGCACTGCCTTATGGTACAAAATAAGACAGAACTGTCCTTATCATTAGTGTGAACCTAGTCTGCAGCAGCTGTCATGAAGCTGCAGCAGAAGAGGATGAGAGGCACTTAACCCTGAGAGCAATGTAAATTAATCTGACCTCTCTTGCTGCCCTAAGACACATGAAGTCTTTTGTTGTGTGCACATGCGCTGTATTTGTTTGTGCCACAGTTACAGATCTGTGTATGGGTTAAGGTCAATGTCTTTGTATTTATTCTGAGTTTTTCTGAAATTAGAGTCTAATACTCATTCAGCAGCAGTACATTTTGCATAAAGAACCAACTCCTTATTTTTATTATCTTTTAGAAATGCATGTAAAAGTTGTAACATCACCTTTTCTTTTTCACCTCCAAAATTTTTGACAAGTATTTTAGTGTGGTATTTGAGCTTTCTTTCAAATTTCCAGCCAACTGTAGACAAAGCTTTCAGAGTAAATTCTCAGGCACACTTTATTCACTAAGTGATCTCAGTATTTTGCCATTTTCTTTTAGTTTTTTTTCCCTTGGTCCCATCCTATTTGCCTCACACCAACAATGTTTATCCAATTTACTTACAATTAGAGAAGGAAAAATGAAAATATTTGTTTTGATTAAAAAACTATGCAATGAAGGGAGTGATTCCGGATGGCAATGACCATATGGACTCTAGTAATACAATTTTGCCAAGTAGGCTAGTAACAGATGCCACAGACCAGTTTATTTACCCTGGAAGTAAAGATCCAAAGAAAACTTGGTCCATTCTTGTAGAAATTAGCTCAAATTTGAGAGACAAGGGAAAAAAATCAAATTTTTTTCAAGTTTTTTTTCTTATTATGCGTTTATGAAGGATGACTAATTTTCATGGCTTAATTAGTGCAGTCTTAATGCTACAGTATATTGACAAAGCTGGCCATAAATGGTTTTAGATCAATAAGGAATCAATGATTATTCTCTTTGGTGTTGTGAATTCTGGCTTTTAAATATTACTCAGCTAATTCCCTGTCTGCTTGTCCTCTTTTAAAACACAAGCCCTCTTGTTACGTGTTACTTGTTACAAAATAACAAAAAATAAATGGAGCTACAGGGATAGGGAACAGTATTTTAAATTTTGCTTTCACATTTCAGTTACAAAGACTTAAAAACCCTGTTCTCAAGCCAAAAAAAAAAAAAGAAAAAAGCTAATGACACAGCACTATTAGTTTTCACTGTTTTGTATTTTGCATGGTGATGTATTACCTATTTACAGGCTACTTCTGTTGGATATCTAGTCTAATTATCCACCTTATTCATCTCACTTGTGAATGTACTGTGGAGCTTCGTTGTTTATTTTAGTTACAGACTGCTGTGAATCAAAGGAGTGGGAGCACTTGGGGGAGGGAAGTGTGTTGATTGTGTGGGAGAAGATGGGTTTTGTAATGTTGTGGTTGCCAACAGAGGTCATAGTTTATTTAAAAAGACCTTTAAATCAGCCCTCTGTTGCCTGAGGAAGAAAAACTATTTACCATTATACTGTGCAGTTCTTTTTGCTGTCTCCATATGAGCTTTTTTTTGATAGGGTTGCTATTGTAAATGTGCATTAAGAAATGAGACTGAGACACAAAAATACAAATTAGCTTTTGCATAAGCAGTCCCAATGTCAGAATGAAGTGACATCACTGTGGCAGCACCTCAGGCACAATGGAGTAGAGTGTTATTTCTGTTAAGAAGTGTAGAAACACTTGAGGATGGAGGCCATCAGAAAGCCTGCAGAGCCTAGTTCACACATTGAAACATGGAGCCACAGAGGCGTGTTGCTATAGAAGCAAGGGCAGATTTTACAAAGGGACATTACACATCTACACACTAAAGAACTGTTCACTTAATGTGCTCCTCAGGGACTGGTTCACTTCTGCACATTCTATTTACCCCATCCTTCTCTCCTTTTCAATCTTTGTCCTAACCTGTCTATTCTCTTTTCCTCTATTTTGAGGGAGCAGGTGTCTAAATCTGTGGAATAAAACTGCCTCTGGTGCTTAGGTGTTGAATATTTCATAGCCTTTTTCAGTGTGAACATTTAAAAAAATGTTTACAATGTCATTCACTTTCTTTTATTCTTACATATGGATATTTATTTATCCCATTTCAGTGGATGTGCAATGTTACTTGCAAGAATTTACTGTAAATATACAAATTGACCTTAATAAATGGCAAACAACACAATTTTCCTCACCTATCCAAAGAAACCACTTCAGCAGCAGAACTGGAGAGTGACAACATGAACCGTGACATTCACAGTGTTTCAAATTTACATTGAGGTTATTTAATAGTTTATTTACAAAACACAGACCATTAAGGTTTTCGATGTGGGTGTGCCAGGGCAAAACATTTATAATGACAAGAATGATTAAATGAACAGAGACACAATGAATATTAATCAGAAAGGGAGCAGGATGAAACAGCATTAACAGTCTACCCCCATGCTGCTTTAAGAAAGCAAAAATATACCAATCAAATAAAAAGCCTTTTTGAAAATGCAATTAAACAGTGGCCAAGGCTTAATTAGGTTGCCTGTAGATACCATTGGATTTCATTAAGGATTTTATTGAATCTATCCTGCATTCTCAGTTAGACCGTGACCATGTGAAAATAGGCAGTTTAACCCACAGTTTAACCCGTGAGTCAAAATGCTATTCATGTGCCATTTCATTTCACCATTTACAGAACCGCTTTGCCTCTTCAGGTGTACTACACTCAAGCTCTTGGATTCGATTCCATCTAGCAACTTCCATTAGGGCAGCGCAGGGGGAGGAGAGAAACGACAGCAAAGACAGGAAAGAAGGATGAGGTCTGTTTGATTCAAAAGACCTCATCCTTCCTGTTTGAGTCAGACAGGCCCAAAAATTTCCAGCCATGCATCATGGCAACCAATAGGACCTCTGTGATTGAGATCTGAATGAGACAAAAGGGTCATGGGGTGTAGCCAATCTCACACAAGGCTCTGGGTCACTCATTGCTCATTGATTGGTCAGCAGGAGCTGCAGCGCCATTTTACAAAGAATATATATATATATACTATATAACAAACAAAATCCTGCCGAAAACAGAAAAAAAATACATAATTACATTTTAAATAAATTTTTAGTGGAAATATATTTTTATCTGTAAAAGTGCAATATTAATGTTTTTTCATTCAATAATTTACCACAATACTATTGTTTATTTCTTTGTAATAATGTGCAAACATCCATCCATTTTCTTTACCCGCTTCTCCTTTCTGGGTCACAGAAAGCTGGTCCTTATCTCCATCAGTCTGCAAACATTAGTATTATTTTATTTATTTATTTTTAATTCTGATACTGGAGATACAGGATCGGAACAAATGACAAGAACTAAATTCTGGTGTGTTTCAAAAACAAAGAAGAAAAAACACTAACTCATTTCTCATTAAAAGGCAATCAAAGATTAATGAGGCATTTAGCCTAAATCAAGCCTGATGAAGATATAGCCAACTCTTTGAGCATAATATTACCAGAATTAATACAGTTATCATTATCTTTTCAGGGTATATTTGCTCTGTTTTTTAAATGAAATAAAGTCACACCATATTTAAGCAGGTACAAAGAAAATGTTATAATAAAGAAACACTTGTGTGTTTCATAAATTTTTGTGCAGTTAATTTTATTGCTACTAAACCCTTAGTGAATTTTATTGCTTTGCAGTTTAAAAGCTTTTTTATGACAAGGTGACACATATTTAACATAAGCAGTTTTTCCTCAGACCCATAGTGCATCACCTGTGCCCTTTACATGGTTAATTATACTTATGGTAAGTAAGACAAATTAAATGACGTTGCTTTCATTGCTCCATACTAATTACTTTAGTAAGCCAGATGCTAATTAGTCTGATTACAACCCATATGGTTAGTTTTAATTCATCACAAAGCTGGCATGTATGGTAATCAAATTCAATATGACAAGAAATTATGTTTTATAAGTACAATACCTGCTTCCATTAACCACAGCAGACACAAACCTGCACATTTAGAATGCCTGAAACAACACTTCTGATTCAATCAAATTAAATTTGATTCAGGTCACAACAACAGTTCTCTGCAACTCCAAGAGGTGAAAGAAATCAGACAGACCCAAACAGGAATCTTTAAAAGCACACAACCTGCAGAGACAGAGGTCAGCCATGTTAACTGGATTTTAGGAAGGAAGACCGGATTTATACCCTGCAGGCACACCACAAGACCACCAGCTGTGGCAGCACTCAAGAAGTAACAGCAAACACCACAGGAAAACACAAAACAATATAGAGCCAAGGACTGCCCTACTTTTTGAACTAAGTTAGATGTAAACTGACTGAACAACAAGTGAATTATTGAACAATTAATAATAAATTAATCATTCCATCACTGCAGTGAAATTATTTTTACGTGCTTTATGTGAATATCTTCTTTGAAATCTTCTTATTAGTAAGACAATAGTGCTAACCACGAGACCACCAAAGCTACATGCTGAACTAAAAAAAATCTGTAGAAAACAAATACAGCATGCAAGTCCTGAACTCCTATTTTCTTTACATTTTACTTAAATTTTACTTCTTTAGTTTTTAAAAGTGATATAGAGCAATTTTTTCCCAGTTTGTTGAATGTTTTTTTAGTTTGTCTTTGGACATTGACTGCTTTTTCAGTCCATTTTCAGCCTATTTATTTCAGCCTTTGTAACTACATTAACTTAACAAACAACTTTACACTGACCATATAAAAATCTTTCAAGCATAAAAAGGCACCTAACCAAACTGATGGAGCTGTGTTTTTGAGCAGCATGATATAGGCTCATTGGAGGCAACCCAAATAGGTGGGTCAGTGACACATCTATGATGTCTCAACATTTCTCAAACGTAAGTGTCCCAATAATAACTTTTAGGCCTCCAGGTTTACACTGTAAGTGGAAATGTTTTCAATAGCCAGGTAACGTGCTGCCTCCTGTTCAAGCAGAATGACCTGAAACACAGAAGACTGACAAATAGTAGTTGTGGAAATACTCTGAATTATTAATTAACCAAATAGCTTTAGCAGTTATTTTGGTGTGCATTGGTTTAACCTTTAATGAATTGTTGCACTAACCATCATCGCCAGAAGCAGAAACAACTAAACTAATGATTGGTGCTTGAAAGTAAAATGTAGTCACCTGATTTTACATAAAAAATTATTGATTATTTAAGCTCTGTTCAGAATGTAATGCAAATGAGTATTGTAAAATAATGGCATCATGCAATGCTAACTTTACTCATGGGGGAGGACAGAGATAAGTGGAGCAAAATGAGAGTCGAGCCACCTTGGACTTCAGGGCTAAAGCTTAGTCCTCGATGAAATCAGGCCAAATTAGGCAGTAGATGGTGCAATCAGGAAGGCTCTAAGGGGCCCTGGTTTGAGGCTCTGGTTCATTTCCCTGCCTGAGCCTCAGTTCTGAACACCATAGCTCTAATTAATGTTATGCAGATGCCTCCACATTTCAGACAGAGAGCAGGGCAAGACATGAGGGATACATGAGTAAGGAACCTCTATAATTACTGGGTTTTAATGTGTAGTATGCAAACACTGATTATGTGTGCTAACCTATGTTGAAAAAAAAATGGACATCAGAATTTTTTTGGACATTTAATTCGTATTCATCACTTTTAAATTCTTTGTATTTAGTGTTTAGCATGTTATTTTGTCCAGCAGTCATACTTGACAGTCACCTATACCAAAACTATTCTGATGATCAGTTTTCTATAAATCTCAGTCAATTTAAATGATTCCTAACATAAAGCATTCAGGTTTCTGCTGTGTCACGGTCGCAGTGTATTCATTTTTTTTTCTTATGAAGCCATGGGAGTGTAAAAGTAGTTGCCTTTTCAGGGTTTAAGGTGCCTGTTAATCCCCTGCCTCTGTGGTTATGGAGGTAAAACACATTTTCGTGCTCATGCTCTGTAGCAGGCTGCACTGGTGTGTAGCTCAAGCTACAAGCAACAGGGAAGGGAAGATTCAGCTATTTTTTTCCTTGGAAGTGATTTTTTTCAGTATTGTGCTGTTGGATGCGTGTATTTTGGGGATTAGTGACTTAATCGACCTTGTAATGGGGAGATCAGGGTGGCATGCAGGCATGGAGAGAAGTGCACGCACACATGCTTTTACTCATATATATATTGTACTCTCTCATGCACAGAGTCTTATTCAGGCAAACACAGTTAAGCACAAAAATCTGTGCATTCTTACTTTATTAAAACACACACACTCACAAACACATGCTATCCTTTATTTCATAGACCACCACACCACTCGAAACTAACTACAACATCTTCCTATTAAAAGGAAATATATACTTCACACATACACACACATTCACACTAATGACCTCATACGTCTCCCCAACAGCCCTAAAATGTACATGTACGCCACATAGTGTACCAGAGCGTATTGGATTCCTTATCACTGCTTCTCCCCACTGCTCCCTCTGTTAATATGCTGTGGCTGTACGGGTACATTGTACTGCAGACCGAGGGCTCTCCGGGGGGTCAGTGTATTGTCTCAGTGAACAATGAGCACTCTGGCTAATGCTTCTGTGGACTCCAGAGGTCAGACGTGTGAGTCACTCCCTCCATCTATGAATTTCCTACACTATATGTCCATCACTCTCTCTCGTTCTCTCTCTAACTCATTCTCTCTCTCTCTTTCTCTTTTCCCTGGAGGGTTTGTTGGTTCTGACTGGTGTGGTGGTTGGTGTTTAGGGAGTGGAGGGCCAAAGGTATGGGAGTAATCTGTGTGTTATCTCATATCAGTGGCAGACATGGAATCCAGTGCAGCACAGCTGATAAGAAGAACAAACAGTTGAGATCATTAGAGCGAAGACATTGTGTAATCACCACTTTAATCTCCCTCTAATCCCAACATCTCCAACCAGCCAGGGGCTCCAAAGCACACGGGCCCATGCAGCTGTCCAAAACCCAGGCATACACACAAAAACTCCCTACACACTTCCATACGTACGCAACAAACTCATACATACACAAGTGGTATCACTGAGGTAACAAGAACTCTCACAAAGAGGAAACCCAGTCAAACAGTACTAGCGAGCTCGCACACACAAGCATACACACACTCACACACAAGCCAACCATTCCATTTTTTTTTTTTTGTTTCTAAACTAATAACAAGCTGGGCGCACATGGCCAACCCAGAGGAAAAAATCAATACTCTCTCAGACAAAATCAAGATTTCTTTCATCCTTCTATTTTTTTTCTTTTCCTTTCTCCCATCACTCTGTTTCCTTCTCCCCCACCCCCCACCCCAACTCTCCTCTTTCAAAATCGACATCTGCTCCTTCTTGATCTCGATGGAAGTCCTTGGAGCACCAGGCACTAGATACTCCACAGGCAGAACTTTGGTGATACTCAACCTCCAAGGCTGATCGATTAAAATAATAAGATATTTTCCCAGGATGCTCATCGTGTCTCTATGACCCACATCTTTGCCCTGGCCAAGTCATTTCCCAGTTCATCTGCGTATAACAAAGCAAATTGTTGCAACAACAGGTCCAGCCTCTATATGTGCTTCAGAGGAGCTTCTACATCAGCATCAGATTGCTCAATGCTCAAGAAGAAAGGACACTACAACAAATGATTGGCTGGGACTAATGCTTACAGACGGTGATAAAATACTCAGACCTGCTGCATAGCCCGTACTTGCAAATGCATACAGTGGACAAAACAGAAAAGCACAAGGGGCTTTAATGGGAGAAAAAAAGTAAATAGGATAGAGAAGAGAATCAAGAGCTTTAGACAGGCTGAAATCCATCCACGCTGGTGCATTTTCATCTCTAATAGGACAAATAAATGGAATATCTCTGTTTTAGAGCTTTTACAGATGGACAATAAAAGAAATATACCCAAGCAGATCGTGATTTTTTTTTCTTTGGCTGAGAAAGATGTACAAGAAAGATGGAGATAGTTTGTGTTTTCTGCTGGCTGCATTGACTTCATTCTGGCAGAAAAAGAGAGGGGATACACTAGGGCTGGGAAGCAAAGAAGACAGGCAGATATAATCCAGCATGTTATTTTTCTGTTTTTCTCCAGAGCTTTGGCACTATCAAAATGCCTTAGTAATGCCAGCAAAGCCTGTTTGAAATTAATTTAACTGACAGAGGTAGCCAGTGAGACTAAGATGGGGAACAGTGTCAGAAAGGTGTCAGGACAGGGAAAAGGAAAACCCAGTACAACTACGGTTTTTAAAATATATAGATCCCTCATTTTGTTTCTGCAGTTTGTTTTATTTATTTGAAGTTAGAGGCTTAATGAGATCCCAGCGGTACTCCAATAGCTAAGCATGAAAAGAAGGAGAGAGAATGCAGGCAAGCAAATGAAATGGAGAGAAGAGGGTCTATGAATCAGATTATTAGAGAAGGTACTGGTAAAAGAGAGAAAAAAAATCTCACAACAGTGTGAAGCTTGTTGTAAAGTGTGTTACTGCTTTTCTGTAAAGTTGCTTTGTCTTTGTTATATGCTCGTTCTGATAGATGTACATCAAGTCTTGGGAAAAGACAAGCAGATGCTCAGCCAGGCTGTTGTATGCTCCAATGTAATGAAGCCCAGTGCAGATTGCATACCTCAACACTGGCTGAAAGAGATTGGCCACAGCGGCACGGCACCCAGCCAGCTCTTTGTGCCTAGTGAAGGAATGAAAAACAGATGCCCCATAAAATGCCCTGGCAGGAGGGCTGTGTATTGATGTATTTGCTGTATTTTCTGTCTCTAAACAATGCTGTATTACTTAAATATGCACTATGTTTGCATAATCATAAACTGGTTAAAGAGAAAGAGTGAAAGAGTGTTTGTGTGTTATATGATGTGTATCTAAGCTTCCACGTCTATGTGCAAATACTGTTCAAAAACCATGCAGTACTTGAAAAGGCTTTTTTAAGCCTTGCTGCAGGTTTTAAGTGTGTATGATCAAACTCCATGTAGTTAATTTTTAAGGATTTGCAGGTATTTCTTGATTAATTAAAAAAAAAAAAACGATAATCCTTTACTTCTGCTTGGCAACCACTTATCTGAAGTACAGAATGCAGGTGAGGTGTGCTGAAGAGACATCAACATTGGATTAAAATCCGAGTAAGACTTGCAATGACTCATAAAGTCAATTTGTTTACATTTTCAAGTCAAGTTTTACTCTGTGGAAGTGTATGCCTTTTTGCTATATGTCTTTTAATCTCTTTTTTTCTCTCAAGTACCAAACATTTAATTCTTAGATAACATCCTTCTCTTTTTTCTTATTTTTTCCTTCCATGCGCTCATTCCCTTCACCATCACCATGTTTCTTTGCAGTCACATAAATGTCAAGTTCTCAATTTCTGCAGGCTTCTGTTAAATTTCCTATACTTCATATTGTTAACAAGTGAGTGGAGAAAATGGTGGAGATCTTTCTGTATGTTTTAATTTGTGTTTGTTTATTTATTTATTTGTAGCCATGGTAGGCGGGGGCACAAGGGATAGTGAAACAGTAAGTGTGACGAATTGAGGGAAAGGTTGAGGAGGCAAGCTGTGTGTCGATGACGAGAGGAGAGGAGATGAGGGCAAAGCAGAGGGGGGGACAGTCTGTGAAAAAATGCAGAGTCGAAGGGTTAGGAAGAGCAGAATCAGCACTTATGCAAACACTCTGAGAAGCTTGTCACACACACTGCCACACACACACTCGCCTGTACACAGCCATCCAAGGAGTTCTGCTGTAACGCTGTTATGAATACCTTCCATATCAGGATGTCATACTGGGCAGAGTTGGCTCTTAGAACACCGACTCCCTGTTGCGCTGGGAGGCTATTACATGGTCTACCGGAGCTCGACTAATAACATGGACCGGATCAGCCACTTCCCACTTCCTCTTCAGATCATCACGTATCACAGAAGCTGGGGCATTTTACCACCCACTCATGCCAGAGACCTTTCTCAACCTTAATCCCACAGACAGAAACACATACATCTGCACAAGAGAACTAGTCTTTTTCTTGAGTGAATCGCTTAACCTTACTTACAATGTATTCCATAAAACATAAATCAACTGTTGCCATCAGTTAGTTGGCGATCATCCACTGTCAGAGTTTTGTAGGGCTTTGTTTGCCTGTTTGTTTCTGTTAATCTGTTTGAATAGCTGTAGGGGGCTTTCCAAAAGCACTTCCCATTGAATTTACTGTCTTGGTGGCTGAGCACACATCTGTCTTTTCCTCAAACAGAATTCACACCCAAATTCATGGTCCAAATCCTTTGTGCATAAACAGCTTTAAAACCCCTATCCCCGAATCTTTGTTTAATAATTGTGTGGGTATTCATGTTTGTGTGACTCAGGGTGTGAGCTGTTTGCTACTGTCAGCGAGATATTGTATTTGCCACTGAAATAGTGAAATGGTTTTTCTGTTTGTGTTTTAGGCTGTGCTGCACATCAAATTGTTCTATTGACTGAGCTGAGCAATTAAAAGTGATTAAACATGAAAATCATGTTTAAAGCAGTGTGGTTTTATCAACACTCATGATTTTGCAATTGTATCTCACTTTTACGTCTCTGATTAATTTTCATATAAGAGGTGCATTTACCATCAGTTTTAAACATGATTATCATAGTTTACTTGAGTAAACATAAACTTAAAATGGAGTAGAGAAAAAAAAATCACATAAAGGTGGTGATTTGCCTGTTGTCTGCAAGATGAATGTAAAAATCTGTATTAGAGATTAATAAAAGTACAAATGGTTAACAAACAAAATCTTGGTTGTAGGGACAGAGGAAACCGACTGCAGCCTGAGACTGGATGTACAGAAAAAGTACCTCAGAAAGACAGTAATCGCACACCATTAAAGGTGTCACAAGCACCAAGCTGTATGGCGTTGTTGCAAACGGTGGTGCACTTACTGTCAAATGCATTTTTACTGGGATTGAGCGTTTTAAATGAAACACATTCGTGGGCACAATGTCTGTCACTCTGCCTGTCTGTCTGTCTGTCTTTCTCTACGTCTCACACACTGAGACACTGAAGCATATACACACATATTCCTGTCAAGCCCCTCCCAAGCCTCAGTCTTCCATTTTTTCCCTCCATCAATTCAGTGACATCCAGCAGTGGGCCATGACATTACAGAAAAACAAAGAAAGTGAAAGAGAGAGAGGGTGTTAAGAAGAGGGGGAGAATAGGGGGACATAGCAGTAAAGAGGGAAGAGGGAAAAGTTTAAAGACAGGGTTAGGAGGGCAGGGGCTTAAAGAAAAAGACTGAGAAGGAACAAGTGGTGGACTCATTGAGATGTAAGTAAGGGACTTGTGAGTGATTTCCTCAATGTCATGAGGCAACATGATGGCTGCTGCAGCCTCGGGTGAAGGAGCGGTGAAGCAAACTTGATGGCCTACAAATCTGATGGGGAGAACTGGTCCCCTTGAAAGAAAGAGCTCAATAATTTAATGGAAGGTGGAAAAAGACAGAGTGTTGGAAAAGCAAATGACAGAATCTGAGCTGCTGGTAGACAGGTATTTAGAATATCGTGTATACTATATAAAGCATGACTGTTAATCGCCCACACGTTTTAAATTATCAATCATCACGAGCACCACTCATGCGCATATGGATGTCAGATGTGCCAGGAAACGCCTGCAGATATGCCAATGCTGGTGGTCCAGAGGCAGAATTTCTGGCCCAATTACAGTGCAATGAAATCTGTCAGGCTTTGTTCCCAGGTAGGCTTTTTGTGCTGGACATCACTTTGGAGCAATTCATTCACACTGGCAGCAACGCAGTATGGCCACAATCAAAGCTGTCATCAACCTGCAGTGCAGACACAACCAAAGGAATTATGCCCTTACAAAGACCATGTGGGGGCAATTCAGAGCCCCAAACCTCAAAGCACATCTCCATTCAGGACAGAAAACATTATGTGCTTTTTCTCAGCCAACACAGTGATCAAAATTAAAGTGAATAAAATTTGCAGCAGGTTAATCATAGTGAACTTTTATTAGGCTTGGAAGAGGTTAATACACCCAGAACTTGGGTGACGCTGTAAGAAAAAGGAATGAAGAAATATTAATTCAGAGATTTTGCTCTTAGCTAAATTAATGTTGAGTACGATGAGAATTTAAAAAAAAGGTCACAGTGGCTGAGGCTGTGTCAAGAAGACACAGATTAGAGAGGTTTTTTCATAATGCAGTAGCTTCAAGTTTATTTCTAGGGGCCAGATTCTATTCTCATAATGCTGAAAAGTTTTAGAATCCAGGAATTGTTCCTAAGTTAGATGATAATAGCCGAACTAATTAGAAGCTGGCTTCAATTAAGTATTAAGCAATAAGATAATCTCAGCTATTTCTCCAACCTCTAATTTGAGTGCAGATATTCATTTATGTGAAAAATGGTATTAATTTTCCCGCATACACAAATATTCTTCCTAGACTCACAGTAATAGTGTTTTTCAGCTTGATAGTTTTCCCAACATTAATGTTGGCGCATGATGGAGCTGCAGTGCATCCTGCTGGTTGAGCAAAAATACAACAAGCTCCACATCGTTTCTTAATGTGCAACTTGGCCAGCTTCTGCTCAATCTACAGTTTTTATTTGCAGCCAAGGGTTTTTGCAAACTTCTTCCTGTTTGAAGCGAAAGTAGTTCACAGATATTTAAGCAGCACTGACAAAAATCTGAAGTTTCTTTATTACTTCCTGACTAAGTGAATGATTTTGATCAATGCCTCGCATAGCCTCTAAATTATCGTAGATATCAAAATGTGTCATGTTTTTGCTGCAGCAGTCTGGGATGAAACATACTGAGAAGACTTACATAGTGTTGTTTGTCAGACAAATTCATTAGACATTCACAGACAAGAGTTGATGTTTGAATAAATTATATGCACAGACATGTGCAAACAGTGTTTGCATAGTAGATGGCACACACTGAAACAAATTTAAAAGCATAAAAGTAGAAGATGCAGGTTCAAAGGATATTTTTTCCATTTTTAACTTTAACACTTTGCAAATGCGACTTCCAAGCAGAGATTTGGAATCTGGGACTGCAACTGCTTGCACTAATTAAAAATCTTGTTTGGTGATGAAACAAATCTAATGTTTAAAAAACGGATTCAAACAAAACCGTTTCAGTTGCACTGGCTGCCACAATCAATCCTAATAAATGGGTCATACATTTTCATAGTGAGATCTGTCATTGCACTCTTTCACACTATTTTTATACTATTTCATAGTTTCTGACTCAACTATATTTGCATCTTACTTCAGTTTTTAGAGCGTAAGCAGAAAATCTTATCCCAAGCAGTCTTGTGGATCTTAACACTTTTGCATTTATGACTCTTAAACGACCTAAGGGTGCAACTCTGATTTCCCCTTTACACATGAATATGTTATCTATGAGGTTATAAGGTTACAAACACAAGTGAAGATGGTGCAATGCAATAATCTTGTAGTTATTACATTACAGCGTAGAGTAATGCAAAATTCCTGCAACCTCCCTGCAGCTTTTGGCTTTTTTGTTTTTTAAGCAAAAATGCACTCACTTTTAGATTCTAATCATTTGGAATCAAAAATACACCAACCTCACGTGTTTAATGCAATATAAAACACATCTTTCTGTAATTAATAAGTTAATGATTAGCTGGTCTCAGTCGGACGTATTTGAGACAAATAGACAGTCTAGTACTTATTGAGGGTAAACCATGCTAGTTTAAGAAAAATGTGTAATTAATGAATACCATATTTTGTTGCTTGTGATTACAATACTTTTATAGTAGTTTTGCAGCGCATTTCACACTATGTACTATGACAAATATAAAATGAAACACAAAAAGCGTTTCATTCACATTAGATACTCACGTTGCTTCCCTGTAGTGTGCAGCTGACAAAACTCACATTTTATTCTGCCCACTATAATGCAATACTTATTTGCATACATCCCCAGTAACAAAACCATAATAATATAATGATCACAATTAGGTTATTTGTGATAATTTGCTCTGCAATTTTCACAGAATCTTGCAACTCCTAACAATAATTTCTTCAAAAGCTTCACCCTCTACTCAAAGCACCACTGTACTAACAGATTAGTGAAAAATATGCACTTGGCTCAGTAAGACTGCGAATATCCTCATTAAAATAAAATAAACTACAATCATTCAACCTCTGTGAATCAATAGGCCGTTATATGTGCATGTCTCTAAGGTAATCTATAGCTAATTTTCTTTCAGACTGAAATATATTCATAAATATATGGTAATACATTAAGCTGTGTATAAAATGCACAATTGGGTGCAGAAACCCAATTTTTGAACTTTAAAAAAACTTGTTAGAATGTCTAAGCTTATTAGAATTGATATGATAAGTTTTAATAAAAGCAACACACACTAACAGGAAATATTACACTTCATGTCTAAAATCTGAAAAACGAATCTTATTAGAAGAGTTGATGAGAAAAGGATGGCAAATTTGTTTATGAAAATATTGATTCACTGAAATAACTGCCATTTTTTTCTGTGTTACAAGATTTTGTAAACAAGATATTATACTTTATAACTTTCACCTGCTCTGTATTATCAATTTTATTGGCTATTGGTCTCATTTGTTCTGTTGTTGGAATGCTATTTGGTGAAGTTTAAGCTTATTAGTCTGCAATATTTAGAGCAAAAATACTGTGATAAAGCTCCAGATTTACAGGGCACATTCTCATACAGTCCTGCCCTGCATTAATAAAAATCATACAACAACTTTTAGAGATGGCTGCAAGGATGATAAGAGACGAGTTCAGCTCATTTCCTCTGAAGGGAACAGAAGTGGCATGTGACACTGTGAACATGATAAGCTATTTAAACAAAAGCAAAAAAATACTTTCTTTCAATATGAATTCAAATGCATGTTGAGTTACTTTTGACAGGAAGTGTTACTTTGATATACAGTAAAATACATTGTTTTTGGGACTAAATTTCCCTCTTAGCTTTATGATCTTTTCAGAATACAGGCAAAATGGAAAAAAAAGGCAAACAAATATGATCATCAGTAAGTAGAAAGCTTGCTACTTATGTTTTGGTTTGCATTTGTCTGAATTTCTTTTATGCATTTTGTTCAGCAAATTCCTCACAACTAGTCTCAGGTTTAAATTTAATGCCTGTTTATTTTTGCTGCACTTTATAAGAATTGTGATGGCAATATTTTGATTTTACCAAAACTGTAAATAGTCTGTTTAATACAGAAGAATGTCACTTGTTCTATCTTATAATTTACTTCAATTAAAACTAACAAATCTAAAAAATTTGAATTAAAAATTCAAAAAATGTTTTTGAAGCTGGGAGAATAAAGATGGTGTTGCAGTGCAAGTGTTTTTCTGTTAACATGAAACATGTTTGATCATTTGCCCAAAAGCAGCCCTCTGGCTTTAGTAGTGTTCATAGAAACCAGCATCTTGTTGAAAAGGCTCATGTCAGCAGCTTTACAAGTTTCCCTAAAACTTGCTGAATTTGCTGAGTTTTTAGCTTGACCCTAATTTCCAATCCAATAACATGAAGTAAACTGTTGTTCTATACCCCAAATGACTGATTCTTAGGACTGAAAAACATCAAGTATTTGCACCACCAGCAAAGGTTTTCTGTTTTCTTTTGATATGGATACAAACCCACACAAAACAGAAGCATTATTGCATATACAGCACTGCCACTTTAAAGAAGAAAAGCACTTGCTTCCTGTTAACAAGGTTTAATATATTCTTTTCTCCACTAGGTTGTTCAGTTTTACCGTCAAAATATTAAAGTAAGTGGCGTCACACCATTTTTTTTTATCAACTTGAGCAAAATGTTTGCTTCTTTGACTCATGAAGTTGCCAAACACAGTTATTTTGAAAATTAAATGTACTTGACATCAATTAACCAGAAAGGCTATTAGGGTGTTAACACTTCTTTCTCAATACAACAACAGTTTACAAACCGCAACTGCCTCTTTCTCCAAACCTACTGATATTTCCCCTTTTACTCAGTTTGGGTGCTTTAACATGTTATTTATTTATTTATTCACGTGTTTTTTTTGTTTGTTCATTTATTGTAACTTACTTGCTTTAAAGATTTACACCTGAAGGACATCACACAAAACAGGAGACATTCAAACACAATTAAGATCATAAAATTTTAAGAACAAATTTCAAGCAGCAAAAGAAAAAAAGAAAATAAAACATTTGATTCAGTGTGATCTCAGCATAAAAGGTTATCTTGAAGGTGTGAAGGAGGGGAGACCACATGACCACACTTCCTCTAAATGCTTGAGAACTTTTTGTTCACAACTAAATGGGGGAAATGTCATTTTGCACATACTGAAACAAGGCACATTGCAGGCAGGGGTGTGAAAGTCAGATTCAAACGCTAAAAAGGGGATTTCTGGTGCCCTTTTGAATGACATTCAAGGTTTATTTTTATCAGAAAGCCAGCTGTGTTTTAAGTTAGTGTAAATATATCTATTGCATCTTAAACAATTTTTCTACTAGATGCTCTTTATTAGATAAAACTTATAATTATGTTTCTGAAAATACTTAGACCTGTATAAAAATGTAAATTAAAAACAGAAAGCAATGATTTGTATTGATCTAAAAAAGACTATAATGTGATGCTAGAAGCTTATTTTGGGATTCTTCACCAATATTGTTAAATAATCAGTTAAATTAACAAGCTAAATATTTTTAAAGACAAACATTTGTTGTTTCACCAAGAGTAAAAACATTTAAACATCAAGCTGCCTTGAGTTTGTGAAACTCAGCATGGTGTTGAAAAAAGTCAGAGGTTAACCTCTGCTGATTGCACACAGGAAAAGAATAAATAGGTTCTGGTTTTGGTAATCGAAACTATTACTTCTGAGTCATTGGTTATTAAATGTGTTCTCTTGTTCATTGTTTGAAGAATAATCATGTTTGTATTTTAAAAGATAGTTAATACAGACAGCTAAAAGCCAATAATTTCTATTTTGTAATTCCTTGCAAAAAAGGGAAGATTTATGTGCACCAATACATGAAATGTCAGTAATAGACAAATTAGAATGAAGACAAAATGTTGGATTTTTTTCTTTTCTTGCTATTTGGCTTTTCTTTCTCTCCACCCATACTTACATAAGACTTAAACAATGGGTCAGTGAGCTTTCATACCTCTGTCAGCAATATCCCTCTGTGGTTTGTGAAGTCAAAAGCCAGCAGTTTGCTTAACCACAATCCAACTCCTCTACAGTGAAAGTTTCACACATGAAGTGGAAGGGTAGCACTTTCCAGCATCAACTCACCAGACATTTCCAAAACAGTTTGAGAAGTTTTTTTTTTAAAACAAAACAACAACAACAGCAAAAGTGAACCTTATGGCTACTGGTGTAAGCAATGCATAAAATGTCAGTCATTATAAAAAAGTTGAACATCAACTGCATGCAAGAAACACTGAACACTGCAGTAGCCATACTGTCTTCTGTGTCTGTTTTGGAAATGTGCATCGATGCAACTCACAGTAGAAAATAGAAAACTGAGTTGAGTCATCTGTGTAAGACAAATACACAAGCAGTTAGACACGATTTTCTAGTCTGACCTTTTTGTTATTGATTTGACAGGAAGTAGTTGAGACAGCCAGGCTGCATAGAGGGCCCTCTTTATTGTTTGAGAATGCAGGGGGAAAAAAGCCTAAAATGAAAACAAACACAGTCGACACAAAACACCAAAACTCTATATGCATTCTCTCTTTTTATGGTCAGGAAGACGGTCATGAGATAACAGGATAGGCCCTGGAGGCTTGCCATGATCACACTGGAAATCACTCTTTGAAAAAGGACTGCAAGAAAGTCAGCCAACTCAAGTAAATACCTAAATGTACAAGGAGAATGTGCAGAGGTAATACTTGAGCTCTGACCCATTACTTTTTGAAAAATGTGATCTTTGTCCAGCTGAGTCATCATTATCCACAGAGCATCACTCTGTTTTTAATTTGGATTGCTACATTAAACTGGGTTAGGCCGTACAATGCTGCTCAAAGAATGTGACATCCAGAAATTGAAAAGAGACAATCACACACACACACACTCATACACACATATATAGAAAACGAAACTGCCAGATCACCCATATTTATCCACATGTGCGGTTCCACTTCACTTAAGGGTTGTGAAAAGTATCTTAGCCATTTCTAGATCTTTGATGTTGTTCCTGAGTTCTGCTGGAGCCACTCTTCCAGTTTGGGAGTGCTCCGATGAGCACTGGCATCACTGAGGCCTTGACTTTTCATAACCTGGATGTGTACAGAAGTGTTTAAACCAGCAAGATGGCAGAAACGTTAGTTATGTTGTGGATTTTCTAGTATAATTTTGAAATTTCTGGGTGAAAAGAAAAAGGACATTTCCTAGCAGAAGGTGGTAATAACCATTACCTCTTGCAACAAATAGTTTTCAGCTCAACTAAAGCTGTCACTGGGCAATGTTTTCAAGCTTTATAGTATATTGCATGCTCTTAAGGTGTATTTTTAGCTCTTTGAAAAAGCAGAAGTGTCTTGTTCCAAAATGTTAATTTTCTCTTTCAGTTTACTCTAAACATGCTGTCTCTCTTTAGAAATAAGGTATGAGCAGAAAAAGTAAAAGTTTTTGAAAAATAGTTGCGATAAAAGAAAAGAAAACTAAAAAAGTATTTTTATATTATAATATTTTTTGGGGGGATATGTATAGTTTAACCTAGCATTTGTAGAAAAGCGTGAGGTAAGAGCAAGTTTTTATCTTCTGGTCATCTGCTTCTTGTTTCTGTGTTTTTGTTTGTTTTTAGTCAAAGGAAAGACTCATCTTTAATTATTTTCTGAATCCAACATCAACAGCATAAATATAACATGCAGCACATCCATCCATCCATCCATCCATCATACCATCCATCCACTTATTCAGTTTCTTTACTCATTGTACTGTACATGTTTTCTATTTTTATGGTAACAGAATGTTTTGAAAACGTAGTTTGAGGTTGTTGTTTTGTTTTGTTTTGTTTGTGATATTTCCTATAATATTTCAGATCTGACTTCTTTAGTTCAGGATGATTGAACGTCTATTGCTTTGCAAATTATGTTTAATGGTAAAATGTGAAACTTGAAAATTTTTTAATAGACTCCATTCGCACATATATACAGGCAGTTTTTTGTAGACTGTTTTTTTGTTTGTTTTTTTTGTTTTTTTAAGTTCCCTTTATGGGCCTCCTGTGTTGTTCACCACTAGTCCCTAGAGATCTGCTATTTGTCATCTCCATTTTTGCTAGAATGACAAAGTCTACCTCATCGTTTTTAATGTGTGAAATATTTCTAAAACCACCCTGTTGGCTCTGTGTGGTGAATTCATCCATAAAATAACCTTTTTGTTAAGTTGGAAAAAAGAAATGTGGTACATATTTCACAGTGGGGGTTTTTTTCCCACAGAACAAAACATGCATGTCTGGTTAATTGGTAAATTGTCCCTAGATATGAGTGAGAGTGTAAATGGTTGTTTGTCACATGGTTGTATATGGCCCTGTGATGGACGTCCAGGGTGTACCCTGCCTTTAGAATGACTGCTGGAGATAGGCATCAGCTCCCTGCAACCTGGAAACCTAGTATGGAGAAGTGCATGAATAAACTGAACTAAGAGCAGTTTTTGAAAATAATGTCTAAAAGATACTTTCTCGCTTTTTACAAACAGTTTTTTTTGTTGTCCCTTTGTTTTTTCTGTCTCTCCCGTGTTACTTTATTTTCAGTTTTTCTTGATCTGTTTGCAAGGAACCAAAACAAACCAGCTCAGAGGTTTCAAGCTTTCAAACAAATTCCTGTAAAAACTGAAGAATTTATTCCTGTACATTCAGCTCAGAGACACTTTCAGTCAAAACCTTTTTTGCTGCAGAGCATCGTCTTCTTCGTGGGTGTGCGTGCATGAATCAGTGAGGAATAATTTATAGTTACAGCACACTTCAAGTGAGATCCATCCCATACTACTCTATTGGTGGGTTTCAAAACAATCATCATTAGACATGAAATGCAAAATGTTTTTGTAAAAACATTTAATGACGTTTTGTTCAATTGACAGAATGTTTTTAAGTTTTATCTATATTTTACATAATGTCGTACACATCAGTTGATATTATTAATACTTGATTAGTATTTGTAATATCTTGTACAACTTGACAGTATGGAGTTGGAGTGTGCGGCCCTTTTTTTTGTTTTTGCTTTTATTATCAGGGATTAACACCTTATAGTCCTTGGTGTGCAACACTTTCCACTACCAGAAGTGGATCATTACCACAGTGTTGCAAAAAAATAGAACACTATATGGTTTCTTTATTTAGTTTTTTATTTTTTTCCTAAATGAAGTCCAACATTGCTACTATTGTCACATTGTTTTAATCAGAAGCAGGCTAAAGGCTAAAGCTATATATATGTCATCGTCATAGTCAGCAGGCTTTATCCCTTTGTGAGAGTATGCCAGACGGGGACTCTTCAGAACAATGAACAGTTTAAAAGTCTAAACTCTGTTTAACCCTGGATGTCCCATAATGTCTGCCAACAAAAGAGATAAATGAGAGAGAGACTGACAAAGTACCAAGAGAGAAACATTCATTACCTGTGTAAAAACACTGCTGATGCCTTTCTGTCAAACATTTAGATTTCAGTGAGCTGTCATAACTTCCTCTCACTGTCACCCCACCCCAACAAGAACATTAGTTCCTGAAAACTTGCTAGTTGAAAAAAAACTCTGAGGCAGAGACGTGTTTTAGTGAGAGAGAGAGAGAGAGAGAGAGAGAGAGAGAGAGAGAGAGAGAGAGAGAGAGAGAGAGAGAGAGAGAGAGAAGGGGGGGAGGAAAACTCCCACTAAATGTTCTAATAATCCCAGCACATCAGATGACTTGACAGAGCAGACTAAGATTAGAAGAAGACAGAGACACACAGTCAGGGAGGGACATTTTTTCTAAGAAATTCTCGATAAAAGAAGATTGATAAAGTCACAACAACTTGTGAGATTGGCAAAAATGTAGCGATTTTTTTAGTTTCACATTCAGGGTTTTTTTGTTTTTTCATTTTTCAGATACTGGGAAATTGTATGAAAAATTGGAGACAGAAAGAAAAGATCTCCTGATTATCTGAATGTGACTAATTCTCAAGTTGTTTCAACTTTAAAAATACAGATTTGGACATTCTGCGTTTTCACCATGGTAGGCAAGTGGACCCTCCTAATGCTGGGTGAGTCACATCTGTCATCCATTTGCACAGTAGCTTGAATGGAAAATCATCTGTTTAAAAGATAGTTTTTTCAAAAAACTTTATAGTTGTACACAGGAAGTGATAAATAAAGCAGTCTACTAACCTGGGAAACTAGATGTTGATGTCTTTTGTGTAGCTATCCAGTATATGTTGACTAAAAGTAAACTAATGTCTAATAATAACAATCAAATCATGAACTGTCTGTTTCAGATTTTCTGCTTCAAAACTTTGTTTAGTAATTTTCCATAGAGGAAAAGTTAGCCATCAGATTTAGAGTTACACTGGTGATATGTTATAAAATGTTAAAAATATTCACAGCTGTGTCACAGAATAAGCCTGGGAAAGAGCTCAAGCTACAAGAGCAGAAAAAAAAGTGAACACTGCAGCTTTTCTTTAAATAATCTGTTAGGGTGACAGCAGCAAACAGAGGACCTTTGTTCGATTTACTTTAAAGCAGTATTTATACACTATGAGCTCATCTCTCAGTACCCACATTACTGCTTACCATAGTGACCGCATTTACCGCTCAGCTAACCTCAGGAGGACTGTTTCCATGCCACCAACAACAAGAAGCAACACTAACACGATATGACTTCTGAAAACCATTGAACATTTTTAGAAGTGGTTTAATTAGAATCCAGGATAGCGAAATATTTCCTCTCCACTGTCATAGCAACAGCGTACAGTCCTGTATGTTGTCCCATTATCAGCTCTGTGTTCATCTAAAATCACTATTGTTTTTGTTTTTAAATTGTTTAAGTTTTAAATACATATATTGTTAATTCTGCCTACAGCTAAACTATTAGTAAAGTTCTCGTACAACACCAAATTGTTACATAGGTACTAGTTTTTTACAAGCATCTAAAAATCTTCTAAAAAAGAAATACTATTAGTGAAAATGAGAGCAATAAATCGACCAATTAACAATAGAGGCATTATTTAGGTTTATTCTGAACTCAAGAGATCGATCAGTATAAAATACTTTCTTCCTGTTTCATGCTGTGTATTACACCCATCTGCTCATTCAGGAAACCCCAGATAACTGGTTTTATACTCTAAAAGGCTTTACTTGCAAAGTGTTATTCTGTTCTAGCTCATGTTTCCTCACACAGAGGAAACCAGGCTCACCAAAAACAGACATGTGGAACTTTTTGAATGCCATTGCAGGTGGTGTTGGAACAATCTGAGGAAAGAAAGACCAGAAATATGTGGCTTTTGCATTTTCATCAGGAACTTTCTAAAACTCATCATAATTCTGGCTTTAATAATTTTGTCAAAATAATCTTTTGATTTTCTTGGAACACAAACATACGCAAGCTTATAATGATAAAAAATAATTTTGATTATAGTGAATGGTCGAGAATGTTTAGGATGAAGTGTAACAACATTGTTCTGTTTGCTTTTCAGTTTGGCTCCTGCCTATTTTCATGGCCCAGAACATACGGTCCTGCCCCTTGGGGTTTTCTTCCCAGCCGTCAGGATGTGTTGGTATGGAAAACAAACTACCAGTCATAAAAAAACAAACATGTTTCAGAATGTGTGCTTCTTCCTTTTAAAAAAATTCAAACACTGAATATCTGAAGTTTATGATGTTAGCTAAAATATTTTGTAAAAATAAAAAAGTTTACCTTTTTTTTCTACACATCATTGATAAAAGTATGTTTATTCAAACACCTAGTATGGTCATTTCTGACACATTCCTGTTTCCTTAATTAAGATGTCAATGAATGTGATCCTACTCCATGTGGAAATAATTCACAATGTTTTAACACAAACGCAAGCTACTACTGCCAGTGTAAAAAAGGTTTTGAATCATCAACAAAGATGGAGAATTTTACAATAATGTCAATAGCAACATGTATAGGTAAGTTGTTTTTAATAAGTAATGACAGAAATGTTTATTCTCCTGTTACTACAACATGCATGAGTGTTCTTTCTTTTTCTCTCAAGATATAAATGAATGTCTGAAGATTGAAGACATCTGTGGAGCTCATGCTTTTTGCAACAATACAATTTCCAGTTACAACTGCTCTTGTAAAAAGGGATTCATCTCTTCTACTGGAGTAAAAACTTTTCATGGCGATGACGGTGTTACATGCAGAGGTAACAGGATGATCAGTGTTTTATGTGCTTTCTTATCTGTTTAGCAATAACTAAGGGTGAGTTTACTTCCTCGAGTAGTTTTACATCTCTTCTTCCTCCTTGTACAGATATAGATGAATGTAAAGAGGAAAAGGTCTGCGGTCTGAATTCATTGTGCATCAACACACAAGGCAGTTATAACTGTGTCTGCAAAACTGGCTTTGAACTGAAATCTGGCAAATCTAGTTACACTGGAGAAGTGGAACAATGTGAAGGTGAGTTTTGATATGAAGATTTGCACATACATAATCAGTATATCAGTATACATAATCATATCTTGTAGATATTTAATATTTTCAGTGTCAGGTTGGGTGGCGATAGAGACAAGCCCAATACACAAACTCATGACTGAGAGTTCCAAGAGTAATTTATTTTCAATAAAAAGAAAACCCAAAACAAAAGCTGACGTGGCAGCAAAGACAAAACTAAATACAAAACATAACAAAATCCAAACTGTAGCAGAAACGAGGGGCAAGACATGGAACCAGACATCGCATGAAGGGACAATGGCCCAGTGAGTAAGTGGAGGAGATGATCAGGTTTTAAAGACAGAGGGTAATTAGGGGAAGTGGGCACAGGTGAGTGATTACAACTTAGACCAGGTGAACAAGTGATAAACTGAAGAGAAGTGAATGATGACAGGAGTACAAAAACACAAGGAGCAAAAACTGAACTAAGACCAGACTAAACAAAAAGACAACTAAATAACAAAATAAAAAGAAACAATAAACCCAAACTGAAACATGAATCAGAAACACGAAAAACAAATCCTGACAGTCAGTGTTTCTTACTGTTTTAATTATGATCATGTATCACCGTGATGACATTTAAAATCAGACCACAACTTGTTCTGTAATTTGTTTCTAATTCAGACATGTGTAAGCTTGATAAGACATACTGTGGACATGGAACCTGCCACAGTGGACCCAGTGGACATTACTGTGCGTGTCATGAAGGTTTCACTAACTATGGCAACAAAAAGTCTCGCTGCATTGGTAAATACATATCACCTTTCATATGTTTCTAGCAGCCATTATAAAATTGGTGTTTGTATGTTATAAAAAGAGGACATTTTTAAAAAGCACAATAAATGTTCTTTGTTTTTCCTTTTTTCAAGCACTGGATTGTGGTGTTTTTAAAAACGTGAAAAATCTGACAAAGGTAAATTCCAGTCAGAATGTGTTTGATTCCCATATTTTCACATCTGCAGTCACACACTTCATTTTCATCTTTCCAAATGTTTTTTTTCTCAGACATCACACATTGTAGAGGATCATGTGAAGCAACTGAGTAAAAGTTGCCTGGAGATCACAGAAGTCGAGGATCCAAAGAAGCTGGATGGAGAGGGCCTTCTCAAGGTACAAGTGATTATTAGAACCAATGTCTTTTTTTAAACTTAAAAAAGGTTCAAATTTCTCCAGCTTCTACAGAAACAGGAAATTCCATCCCCTTCAAGCTCTATCAGATGGTGTTTAGATATTTGCTGCACAACCCTGTATATTGTTTATGCAATGGAATTCTGGTCTTTCTCTATTTTTTTTTTGTTTGTTTCACTCTACATCCACTTATATAGCTCTGTTTCCTCTCCTTTTCTGTGGCTTTAGACTCTGCAGTTGATTATCGACAATCTTTTGTCGAGTAAAGCCCTGAATGATAACAGGAAAGTCTCCACCTTTCTGGACTTGGTGGAGGGAGCTCTGGGGCTCATTGGACCTTTTGTAACAACCCGTCGGACAAAAAGTTCCTCCCCTCACACAGGTTAAATAGAAATTATTGTACATCAGCTGACATAAGTTGACTCTTTTCAGACAACTATTCAAACTAAGTCTTTTGTCCAGTATTAAAACAATCTGGTTCTGCAACATAAGTGCTTCTATACTTATAGACTTTACTTTAATTCACTAAACTACTGATTTTGTACAACTATATGTTTACTAAAATCTTCTCCACTACCAGAACTGGAGCTGCTGGTACACAATGGCTCAGTCAAACCTCAAGAAACAAAGACTTTATCTTCAAAACATGCTCAACTGGACATCAAGATGGAGGTAGCTGCTGGAAATCTCTCCCAATATCCTGGTAATGATGATACTGCTAAATATTATATTTAAAACTATATGATTTTTAACACTAACCCTGTGTAATCCTGGTATCAAAGGGTTTACGGTGGTGTCCTTACTAAGTTATTCAAACCTGGAAGAATCTGCTGGTGGCTTCTTTAGTGGCATGAAACAAGAGGAGAACCAGATCTTTGGGATAAACTCCAAAGTTGTGACTGTCACTGTTAGTAATACAGACACAAATCACCTCAAAGAGACAGTCAACATAACTTTGTACCACCTTGATCAGGTAAAAGTAAACTCCATTTGATTTTATTGTAGTCAACTTTTAAATGTATTAACCTAAGATCATTCTTTTTTTTCCTCATGTATTAATTTGTTTTACAGTCAAATGAAACCTCCCACACCTGTGTGTTCTGGGATTCTTCAACGGATGGGGGGACGTGGTCACCTCGAGGTTGCAGTGTTGTGGAATCAAACCCAAAATACACTGTGTGTTCCTGTAACCACCTGAGCAGCTTTGCTGTGCTTATGGCCCTCTATGAAATAGAGGTTAACACTTTTTTTTTTTAATTTATAAACATGAATGTGCTATACAAAATCTGTTTTCTGCATTTGACCCGTCACACATGTGAGATACACACAAACGGAGCAGTGGGCAGCTATTTAGGTACCCAGGGAGCAGTTAGGGATTAGGTGTCTTACTCAAGGATACCATGACATTTGGACATAGCAGGGAATGAAACCTTCAACTTCCCAGCCCTAAAATGGCTGCCCTACTACTACTCCACAGCTACCCTTAATGATATTGATGATAAATGTTATGCTCAAATTCTAGATCATAATGTTTAGGCTCCAGTCCATATGTGCTGACATAATTATTTCTTTCATCAGGACCATTTTGAGCTGCAGCTGATCACCTGGGTGGGCCTCTCTCTTTCTCTAATTTGTCTGTTCTTCTGCATCCTGACATTCTCAACGATCCGTTCCATCCAAAGCCCAAGAACTACCATCCACCTGCACCTCTGCATCAGCCTCTTCATCGCTATCATTATCTTTCTTGCAGGCATCACACAGACAGAGAACAAGGTAAACATTATAACAGCTTGTTGCTAAAAAAGTTCATTAAAGGTTTCTACTACTTACAAATACTGGGAAGGCATAAATATCAAATTAAAGTGCAGCTACTGCATGATTTATGCAAGTGGTAGGGATTATCTCATGAAGCAGTCCCTCCTCAGTCTTTTTATCCTGCATAAAGTCAGTTTTCACAGCCATCAGTGCTGATTTTCATCTCTCTCCTCCTTAGGTTGGATGTGCAGTTGTAGCAGGGATGCTGCACTTCTTCTACCTGGCAGCGTTTTGCTGGATGTGTCTGGAAGGCATACAGCTCTTCAGGATGGTAGTTTTGGTCTTTAACACCAGCTTTAATACAATCTACATGATGGCAGGTGGTTATGGAGTCCCGGCTGTAATTGTTGCTGTCTCTGCATTAGTTAATGCCAAGGGATATGGAACTAAGAGATAGTAAGTTTTCCTGTATTATTTCAGCTAATTCATACTCATTCTTTTTTTCTTTGGTAATCAAGTGTTAGGTCTAAATAAACCCTTCTAAAATAATCTTAACATATCTTTTAGTTGCTGGCTAAACCTGGATTCCATTTGGAGTTTCTTTGGTCCTGCGTGTGTCATTATCATTGTAAGATTCTAAGCATAAATAGATATTTTACTTCATTACAATCTTGAAAATTGACCTCATTTCTTTTTAAAACTTTGTGATGTTGTCTTCCAGGTAAACATTTTCTTCTTTCTGATCACTGCGTGGAAATTGGCACAGAAGTTTTCAAGCCTAAACCCGGATATGGACAGCTTGCAGAAAATAAAGTAAGTTCTCACTGACCCACAAGCTGGCTGCAGTAATCAAAAGTACAGTGAATATGTATGCAAACTATATTTTCCAATGTGGGGAAGTAAAAGCCTAACTTTTGTATATTCTTTTTTTGCCTTTTTCACAAAATAAAAGAAGTGTGATCATGGTCTCCCCAACACAAATTTCATAAAATGTTGGAGTGTTTAAAAGCCCTAGAAATGATATGTGTGCATTTGTTGCCTCCTGCAGGGCGTTCATCATTACTGCAGTGGCTCAGCTGTGCATTCTTGGCACCATGTGGATCTTTGGGTGTTTCCAGTTTGAGAAGGGCACTATAGTCATGTCTTATCTGTTCACAATTTTTGGCAGCTTTCAAGGAGTTATGCTCTTTGTTATGCACTGTCTGTTTTCTAAACAGGTTGGTTTCAATGTTGTTAACAAAAATGATACTAGCTCTGCTATCTTTTCAGACATCAGAACTCAATTTGCATTCTGATTTCAGGTGAGAGAGGAATATGCAAACATTCTGACTCATTTTTGTGCACCTCGAAAGAGGAAATATTCCGAGTTCAGTTACTCGCACTCCAGCAAAGCACAAGTAAGCAAAATCTCATTTTTACTGCTGTGTTTTTTTAAAGGTTTTAAGTCAGTGAGGTGTAAAATGACATATACTGTATTTTTAGAGATACAGCAAAGCTTTGCCTTATAATAAAGGTGCATTTTTATTTGCACAAACTATTTTTTATCACCGGTTTAACTACTTCTCTGTTTTTTATACTCAGGGATCCAAAAGTACCCAGGACACAGGAGAGTCTCACATTTAAGGAAGCTAACCAAGACTTGGGGCAAAAGTCCAGTTTTACCAAACATTTCAAGATTCAGTTTGCAACTGGATCTTTCTGTAACCAACACCATTTTCCTGATCACCAACATACTGTAAATAGTGACTGAGTCTATATATTTTTGAAGATTATCTGTTCTGAAATTTTGTCAAATAGTAAATTCTGCAGTTTTTTTTTATAAAATAAATTGAGAAAACACCAAATATTTCATATTCAGAAAAAAACATGAATGCACTGATTTTGAACCACATTTGAATCAATATTCTGAGGACCTGTTTTATCAGGTACAATACATTTTTTCATCCAGGTACTTAATTCAATCAGACTGGACATTCCAAGATGTATTTCTCCTTTAAGCAATCTTTAAACTGTTGACATAAATATGACTCAAAATATACAAGGACAGTATTTATTACAAATTTATTTTCATAATGTATGCTTGTCTATAAGTTGCTGGACACTTTAGCTTGCATGTTTGAATGCCATCTGCTATATATATATATATATATATATATATATATATATATATTATATTTAAAGGGTTTGTTTATTTACTAAGCTTTCATAGAATCTGATTATAAAAAAATGTATAAAATTACTTTAGTTGATGTCCTGTGGAACATTAGTACTGCTGTAAAACATGGTTTATTGCACATTTGGACTTTCACATTGATATTTGCAGTTGATATTTTATCTTTTTATGTGTGAGACTATTTAAAATTATATTTTTGCCTGTCGTTATGTTTTGGTCAAATAAATGTAATGCACCTTATTCTTAATGCCTCTGGTGGTTTTTCATGTCTTTTCTCACCGTTGGGTTGACACAGTTTCGAACTTGCGGAGGAAATGAATCACTTCCGTCTTCATTCCTGTTCATGTGGGCCTAAAGATGTGATTCTCTAAAGAAAAACCTGAACTAGGAACTGGCTTTTTCATTCTAAGAAGGGTTAGTAAATCTCACAGAATCCCTACATCTAAGAATCTTGTTGTAGTTTGGGTTATTTTCAAGTATATTTTCTGTGTATTTAAAGGTTAGTGTGATCATATGCCAGAGAAGTCTTAAAGCAGCAATTTTGCAATATGCTTGAAGATGTTCAGTGTCTGCCAAATGATCTGTAATTTCTTTGTTGTTGAGGTTTTTTTAGTTAGAAAATAAAAACTAAAAATGTAAATGGGGGGAGAGAATAACTTTTAATAGCTAAATCTGTTTATGACTGTTCAGCCATTTAGCAAGCAGTTAATCAATACTTTGGTCCAAAAAAATCGGTAGAACTAATCCATGAATGAAGGAACACATTCAACAGGGGAGGAGAGTGGAAAATGCAGGTCTAGACAGTAGCAATAAAAGAGCACTGCACCAGAGTGAGAGAGAGAGGAAGCAGGGCCGGGCAGAATGTAAACTGCCAGAAATGCTAAACAAAAACAAAGGGAGGGGAACAAAAATCAAATGGTTGCAGGAAATAGTGATAACTGACTGAGCACACAGGGCAGCTTTGATAAGAGACGTAGTCATCCTCGCTCGCTCTCTTATTCTGCACTATCTCAAAACTGTTCATCCAGTGTCGTCTGAAGGTAAGTTTTATTCATAATTCATAACATTTATTAGTGATTCACATCACTAACGTCGGTGCATTCCTTTCTCCAAAGATAACTGTTGAGATAGTTGTGAAACTGGCATACACGTAAAGAACAGGCTTCTACATGTCTCTTGAGGGAAAACTATGAAATAGGTACGCTGTCATTATTCTTCTTAAACAGCGCTAGAATTTGGAAAGAAATTCAAATGTCCTAATTATTTAGGTGTTAAAACAATATGAAGTAGGAAAAGTGCTTTACCTATTTCCACTAGAGCTTTTTATTTGCTTGAATTGTTTTGCCTCTCTAAAGAATACCATATTTAGTAGTAGAAACATAAAACCAGACATTCAAAGCCTTGAAAATTGGGAGAAATGTATGGTATCTGGTGTCTGTTTAAAGAACTTCTAGAGTTAATTAGTAAACAATTTATGTTCTTCCACTTCTGTATATAATCCCTGAACTCCATGAAATTATAAAGTCACTCTGTGGTTTCAGAGAAATTGCTTCCTTTTACGTAGGTGCATGACAAGTGACTGCCACAAAGATATTCAGATAGTAAGAAGTGAGTTATTGTGAAGACACAAGTAGAAGCCTTCATTTGTCTTTCCTAAGATATCCTTTGGTTTTAACTTTTTATAATTTAAAGAGATGCATCCTCATTAAAAGTGAAAACGAAACAGATTCAGACAGTCAAAACCATGGAAATGAACTAGTTGAACTATTATCTGCAGTTTTAATCTTTATTTTTATATTTCTTTCAAGGCAAATCACAATTTGTGGAATTTTGACTTTGATCTGCATTTTCTAATCAGACTCCACATCAAGTCTGTCAGCATTGTTGCTTTGAGGCAGCTCCGTTGGAAGGTATGATTTTCTCATGGAAAGAAATGAAGACTATTGTGAAACATCAAACAATGTTTTGTTGCATTGTGGCTAACAATAATGTTGAAATTCTTATCTTGCCTGTGTTTAATCGTTTATGGAAAAACCACATGAACTTCACATATAAAAATCAAATATTTTCACGTTTTGCACGTTTCCCACGTTAATTTGGATCAAAAAACACAAACTTTCTGTTAACACATACGTTTTCATGTGAACGTGCCTTAAATTAACATGTAAAACTTGTGTTTTGTATGTTTCTCAGGTGATTTTAAAGTTTTCAACATGTTTATGTGATCACGTGTGAAGAAAAAAATTTAATTCCTTGTGTTTCTTTTTTCTGTAAGGGGTGATATCAGAAATCTTTTGTTGTAGATTTTCAGTCATCCAGGTCAAGGCATCAAATATTATTTTCAAAAACCATGACATGAAAAATCAATAAGGCCCCAGCACATCATGATATGTGATAATAAAACAAAATCTACCTGAAATATTACAGTTGAATTCAGCAGAACCAAAAGAAAAAAAAAACTGGAGAAAATAGTGAGACACTGTCAAGTAAAAGGTTGTTGAACAGAAATGATGGTGAGTCTCAAGAGTGAGTAGAAAAGTGAGTTTATAAAAGCTGTGGTCTGATGAGTAATACTAAATGTGTGAAAATGACTGAAATTACACCACAAGAAACAGAATAATCCAGTGCATGGCCTGAAAGCATGATGTGCAAATC
Organism: Kryptolebias marmoratus; assembly: GCF_001649575.2. Lineage (NCBI taxonomy): Eukaryota > Metazoa > Chordata > Actinopteri > Cyprinodontiformes > Rivulidae > Kryptolebias > Kryptolebias marmoratus. Next base: position 8,123,416 of record NC_051441.1, on the reverse strand, counting down.
AATAAAAATTAAACCATTACAATGGCATGTTTTAATTCTTAACTAATCATAAATATTCTGTGCTCTCAGCATGCAGTGTTTGTTTTGCTGTGGTGAAGATGAACTCACTTTAAATTAGCTGCACACATGAATCATTTGAGCTCTTTGTAGTTTTGCACAAACGAATCTGTTGTCTCAGCATCATTTACATTTGAGAAACCTTTAAAAGGACATAACAAATTTCAATAAAGCACAAGGGAAAAGTTTATAATCAGTAAATTTGCACTAATGCTTATTTTCAAACTTCTAATTTTTCACAGATCACATTAAAGATGATGACTACACCTGTACCTGTGACCTCATTTATTCCTCACTTAACAATACAGTTTAATTGGAGCAACTCCACAAGCAACTCCACAAGCAACTCCACGAGCCACTCCACAAGCAACTCCACTTCCCCTCCACTTTCAGATTTACTGATGTCCTGCTTCACCATGATATTTGGTACCATCTCCAACCTCACTGCTTTGGGAATCCTGGCTATGTCTCGTAGCAGATTCCGAGGCCAGTCCAATCTACCATTTCTTCTGCTGACAGTGGCTTTACTTTTGGCTGACCTGGGAGGTCATTTCATCCTAGGTGCCTTTGCATTGTATGGACACATAAGTGCAAGGTATAAAATGCCATCCTTGAAATCCAGCGTGGCCTTCTGCAAAATCTTTGGTGCGAGTATGGTGTTTTTTGGCTTGTGCCCTTTGCTGTTGGGTTGTGCCATGGCAGTTGAGCGCTGGGTGGCAATCAGTCGACCCTTTCTTCATGTTTACATTACAGTGGCTCATGTGAAGAGAGTGGTGTTAATTTTTATCTCTTCTGCACTTGTGCTGGCTTTGTTACCTATTTTCTATGTGGGGAAATATACAACTCAATTTCCAGACACATGGTGTTTTTTGCCTATTCAAGATTCACCTTCTACAGCTGACAAAAATCTAGTTCTGGCTTTCTCATGTCTGGGCCTCATTGCACTCATTTTGTCCCTGCTCTGCAACGTCCTGAGTGGCCTGCCTTTGCTGAAAGCCAAGTTAAAGTCAAGAAACTGTTATACAAAACCTTCAGCTCAAGGTTCTTCTCGGGCATCATCTACATCAACTTCCACCATCTTTTGTTCGTTGGAAGTGGAAATGTTGGTGCAACTGGCAGGAGTCACTGTGGTGTCCTGTGTCTGCTGGGGCCCCTTTCTTGTGTGTACTACTCTTTTAATTTGCAGAATTTGTTTCAATAAATATTTATATTAACAGATATGCTTTGCATAGTTAGATTTGCAGTTAGGTTCAACAATTAGATGTGCTAATTGAATGTGAGTGAATGTTGTATGTTCCTTTTACATTGCAGATCAACATTTTCATGAAGCAGTTCAACCGGGATCCCAAAGGCCAGGAAGATAGGTTTACTCTTCAGAGCTTACGCATGGTCACCTGGAATCAAATCTTGGACCCCTGGGTGTACATCTTAATAAGAAGGACAATGCTTTCAAAGCTGTGCTGTGGACTCCACAATCAAAGCTTCATGACACCAAATCCGTCCTTTACAGACAGTCGCAGAGAGACCTTTATGTAATGGCCCTGTGTCATTGCAGAGAGAAAGCTTTTCACTATTTTTTATGTGTTTAGTTAAAAATATATACAAGCATGTACATTTTTTTTTCATTGTTTTTTGTTTGTTTTGTTTTGTTTTTGGGGAGCTTGACTGTACATATTTAGCATGCCTGGAGTTTAAACAGTTGTGTGGACTGAATATGTAATGGCACTCGAAACTACATTTCACAACGTTTAGTTAGTAGTCTGAGCCGGTGTCCTGCGGATTTGTCCTACATTCAGTAGCAGCCACCTACAAATTGGTTGGTTGAGAAGTTGGGCAGGGATAATATAGACCAATCAAAATTGAGAAACGTTTGACAGACTCTAGATTTAACCAATGGCTGAGCTGCTTCTAGAAGGCTCACGCCCGGGACGGGCGGGGTTCTGAAGACAGTTGCACTCTTCAACATGGAGTACAGAAAATAGCCTGAATCACACCGAATCTTACAGTTTTCTTTAGGGTTGTTGTTATTTTTGCTATTCAAGTTGTAATTATTAGGGCTACCTTGTAAATGCCAGCCTATTTGAATCGCTAACCCATAATACAGTTTAAATATTGTAAACTCTTAACAACTTGACCGCTACGGCGCAGAAAACTAACTGTTCTAACATTTCAAAAGTCTTGGTTTCACCCAAAAGCCTGCTTATTGTTATTCGACGCTTTCTCCAGCGGGAGGACAATTTCAAAGCTTGAAAGTAAGAAAGTAACTAATTTTGCCTACCGTCGGGGTTATTGGGTGAGAGGTGACATCGTGTGAAAATATTGACTCATAGGTAAGTTGTGTACATAATTTACTGTAAATTAGCGATAAGAGCTAATGTAATCTAGCGTGGCAGCTGTTAACATTCACTACTCGAGTTTGTTATGAGTGTAGTAATAACAAAATAGACGCTCTGTTTTTATGGGATTTATGTTGTAAAGTTATAAACTTAAAAGTCTTTATGCGTACTTGTGTGTACCAGTCTGCACTTCAGTCCACTAAGTGGAACCCATGTAGGCTTTATGTCAAGCCCATTATTGTGTAAAATCCCATCCTTTCTTTTTCTTCCTTCGCTCTGTGACAAGAATGCACAATGCAGCGAGTGTGTCAGCCTCTCTGGGGTCTGTGGGATTGCTGCGTCTGGTTGGGGTGTCCTGGTCCTGGAGTCTGGCAGCAGGCTTAGGGGTATATCTGGGCACAAGAAGTTGGAAATACTTCTATATTGCAGCACGAACTGCCAAGAGAGATCTCAAGTAAGTCAACTTTGGTCAAATAAAGTTGCGATACTTATGGCTCTGCATCTTTGTGTACTTAGATGTGTTCTCCTCTTCTCCCACTTTTGGTCAGTGGCCTGTATGTGCTGTTGAGGGTGAAGCTGGCGTTATGGCGTTACATGCGTAACGGAAGCAATATTCCTTCCATTTTCGCCCAGACAGTAAAACTCTACCCGAATAAACCAGCACTGATCTATGAGGCCACAGGGGAAACGTGGACCTTTACCCAGCTGGATGAGCTCTCTAATGCAGTAGCCCACTGGGCAAGAGGTCAAGGATGGGTCCCTGGAGATATCGTGGCCCTCTTCTTGGAAAGCAGGCCTTTGTATGTGGCACTCTGGCTGGGCTTGGCCAAAGTCGGGGTGGAAGCAGCCCTTATAAACTTCAGTCTCCGCTGTGATTCTCTCCTGCACTGCCTGTCAGTTTCAGGGTCACGGGCGATTGTGTTTGGAGCTGAGCTTGCTGATGGTAAGAATGTGCTAAACATGGCAACGACAGTTGCAGAGAAATAACGGTTCATGTTTTAATTCCCTATGAAGACAATAGATCGCATTGAATTTCTGTATCAGAGAATAAGGTGATTATATCACCATTGCAGACAAACTACTGACCTCCACAAGTTGCATATTTTTCGTCAAAATGGTCTGTTGGTCAGCCTTACGTGAATTAACGTTCAGTCAGTATGTGAAACTATGATATTCACTATGTCTAACATGCCTAGGCCCGCTGTGTGATCACATCACCTTAGGAATTCCTGATGTGGCATCTAAAAGTAGATAATATTACAACTCCACAAACATGCAAAACTCCTTTTGTTTTGATTTAGCTGTATACGAAAAAGGTCACAAAAATAGTATTTACTGCTTTAAAATAATAACTTGTGTTCTCTCCTCCTGTCTAAGCTATGTTGGAGATCAATTCGTCCATCAGCCAGACAATGGTGCGGTTTTGTGCAGGAGACCTCATTGCAGAACATCTGGCCAGTCTGAGGGCTCAGCCTCTGGATCCACTTTTAGCTACTGCATCTAGACATCCTCCGGCACCTTGTGTTCCCCACAAAGGCATGAGTGGTGAGTAGGGATCAAAGCATGGTGTCATGTTGCAGCAAATTCTGTAAAATATGCCTCATTAGATTATACATGTTACTTAGCACATTTTTAATCTGTAGTTGGAATCTGGTTCAGGCAGCTGTTTTACTCTGTATTTTCTTATTGTTCATATTTTATTTGAATATATGCAATTATTGTTAAGGTTGTGTGGTTAAGTGCTGCAGCACATCTCTTGAAACCAGGTAACATTTCACTGCTTTCTTGCAGCATAGAGGAAACAAAGGGTTCCTCATCTGCAAATCTATGATCAAAGGGTCTATTTGCCCATCGGTAGTTCAAGCACAGAAAGAAAAAAATATATTAATAACATTTCCACACTTTAGTTATGCGGACAGGTTTGACAATGCACAGCCTTCTAAGATTTACTGTATTAGTAGGTTGCCATCTTGAAGATTTGTAACTTTACATGTATGCTGTACATGTATGTCAAAAGATCTGTGACTGCAATATTACATGGTTACTCAGCATTATTACAACACATAAAATGGTACAATATATAGTTTTTTTATGTAGATGTTAGAATCACTTGTCAAAGTTTTGTTTGGTGTTTTATAGAACCAAACTTTTAAGTTATATTTATTCTACAAATTACTAATCCCTTGAATCTATTAAAAACCTATCACAGTACACCTCTTTTTCTCACACTTTTTTCCTTTTTTTTTCTACAAGACTTGTTTCGATTGACTCACACAACTTGTCTTTACTGGCCTGTTTTTAACGGCAACTTATTACAGTAACCATCAACATCATGCTTGCAACTCAAAACCCTTTGTACTGTGACATCAGAGCCTGGTTTCTATTACAGATATTTGAAACTTTTTGCATTATTATCGTTTTTGTTTTACCTGACCATAAAATATAAACAAATACAGCCCATTTTGTATCACCAGCTACGATTGCATGTTTTTGCTGGCATAAGGTAGGCTTACCAGATTAAGATTTAAATGTGTTTTTCAACTCATAATCTAAATGATAAGTTGTTAATTCAACATTAATTTCTGGTCAGAAGGACTGATTATTGGATCAAGTTGAAATATATGATGGACTGACTATTTAATAGATTAAATTAGGTTCAGGTGATACAGGGAAATAGCTATCACAAAATCATTAAATATAATGATCAATTCTAATTTTATATTGCTGTCAGCGTGCAAATGTGTGGGTGAAGGGTTAAGTTTCATCTATATTTGTATGTACTATCTACAGTTATATATAGATGGCACATAGTTGCATAAGCAACAGAATACTTTCCAAGTATCTGTATGACTAACATTCACATCTTTGTCAGCTGATGGGCGTTTTTACTCACAAATTACACTGCAGTCAAGTCAGTTGTAATGCTAGTTGGTAAAATTAGCTGCATTCCCATTTGAAGCATCGCCTTGTATTAATTATAATTTTATAATGCAGTAGTATGATTTTTTTACTCATTTTTATTATTTGCTCTAATTCCTTACTTTGGAAATAGTGCTGTATTTATCTGCTGCTATAAATTTTATAAAGTCTCTCACAAAAATCTTGCTTGAAGTGTATGAAACATTAAATGTTGCAGCAAAAGCCCTCTGGCAGCAACAGTGTAACTGACAAGAGTTTGTGTGGCAGATGAAACCACTCATTTGTCACTTACAGAAAGAACACATCGCTCCTTACAGTGCAGTTAGCTCTATAGTAAAACAACACGCCACTCTTTCAAATACTAAAAAGGAAAGATAGTTTAAACAGTGTTTTGCTGAAATGAATTGGTGTGTATGTGAAGCAGTGGTTAGAGCTGTCACCTCAACAACAAGAAGGTTGCAGGTTTACTTGTTTGCTTGTTCTGTCTGTGCATGTGTGGGTTTTCTTTGGGTGCTCCGGTTCCCTCCCACAGATAAAAAAGATGCATGTTAGGTTACTTGGTAACCCTAAATTGCCACTAGGTGTGAGTGAGAGCGTGAATTGTTGTCTGTCTTGTTTGTCTGTGGCTCTGTGAAAGACTTGCAACCTGTCCAGGGTGTACCCCACCTCTCCCACAGGGACTGCTGGAGAGAAGTGCCAGCTCTTCTGTGATCCTGCATAGAAAAAAAAAGGGTAAAGAACATGGACAGATGGTCATAATTGTAAAGATATTGGGTTTTGCTACATTTGTTTGTGATTTTAAAATAGGTTATTTATTCTTTAGATTTATTAGCTGAAGGTCTCTAATCATTGTGATCACTTTAGCTGCATTCTTTTGAGTGTTTTATTGAGTAATTTGATCTGGACATGTCCTCAGTAGCATCATTCAGACCTGGCGAAGGTGTCCTGCCTGATCGGATAACAAATTAATAGCTCAAAACATGAGTGATCAGACCTGGCAGTAAAATATGTCCTTAGTGATCAGATCTCGGTTATCGGCTCTGCATTCAAAGAAATATGTTGCTGACATGACAGAGTCAGCTGTCAGCAGACCAACAAAAGTGAACTTCAGCAAGTCTACTAATGCTTCTGTAAAAGTCACAAATGCCTTCAGTCACATGAACTGTTGTCATTATTCAAACGTGCATATTTCATACTTAAATGAGTGGCAGTAATGGCAATTATTTGCAAAAGTTTATATAAGTTTAACTGTGTAGCCTAACAGATGTGAAGGGAAAGAAACAAAGGGCCATAAAATAATAAATAGTTGCCTGATTTGTGTTGGTGCAACATTGCTGATAGAAACACTGAAGCTTTTAAACCCTTAAATGGTAAATGGCCTGCACGCCTTATTAAGTCTGAGGAGTCCAAAGCGATTTACACTACAATCAGTCATCCACACATTCACACACTGATGGTGGTGAGATGCATTGTAGCCACAGCTGCCCTGGGGCAGACTGACAGAAGTGAGGCTGCCATTCTACCGGTGACCTCTGACCACCACCAGTAGTCCAGGCAAATGAAGTGTCTTACCCAAGGACACAATGGCTGAGACAGACAGAGGGGGAGTTTGAACCAGCAACCCACCGGTTACAGGATGAACCCCTACCTCCTGAGCCACTGTCACCTTAAAACTCAGATGGCTCGCTTGCAGGCTGTCAGCTGTTTTTATGCAACTTTGCTGAACATGAGCACTGTGTATTAAAGATGCATGTTTGACTTCTAACTAGAAAGCTAGGATTCTGTTATGAACAGTCTCTGTGCACAAATATACTTTGACTTTCTCTCACACAAGAGCCTTAAGTATTGATTTCCTAAATAATGCAGTCAGTTTTTTTTTAATTGGCAGTAAAATAATAGTATAAATATTGTGAAAATGCTCAATCTTAAATCCCACTATTGCTTGGGGGAAACAAGCTATTGTTACACATCTTAGATGAACAAACAGAAATGTATATTTAAAGGGAGATGCAAACTATGCTAAGCCTGTTATAAGCAAAAAGCATAAGGTTGAGATTGAGGACAGTATTATTTTCTGTCATTCTTTTGCTTCATTCTAACATTTACTAAATTCTGTAAAGACATTTAAAAACTGCAAAATAAAATTGTGATGTTGTACTGTATTCTGTTGTGCAGATCATCTGTTTTATATTTACACCTCTGGAACCACAGGACTGCCCAAAGCTGCCATTGTGGTACACAGTCGGTACGTTTTATGGAACAGCCACTGCCTAAAAAGTAAAGAGTTGTTACAGTTACTGTGCAGCCAATGAAAGTGTCTGAAAATCTCTTTTACGAAAATCTAATCTTTCTTACGACAGATACTACAGAATTGCAGCTTTTGGGCATTTTGCCTTTCGCATGCGCTCTGATGACATTCTCTATGACTGCCTGCCCCTCTATCATTCAGCAGGTAAGCATTGCTCACCCGCTGATTTTGAATGATATATTTTTAGTCCCTGAGTTAGATTTGATTGAAATAAATTCAAGCTTTCTCTTTTTTCCAGGTAATATTATTGGAGTTGGTCAGTGTCTAATCCATGGCCTCACTGTGGTGGTGAAGAAGAAATTCTCTGCCAGCCGCTTCTGGGATGACTGCATTAAGTACAACTGTACTGTAAGAGTTAAAGTTTAACCAATATTCAGAGGTGCCATATTTGATTAGTTTGTGTCAGAAACTCTGATGAAATAATGAGGCTTTTTTTTGTTTTTTTCCCTCTCTTCATAGGTGGTGCAGTATATCGGGGAAATCTGCAGGTACCTACTATCTCAGCCAGTCCGACCAGCTGAGAAGAGCCACAAAGTTCGTCTGGCAGTTGGGAATGGATTGCGCCCCAGTGTGTGGGAAGCCTTCGTGGAGCGATTTGGCGTGGCGCAGATTGGCGAGTTCTATGGAGCAACTGAATGCAACTGCAGCATTGCTAACATGGATGGAAAAGTTGGAATTCATTGTTCTCTATCTTTGCAAATAAGCAGAAAAAAAATGATTTGGATATAAGCTTACCTGATTGTGTTCTGCCAGGTGGGAGCCTGTGGATTCAACAGTCGCATTATTCCCACTGTGTACCCCATTCGCCTGGTGAAAGTGAATGAAGAAACAATGGAACTTATTCGGGACAGTCAGGGCCTCTGTGTGCCTTGCCGCCCTGGTAATTATTATGGTTTATTGCATGAGGATTTTGCTTGATGTAGTTTGGGAGTCTTTATATTTTGTATTATGTTGATCGTCTGAAAGATGAATAAAGAAGATGAATTTGAGTCTTGTCTGCTTCGCAGGAGAACCGGGGCTTCTGGTAGGCCGGATCAATCAGCAGGATCCATTACGGCGGTTCGATGGATATGCTAACCAGGATGCTACAAAGAAGAAGATCGCTCACAATGTCTTCAAGAAAAATGATTCAGCATATTTATCAGGTTGACAATCTCTCTTTTTTTATATTCTCATTTATGTTCTTTTAGTAATGCTTATAATTTTTAATTTAAATATGTATATTAGCTTGAGTTCATTAAGTGTTTAAAATAAAGTTAATATATTCTTTAAAAAACATAGAAGTTGAGACAAAAGGTTTCAAATAAATGCACTGTTAAATTGACAGATTTTATTTGATAGTACTCAGCAGAGTCAGTGTGACATAACTTTAGCTACACCTAAACTTTTTGCAGTCTGTGTTTATTTTTTGGTTCAATTTTGGAAGCTAACTCGCTTTACGTTCACTGAAGGTGACGTACTAGTGATGGATGAACTTGGTTACATGTACTTCCGTGACCGCAGTGGAGACACCTACCGATGGCGAGGGGAAAACGTCTCTACCACAGAGGTGGAGGGCATACTCAGCAATCTTCTTGATCAAACTGATGTGGCTGTGTATGGTGTGGCAGTGCCAGGTGATAGTCTTTTTACTGAGCTCGACAAGTTCCTTTAGGATCATTTGGAGCTATTACTGTAATTTCCTTTTTCATGCTTAATATTTATCACTGTATTATGTTCCAGGTGTGGAAGGTAAGGCAGGCATGGCTGCCATTGCAGATGCTACAGGGAGTTTTGACTGCAACAGTTTCTTGCAGAATATCCAGCGAGTGCTTCCTTCCTACGCACGCCCAGTGTTCCTGCGAATCTCCCCACAAGTGGACACCACAGGTGAAGTCATTAACTAATTTATGTCATTTAAATGAGAAATACATACCATATGATTGCTTAAAATGTAATATGAATGAAATATAATTTGTTTTTATGTATGAAAATATTTCTGTTTAGGTACATTTAAAATCCAGAAAACCCGGCTGCAGAAGGAGGGTTATGACCCACGTCTCACAACTGATCAGATCTACTTTTTGAACAGTAGATCTGCACAATATGAGGCCATGGACGAGAAGCTCTACAACACTATACTGGAAGGAAGAATGTCATTATGATGTGGGGGGGCATAGCAGTAAAGCACAAGTGCCTCAGTTAAACAGATAAAGCAGGTGATGTGGAGAGAGAGAGAGAGTGAAATATGCATACATTTATGTCTGCATCAGTAAGTCTTGGGGTACTTCTGGATTTTAAGCATTCAGTGAACAGATCTGAGAAGACTATTTACAGAGTACTGTTACAGATGGCATGTCAACACTGTTTAATTAACACATTAGGATGGGATATGAGGGCATTTGATCCCTTTATTAATTTTTTTTAATTATTAATTGAACACCTCATAAAGCCTTAGAGCGTCCCACACAGAGTGGACCTCTTCCACAGTTAATTACAAATAGGATACATGCTATTAATGTTTTTAGAATACAAATAGTAACATCAAGTCAGAAGTTTTGTTACAGAAAATACTGTGAGCTGCTAGAATAATGTGTGGATTTAAATGTTAGTATTGTGTTACTCCTACCTGTTTTAAAGAGAGTGAGAGACTTAATTTAAATATGCAGAATAAACAACTTCTAGTTCAAAAACATAATGAACTTAAGCTAACAAGAAGATCTTTAATTTCATTGAGTGCCATGCAAAAACATATCCAATTTGTTTGATCCTTCAAACAACACTAGCATAGGTTTGTGCACAGTATTACTGTATGTGCCTTTTTTAAAACTCCAAACGTGTTTCATATTTTTAACCCTTTTTATGAAAAAGGAGTTTAGATAAATATAAAAATCATTAAAAAAGCTAACATACATTTTATGACTGTCATTTTATGTAACAAATCTCATAGGTGTTAGGTGTTGTGATTTACAACTTCAGCTACTGTCTTGTTGTAACTCAAATTAAACAAATTCGAAATGCATTTGTTTAATGTGATTTATTTAAACCAGTTTACAAGATGTAAGCAGTTTCTTTCTAACTTTCATTTTTATGTGCATACTATCATGTGACCATGCTACAATCATCTCATGAACACAAGAAAACAATCTTCTTAAACTGCAAATTGACATTTTTAATATTTTCATTCATTTACAAAATACAATTGAAATTCTGTCTCCAAGTTAAGCTATCGGTCTGTTGACAAATATATTTTTGTTGGCAGGATTTTTAAGGGATGCTCTTTACAAGCAGTACAGAAGTAGGGAAAGGCTCTGAGTGTTATGATGTTTTCAAAGGTGTAAAGGGGGGTTCTCTGTCTGGGGTCATAAAATGTCACCTTGCCTCGGTCCATATCCAAAACCACTCGTATAATTTCTGGCTTCTTACTCATGTTGAGCGGCTCCCATGGTGCAGTACAGGCTTTATGCTCTCCATTACGATATCTTATAGTCCAGAATCCCTCTGCTGGTGTCAGCACGTGCTTGCCCTTCCTGATGATGGACTCGCTGGCTACTCCTACAACCCAGTAGGTGTTGTCGTTCACCTCCACTTCCCAGCTATGACGACCAGAGGAATAGCCCTCAGCAGCAAGCATCTCGGCACTAACGTCAAAACGCTCTGGGTTGTCTGGCAGCTTGAAAATCTGAGTAGAGTTCTGCACAACTGTGAGATCTTCCGAGAGGATAAAGCAGCTAGCTGCTGTATTGGGATCCAGAATCACTGGAGCTTAAGAAAAAAAACAAAGAAGTTACTCATGTATTTAAAAAAAATAAAACATGCTTACATGTAAATTACTCATGAAACTTACTGTAATTAATAATTTTCTTCATATTCTCCCATACTTTATATTTCAGAGAGCCCAAGTGCTTGGCCACATCAATCAGAGCCCCTGACATCATTTGTGGGTCAAGAGGACTTTGCCAAGTTCTGAAAAGATACTGGTGATGTTAGTTTTTGAAAATTATTCTGTAAAGTTGTGTTATCTTAGAGGGTACCAAACATGGTTAATAGTTGTACCTTCTAATTGTTTCCTTGTAATTCTGAAAAAATAAAATAAAAGAACAACTTATTATAGCTTCTTATGAATGTATATTACAATACACACTATATACATTAAGTTATGGTAGTGTTTTATGTACTTTAAGAAATGGAATATCGTGGCTTTTCATTTCTTGTTCCACTATTTTGATAGTGTTAGAAAGAGACGCCATTTCATTGCTCATTTCCTCTATCCTCTGATCAATCATTAGGTTCTTCTGATCCTCTTCAGCCTTTAAATCAGCAAGTCTTGCAGCCTCCTGCTCTTCCAGGAAATGATGAAGGGCTTTAAATTCCTCTTTAATCTGTGATTCAGTGTGTTTAGTTTGGTTCTGGAAAGAAACATGATTGATTGGTGTTACTTGCTTTCACACTTTAACTCCTACTGTATATCTGTTCAAGGAAAGATTTGGGATTGACAGTACCTTCACGTGTTCTGTCATTTCCTCACACATGATTTTTGCTCTCTTGTACAGCTGTAACTTCTCTTTCAAGGGCAGCAGAGCGCTCTTCAGTTCCTCCTGAAATATCAGCGACAGGGCATCAACTCTACAACAAGATCAGTCTGGCAGGTGGCCAAGCTGTCAGCACAGTGGGGCTTTCAGCTGTCACATAGTCCACTGCAGCATTCCATGGAAATGCAAAGCATTACAAAACAGTGGTATCAAGAGAACAAATCTAAAGATCATCATCAGAACTGAGATTGTGCTGACATTCCAGGCATTTGTGCAATGCAACAAGCAGTAGAATAATTGTACATTAGTGCTTCATGTTTTCTGGCCTCTTGGGAAGACAGGATTAGAATGAATGTAGCATCACTAAAACCTTGTAGGAGTCGAGTTTCAGTTCTTTCGGGATCTGAATAGCAGCAGGAAACCAAATATATAAATCTATAATTAGAATGTTAATAAACTCTGCCCAAAACCCCTCACACAGTGGTTCAGCATATCAAACTGAGAAGTGCATAAGTAGTTTAAAAAAATAGTACATTTTCCAAATAATGGCAAACTTATAATAAAATAATATGTTTAGGTACACACAAAAAACTTATTTTAGTCAGTGGGGATCTACAGCTAACTTAATATTAACCCAATATTCAAACACTGTGGCAGATATTCTAACAAAAATTCTGACAGTTTTTCTTCCAGGTGGAATAATCAGCATGAAACTGGGGAACTGAATTGTTATTCCAATATATTGTAAGTACAGTAATTTATATCAATATTCAACTGCAATTAAAAGAGTGAAACAGTGATTTGACCAGCCTTGTGATAATACCATGCCTACCTTACAGTCATGAGCACCTTCCCCAACTGGATAGAGCCTGTGTCCCTTGTGTGGAGCTCCTTTGCCACACACACCACAAATTGGCTCCAAATCCTCCAAACAGAAGAGTGTGAGCTTTTCTCCATGTTCTTTACAAACATCCGGATCGTTCTTGCTCCTGTCTTCTCTAAAGGATTCACAGGCCTTCTCCAGCACGGTGTTGACTACTATTTGATCCATTGAGGAACGTCGCCAGCACAGAGGACAGTTGTGGGAATCTTTGCTGTCTTGTGTATCCCAGCTGTCTTTTAAACAGGCTTTACAAAACCTGTGCCTGCAAGTGAGGACAACTGGCTGACTGAGAATATGTCCACAAATTGGACAGGAAAGGTCATCTTCGGAACGAGCGTGTCTGGTGGCCATATTTTGTCCCAGCACTTTGATGAAAAGGCAGGCTCTAAGCCCCACCCTCCTATCTGGCAGACTACCTCATCTTAACCTCGGAGATAAGTGTTAATACTTCAGCTCCCAAAGGCATATCTCATGTAATCGTATGTTTTGTTGAAATGGCCAGTGATAATTGCACGTTCTCAAATAAACACCCGTCTAAATAAAATAAATCTCACTTAACACACAAGAGATTGTGTTTCTGTAGCTCAGCAGAAATATGATAAATCTAAAGAAGGCAGAAAAGACTAAGCTGGAAGTTTTAATCTTTGTTATAACTCGTCTAGTTGTTAAAAATACAACCAATCACAGCCTAACAAAAGAGAAAAAAAGCAATCCATATTTCAGAGTAAAAGTAAAAAGAGGTGATTTCTGGCATTTCATTGACAAAAGGTTTTGCTTTATGCATCATCTTTTCTTTTTGTGGAGTGGTAGGGGGAGGGGGGCTCAAACTACCCCTGGTTTAAGACAAGAGACAGTTCATTTAATGCTTTAACTAATGTCAAAGTGCACTCACAGTAGCGTGGCCTTGTTGAAGGTTAATTTGTTAATGTCAAAGGTATTTAACAGTAATCTGAGCTTGTTTGTCCTGTAACCCAGTATTTGGTTGTGCTGGCTAGGTTACTAGAATGAATTCTGCACAAAAATAGTTTGTGTTGGTGGAGTAAAAGCCCAGGGAGCACACACTCTTGCATGAAAAGACTTTAAATCAGTGTTGTAGCATTATTATTGCCCAAGCACATTCTCTGGTAAGATTCACAGCCTGCTAGGCACCAAATTGTACATGTCAGGTTTTTTTTTTATTTAATTGACCTGATTAATAATTTTTAGATAAATTAATCTTGAATCATATTGAGTGATAAAGATAGCCTGTGAAAAATGAATATCATTGTAAAACTAACCACAAACCAAGCTTGTCTTTTTTGAGTGCACGTGTATTTTCTTATAAAAACTGAAAAGGTCAGAACAAACATGGCATTATTCTATTTGCAGAGGAGCATAAGCAAAGCTGTTATTTTTTTTTTTTTTCTCACCTTATGATCCCTGAAGGCCTCCTTTAAAGGATGCACTCTGTGGGTCATATGCAGGCCTGATTTGCTACAAATACAGCAGATCGGCTCTGGGTCAGCTACACAAAAGAGAACCATTCTCTCACCATGTGCATCACATGATTCATGTGGAAGTCTAAGACTCCCTTTTTACAGCAGAGAGGACACTCTTTAGAACAGAGTTGTGTCCAAACAATAATTACAGAAACCACAAGCACAGTTTTTACAGCTGAAGACAAATGGAGGTAGGAAGGTTTCTCCACACACAGCGCAACAGGACTCATCCACATCCTGACAAGAAATTTCAGCCTCCATCTGTAAAATTCAATGCAGCACTGATGGTTCTTTTTTTAAATATCTTATTAGCATGCAGCCTGGTTGTTTAAGTGTGGATAGTCTTGCAGCAGAGAGGGAGAGACCCAGCCTCTTTAGTTTCACCCTCAATCACTACGTTCATGAGAGAAAAGTTTTCAACAAGGCTGAGAACAAACTAGAAAGTCTATTATTATTCTTAAGTATTTCTTTCATACAAGGGCAACTATTCTTGGAATGTAAAACTGCTATATTTTTAATTAAAAATATTTTTGTCTAGACTGTATTTTCAATGCATAAACCCACGTTTCAGCTTTGATTAGGTACACAGGTGAAGTCTCATAATAGTAAAACTTTTGCATTTACTGCTGTGTCACTTGATTTTATGGTTAACACAAGCTCAAAATAAACATTTATTTCTAAAACAAATAAACACAAAATCATAAATACAACTAACTGATTTTTTACACTTTGTTAAGGAGAGGACTGGTTTTAGATCATCATACCAGTGGAAATTTTAATAAGATAATGTAATACTACAATCTGATCATTCAAATTTTCAAAAAAAAGTAAATTAGAGGAAGTGACAATATTTTGTCAGGTGTCTTATTCTCCCACTTCTCACAAACACTTTCACCACTTAAACTTCTTTTAGATGATTAGAGTAACTATAAGAGAAAAGCTTTTCTATTACACGGTCTACTTTATTTATTTTTATATATGAATGACAAGAGTGCAAAACAAACATCACAAAGCATAAAACAGTGCAAACAAAAAAGCTGTTGAATACATAAGCAACAAAATTAAAAGCGGAAGTTGTGTAAGGTAAAACTTCTGGTCTGTACCAACACGAGTCTACACAAAATTCATACCAGAGTCAACACTTTATATAATTGTCTTTTCTGACATGAGATAATGAGGACCCCAAACACACATTTACAATTAGTGCTGCTTCACAAGATGTACTATGAAAATACTAAACTTAGTTTCCATGCAAGCCACTGTAGTTTATGATTTGTTACACATTTTTAATTTACATAGAGAGAAGTATTAGTTTATCTTTTTTACAGTGTTAAGTTTAATACATAATTTCAATTTAAAATATTATTTCAAACATTTTCTTCTTAAGGAGGAATGCCAAAACAAAACAGCTGTTTTTGTATCGCCGGAGCTTATATGTATTTAATACTTTATCAGCTTGATAACATTAACTCTTTTCAATTTATTATTATTCCTGTCATACAGTTATAGTCTTCTGTTACTGTTCCCAAAAACCAAAGGTCTCTATGGCACAAAAGCTTCAAAACAGCTTTCTGTCGTGGTGATCAGAAGCTCGCCCAGAACGTTGGTGTCTGACCTCCAGGTGTTTGCTTTGCACACGGTCAAAATGCTGGAGCAGCTCACTGTAATCCACCTGACTGTGAGAGGCACGTTTAGAGGTCGCCTGCTGTTTGGAGTCCATATACTTGGATTCATCCACAGTCCTCATGAGCTCTGGGTTGGGAACACACTTTAAGCGGTGGGAGAGCAGCTGGAAGGCTTGGCTCTGTGGCAGCAGCATCAGCAGACCATACAATGCCTTAATCAGGTATGGGTTGTTCTCCACATCTAGAAGCTGCAGCCGCAGGTAGGTAAAAATGGGGCTTTCAATGAGCTGAACCAGCTTGTCAACCTCCATCAGAAAGTCTACAGTCACCTCCAGGTTTCCAAACTTCTGGATGAGATCGTAGGCATGCTTGTAGTTCTGTGTGAGGAAGCAGAGTGACACAGTGGCCACAGGGTTGTGGCACCAGGAACGATACAGACAGCAAAACAAAACACAGCTTTCCTGAGTATGCAGGTCTTTTAGCTGATTGCGCAACTGGAAGAGCTCAGCAGAGGTGAGCAGGATGGTGTTGAGGGTCTGAACCATAGTGGAGGCAAATTTCAGGTCCTCCTCTTTCAGTAAGATGTCGGCCATGGAGTGGAAGATGTTCTCAGCATGAAGCAACAAGCACAGCTGCCTGATGATGAAAGCTCCTCTGTTCTCCAGAAGCTTCCTCTCCAGGCTGAAACGCTTCAGCAAATTGATCATGAACTTATAAAAATATGAGTTCATACTGGGAGTGGAGGGGGAGGAGTCTGCAGCTTTGATTCCTGTGGCAGGCTGCTGTCCTGTCTTGGGACCCTCCGGCACCTTGAGGACCAGTTTGTTGTCAGTGCAGTCACAAGAGGAGGCTTGGTCTGTTTGGCCAGCAGGAGATGATGCTATTTCAGCTAACACCTCCAGATCTTTGAGTATCACCTCATCAGACTCGTCAGACAGTGTTTTAAGCAGAATGGGGAAAAGACTGTCAGTATGACGGAACATTTTGCGTGGTGTCTTAATGTAGAGATGATAAAGCCATTTGAGGACAGCTATCCGAGTCATCATGCCAGTAGACGAGTCATGGAGGTGGCGGCCCAGAACCTGTACAATGCCATCTAGGTCCAGAGTTACCTGAGGCCTGTCAGCACTTGCTGGGGTGAAGAAACTGATATTACTAAAACCTACAGATTCCTGTGATGCATTCAGCATGTCATTGCTGTCTCCCTCCATTTTGGGCTGGCCCTCTCCTGTGGATGGTGATCCAGTGCTTCCACTTATTTCCTCCTCATTGTCCTCATCATCCTCAGAAGTCACCAGCTTCATCAGACTGTGATTACATGCACTAGCTGCTTCTTTAGTATTCTTCTTTCTGTCATCATAGGAAAGGCAAGGAAGCACTGCAGTTAGGATGCCAGAGGAATAAGGGAGCACCACTCTGCCAGCAAGCTGGATAAACTCCCTCATCCATGTCATAGCTGTCAGCTGGATCAGATCATTTGTGAGTTTGGCTTCATCTGGAACTTGACAGTGAATAACGAGGATGTTGGCCATCTCAGCAAACTTCACACTAGAGGACGATTTCTTAATCTCCTTCAGAAACTCTCCCAGGACCACCTCGCATGTCCTACGGATCTCCTTGCTGTTATCACCCAGGATCTGAAACAGCCCATCCAGAATCTCTGGGAGGTAGTCTAACAAGTTAATGTCTGGCACAGACTCCAGCACATGGATCCAAGAAATGATAAACTGCCTGGCATACTGATTATTGGAGTAGATCCTCTCCCTCAGGAGAGGAACAAATGCCACCAAATCAAATGTGTTGCTTTCTGTAACTATGTCTTTGAGCAGCCTGTCCAGGAGTTCAGATCCACTTTTCACATTGGGGTCTGGATCTGCTGCAAGCTTGCTGAGACCATCAAAGAGCAGGTTAAAGTGTGGCAGCACGGCTCCCCTGGCCACCTTGACGATATTATAGAGGGCCTCACAGGCATAGTAGCGCAGACGGCTGTCTGAGTCATTGAAGCACGTGAGTACAGGCTCAATAAGCTCCTTCAGATACAGACCTGAGTCCTTTCCCAGTGCGATAGAGCAAGCTGCGAGTCCAATGAGACCCCCTTTCCGACTGTGTGGGTGCTGGGAAAGAGCAAACTCCGATGCCAAAATCTGGATCACATGTCTGATTTGAGTGGAA
Source organism: Kryptolebias marmoratus (assembly GCF_001649575.2). Taxonomy (NCBI): domain Eukaryota; kingdom Metazoa; phylum Chordata; class Actinopteri; order Cyprinodontiformes; family Rivulidae; genus Kryptolebias; species Kryptolebias marmoratus. Next base: position 8,105,127 of record NC_051441.1, on the reverse strand, counting down.
TTGTTCTGAGCAACAAACTCCCGGACCAGCTTCTCTATTTCTAGAGCAGCGACTTTCCTCTTCTCGTACAGTTTATCATTCAGAGCCCTTACAATGTTGGGCGTCAGAGGCGAAAAGTCCTTCTCGGTGTTCATATTCACAACTGCGACTGTCAAGGATCGCGTCTACTTACGTCTCTGTTGATACGCAAGGAATCGGGTGGCATTTAGGTTAAAATTCAGAAGAAAAAGCCGCCAGTTTATGGTTTCATTCGCTAACCAGGAAGCGCTGTCACAAAACGCAGCTGACCAGTTACATCCGCTGGTGTTGTGCCGAAAAACGTAATACCCCGTGAAAACCAACCCAGTCACAGGAAGCGTATTTAAAAGCGCTTATTTTTTATTATTACACTATTTACTGAAAGCTGTAAATAAACAGCATATACAGTGTATGATGTATACTAATATTAATCTCTTAACTATACATAAAAACTGATTATATATTTGGAGTAACGGATATAAATAGTGTTACACATCATGGCTGTCTAGCTTGTGCTAAAAAGCACCTTGTGTAGCCTACATACGAGTGTCAAAATTAAATTACTGTAGAAAGGTGACTTTTAAGGGAAACACAAGTTTGTTACTTGTTAACCCTTATCGAATTTACCAGTGAATAAAACAGCGATTCTCGTGACATGTCGCTTTTTACGCCATGGGTGCTTTTTTCGGCACAACACCTGTACCGGAAGTACGCAACTAGTGCAACTTTTATTTGGGTCCCGCTTTTCCAGTACCGTTAACTCAAATTAGCTTCATCAGCTACCTGTTCCACAAATTAATGTTTTTGATTTTATATTAAGTAACGTATTTGCATTTGTGTTTTAATTTTCTTTATTTAGCTTGGGAAGGAACGTTTGGTCTAACACCAGTCTACGATGGCGAGCCGCCGTTCTTTGCACTCTCAGCTCTCGTCCATCATGGAGACGATGGCAAAGTCTGTCGTGGGTCAGGTCTGCAAACTGGTGGATGAGGACTCGGCTGAACTACGGTTGGAGCTCTCCCAGCTTCTGTTTGCAAATTCAGCATTGGCAGAGAAAGTAAACAGCCTCGAATGTGAGCTAACAATTGTAAGAAGCAACTCCTCCAAGATGTGTAAAAGTCATCGAAGCATAGCTGTCCAAACTGTCTGCTGCAGAGATGAGGAGAATGATCCTGATGGTATATCTGTTTAAAAGAAATAAAAAAGAAAACTGCAGATCCCAAAACATTTTGTTTAAACTATATATCTTATTTGCTTTTATTTTATTTTATTTTTCTTCTCAGTTCCTGCTCCTCCTACTATTGATGAGATCTTTGGAAAAGACTGGTGCATGAATCTGTGGAAAGACAGAGATCCTTACAGTCTGCAGAAATGCACAGATTCACCTCAGTCCCCTGAGAAGGTGAGAGGAAGTTACACACAGGGGAACAAAAAACTGCATCAAAACAAACAAAAAAATGTGTTTACAATTATGTGCTACAGCAGGCAATTATGAAGTTAGATATACCCAAATCTAAATGCATTAACAGTTATATGTTATTATCACAGTGCTGCAGTAAATAATTTAGTTAAGAGATAATTTAGCTCCCATACAGCTAGCATCTAGAATTAAACATGCATGATGTATGCTGCTTTTGTAATAAATGTGTGTACTGTAGATGTAAGTATATATAGACATCTAACATTTGTTAATGTTTTACATATTTTTGTTGTTACTTTGGGACTAATCTAAAAATGTAATAACATATTTATACATAATTGCAGGCCTTATATTATCTATCTATCTATCTATCTATCTATCTATCTATCTATCTATCTATCTATCTATCTATCTATCTATCTATCTGTCTGTCTGTCTGTCTGTCTGTCTGTCTGTCTGTCTATCAACAAAGCTTTCTATGATAAGTTACATAAATATTATTAAAATTGTAACAACCTTTCAAACACAAGACAAAACTGCTAAAGTACTGCTGATACAATAAATATTAGTGTACTGAACTGTAGTTCAATGTTTCATTTTCATTGTATTTTTTTCTTTTCTGTGTAACAGTCTGTAGAGACGCTCCCTGACCAAATTACAGTTACTGACATCAAAGAGGAGGCGAGTATGCAAGATGCTGCTACTTTCTCCCAGCAGGAAACTCTCAGCCCTAAAGGTAAAATCAGGAGAAGGGACTAGAATGGGGTAATATGCAGGTCAGATTCATTAGCTTTACCTTTCTTTACCTTTTATACAACAGATCATGAAGAAAGCATGGTTGAGGAATCGGAGCAGCTGTCAGTGGATTACTCAGTGGATGGCAGCAGCACTTGTAGCTTGTCATTTGATAAGGCTGGAGAGCAAATTGTGTCAACAGGGGGTACTGAAGAAACAACTGTTCAAATGATATCTATCAACGATACAGATGAGACCTTCAGCAGTCATATCATTCCAATAGAAGTAGAAGAGGAGGTGGAGGAGCAGGACGAGGATGATGATGATGATGATGATGACGATGATGATGATGATGATGATGATGATGATGATGATGATTGCGATTGTGATGATGATGATGATGTCCAGTTTGTTCAGGCAAGCCAACAGGAGACAGCAAAGAACTCTGCAGCTGGGTCCAGTCATGACAAACAGCAACTGTCACCATCAAACACTGAAAACCAGGCAGCTTCAGAGAAAGATTCACATGCTGATGTCAGTGTGCCTAATGTACAAAGCAACAGAGCTTCAACTATAGGCACCTTTAAATGTCAAATATGTAACAGGACATTCTTTCACAAGGGCACTTTGACAAACCACATGAAGTCACACAAGTCAAACTTCTGCAGCATTTGTAAGCAGCATTTTCCTCACAGAAACAAGTTAAACTCACACAGCTGTGTGCCTCCTGTTCCCTCGCAGAGCCTCAGCAAGTCATGTGAGTTATGCGGCAAGACCTTTGCTAACCCATCAGCTCTGAGGATTCATTATGTTGTCCACACAGGAGAAAAACCCTACAGGTGCAGCTTATGCGGAAAACGGTTTACCCAGAAAGGCAACCTAAAATGTCATGTGCGTATCCATACTGGCGAGAGGCCTTTCAACTGTGTTAAATGTGGGAAGACCTTCACGCAAAAAGTGAACCTGAATCATCATTTGATGTCACACTTAAATCGTGAGATTGTTGGAGAAAGGCCAAATAGTCAGAAACAAGTCAAAAACTTTGTGGCAGAAACCTGTCAGTGACTGGCTATAGGACAAGATTGTTAGTTTTATTTTTATAATGCATTGTTCCAGTTTTTACTCTAGTGTGATTTCATGTTTGTAATTTGTAGTTTGTAGTATCATACTGAAAAAACTGTGTGAAACAAAGACTTTTTAAAGCTACATTAGTTTGGTTCAGTGTTGTCTGTTTAATAAAATAGCCATAAATGTTCGTGTTGTGATTTTAGTTTTATTTTATTATAAATCATGAAGGACCTTTTTACTAAACAAAGTCTAAGCTGCAAGAATCGTCTCTGGAGTCTTTACATATTTAACTTGAATCCTCCAAACAAACCAGATCTCACAACAGAGCTCATGACTGCAGTTTTTGACAGGAATAGTTCACTCAGCTGCCTGTTCAGAAATACTTTACAGGCAAACTTTGACTTTTGTACAAATCATTTCTGTTTATGCATCAGGACTGGAAAAGATAATAAAACTAGGTCCACTGCATGTTGACAAAAGAAATCCTCTTTAAATATGTATGACGCAACCATAAAAACAGAATGACTTAAACAACATCATATAGGCAATAACAGCGCTTGGAATTTATTTAAATATATTACGAAGACACAAACATTTTTACAACAGTTCTGTTCTTTAAAGGAGGCAGGCCTCCACACTCAGTTTAGTGCCAAACAAAATGAGGCATGGCATATTAAAAGTACAGAGCAGTGGTGATACCTGGGCAATAAAACAGAGTTGTTGTATTTTTACTTTGTTGCAAAGAGGTAGTTTTAAAAGTCAGCCAGGAGGACCTGTCAAGGTTAACTATTTTGGCATTTTTCTGGGACAGGGCTTTGGTGGCCTGAGATATGAGGTACATACATGTGAAGGAAATGGAGGTTCGACCTTATCCTCGTAGCAGCTGTGTTTCTTGCAAGTGGATGACAGTTAGATTTTATAATATGTAAACTCAATCTGACATGAACAAATGGTCTGTTAAGGATAATGTCCTTTTTACTGCTGCACCATTTGTTTCTGCAATAAAGCTAAAAAAACATGTCAGACAGCAGCAAAATTAGCTATAGGCATTACAAGTTACCTTTCTTTGTTTCAAATAAATTCATCTCATCCATGCTTGAGGTTTGTATGGACATACTGCCACATGTTATGTCATTCTGAGCAGTACTGAGGGCACCACCATCAAATACTTCTGGTTTGATCATCCAGTTGAAACACTGGTGGTGATTTAAGCCATATTTATATGCATAACATTTACCACAATCCATACAGCTGTAAGGTTTTTCACCCGTGTGTGTTCGGAGATGTATATTCAGAGAGCTTTTCTGGGAAAAACTTTTGCCACAGTCTGGACAGCTGTAAGGCTTTTCACCTGAGTGCACTCTCTGGTGCAGTTTCAGGTATGTTTTCTGAGCAAAACGCTTGCCACACACCGAGCAGCTAAAAGGCTTCTCTCCGGAGTGTCGTCTGATGTGGACTTTCAAACTGCTCAAATAGTTAAAGATTTTTCCACAGAATAAACACTCAAACCGCTTTGCTGGCTTAACGGGTTTTGGCAGAAAGGAGAGTTCTTTGGTTGCGTTCGTCTGGATACTGTTGGCGTAGTCCAAGTTTTCCACAGCGGCTGAAGGAGGATTTGTGTTTTCAGCCAGACTGCTCATTGTTGCATTATCTATTAATCTGTCTGCAATTGTTGGCTGTGTGCGTTGTTGCATTTGACTTTCAGACATCATGGGGAAACTGTTCAATTCTCCCGAGTGAAGCTGAAGTTCATCAACAGATCTATGAAGCATACTGTCGTCCTCGAACATCCCAACAACTGTAAAATGAAAATAAATGCACGTAAATCATAGAAAACACCAGGATTGTAAAGATCCGTGTTTGGTTTTTCAGTCGACACTTACTTTTCTGGCTGTCAGTAAGACCCATCTGCTGACCAATGGGGTGATCATCATACGTCTCCTCCTTAACAAAGATGAGATCAGGTTCTCTTCCCATCATGTCAGTTACCTACAAGCAAAAGAAGCAGCCATAAAATCAGCCCACTCCATGACTCAGCAGCAAAACCTACGTATAGAAGGCAGATTTGTACTTCTATGTTTGTCATCGCAGCGGTCTCCATCGGCTCTCTTCTGTGAGGCTGCTTCTCTTCTCTCCACAGGTCCATGCACCAGTCTTTTCCAAACACTCCATCGATGGCTGGAGTAGATTGGTGCTGGTCTAGAAGAGAAGGCAGATTAAGGCTTTTGCACACACACACACACACACATATATACATACATATATATATATATATATACATACATATATATATATATATATATATATATATATATATATATATATATATATGCATTTTTTAAAATAGAACAAATCAGATCAGGGAAAAAGGCACATAGATGAAAACAAACAGAATTCTCTACCGTATGTATATGTTATATATTGTGCTGGGGGTGGGGGGTGTAAATAACCAATGGTGTGGCTGTCTAGAGAACCTTTTGTCCAGCTATCTGACCTGGAAGTTGCCTGCGGTTCAGACTGTTGTTGACATGTCCAGGGTAACACTGTCCCTCCCTGGCTGCTCTCAGCTGAACCTCCAGTGAGTAACACCTCTTCTTCAGCGCCTCGTTTTCCGTCTTGTGCAGAGATATCTCGGTATGAAGGACGGAGGAGCACTCATCAGCCAGATTGCTGATTTCAGCCAAAGCCGCCTTTGTTAGCTTGTCCAGGATCACGGCCAACTGTGTCCGAAAACTCCTGTTTGTGGTGTCGCACATCATATCGTCAGAGAGCCTGAAGATTTGGGAATGTTGGCTCGATTCCCACCGCTGTAACGTTGCTCCTTTAATCAAAAAATCTGATACAGCTCGACAGCAAAGGATTATGGGAAAACGGAATGCTCGCCGAGTTAAAAAAAAAAAAAAAAAAAAAACTGTCTCAGGCTCAGCTGTAGAAAGAAGTGTGCAGAAATTACATAAAACAATGCACAAAAATTAATTAGTAAGCCTTTTATTGCAATATTGTTTTTATCAGTTTGTAACTGTTTACTAATCCGGTTATTTTGTAACATTTAACTCAAACCCTGTGAATCTGGCCAGCATAGTATTACACATATTTGTTTTGTTTTGTTTTACTTTAGCGTCTGGGGATCATGAGTGCCTATCAAAAATATGTAATAAATATGAAAATAAATGGGGATAAAGTTCATTCTTAAGCAAAAAGGAATCTGCCAAACTGCTTTGTTACCAACACACAAAATAGTGCATTGCTGTTTAATTACTGTCGAAATAAAATGATTATTTTTAATGGTAATATTACAAAACGACAAAAAAAAAAATTAAAAAGGGAATTAAAGATTTTTTAAAACACTTTGTTACTGACGTTACATTAAGAGTCGCTACTGCCATCTAGTGGTGATTGTATGGAATGACAGGATTTTCTGTTGAATTCAAGTCTGAACAAGGTCTGTCTACCCTGGAGGTGCTTAGTCCTGTTTATGGAGGACCACTATCCTGCATGTTTTAGTTATCTCTGTTTTGACACACATGATTTGAACGTACGAGTGATTAACAGGCTTCTGCAGAGCTTGAAGACATCCTGAAGAGCAGCAAAACAACTAAAACATGCAGTACAGTGGCCCTCCAAGAGCAGAATCGGGCACCACTGGTCTACCTTAATGCTTGTTTTATAGTCATTTTCATTTTTTCTTGTCTGTATTATTTTGTTGCTGCTGTGGCATGTGAATTTCCCCTACTGAGGATCAGTAAAGTGCTATTCTATCATTCCTATAAAAATTTAGACCATTTATATCTAATTATATGTCTCATTTGTTTCTAAATTATAATCAGTACATGAAAAACTATCAAGGAAAGGTTTGCAGAAATGAACATTAACATGATGTTAGATAGTTTTAAAAATACTTTTAACAATATTTGAAGTGAAGATACAACTCATTCTGCTGACTTTTACTAATTGGCATTTTATAATGTATGTGAGTTTCTGCACAATGCCCTGAGATGACTTTTGTTGTGAATTTGCATGATATACGTAAACTGAATTTAAAATTTATTTGAATTTTAGATTTTTTAACATTTAAATGTTAAAAATGTGACACAAACAAACATCTTAAACAAAAACAACTTTATTGTATATTTTAACAAAAAGTTTGAACCAAAAATAAAACAAGAGCAATGAGATGTGGTGCTGCTTGGTGGTTTATGTGGTTTCGTTTGGAAACGTTCCACTGAATGACGGTGCACTGGATTCACTACTGTAAATGTTCAAACTTGGATCTACGTGTACAGCAAGGTGTTTTTTCAGATTACAGTTCTTTGTAAAACCTTTGCCACAATTGATACACACAAAAGGTTTTTCTCCCGTGTGCGTGCGCTGATGCATATCAAGGGTGCACTTCTGAATGAAGCCCTTTCCACAAATAGGACACCGATAGGGCTTTTCTCCAGTGTGTGTGCGCTGGTGTGTGTACAGGTGCCCTTTTTGGGCATATCGCTTTCCACATAGTGTGCATCTAAATGGCTTTTCTCCTGTATGACTTCTCTGGTGAATTTCAAGCTGACTAAAGCACCTGAAACTCTTGCCACACTGCAAGCAGCCAAACTTCTTTGCAGCCGAGTTTCTAAAATTGTGAAGCTTCATATTTCTGAGCACATTAACGCTTTGGGAGGCAACATTTTGAGCCACACTCTTCCCAACCTCGAGGGTTGTGTTTGCAGGTGTTAATTGCGCATTCCAGTGCATTTCTCCTCTTCCTGCTTCATCAGCCGACTGCCGGGTGCTCAGAGTCACAAATCTGTTGCTGAAAGGAGGCTGTTGAGGTTCTGCAGTGGGTTTCGGATGATGTATCACATTTGGACTCTTCTGGGTGTTTGTGACTGCCTCTCCTCCTGTTGACAGCAGATAAATACAGTACGAGTCAAATAATATTTGGTTTAGATGAGCCTTATTCTCTTAAAACATTTTTATTGGAACAATTCTGATGAGAACGGACGTAATAAAGCAATGCAGTTACAAACAAATGATAAACTCACTGTTTTCACTAGTTTTATCTTGTGCAGTGTTTCCACTGCCCATCTCTGATGGCTCCGCTTTTACTACTATCAATTCTGACTGCTCCTTCAGTAGGTTTGGCATCTAATGACAAGAAGAAATAATTAATTGCACCAGTTACATATGCAAAAACAGAGCAGAATATTTGGTAAAAAGAAATGACAAGACTTACTTCAGTTAAAGCATGCTCTTCACCTTGATGCAAACTGCTCATCTCGGTAGAGGAAGATATGTTTTCCCACAAGGTTTCACTAGGATGCAGTGCACAACAGAGGTCGAAGGTAACCAGTGTTATAAATGAGATGAAGAATTGGCAGCATAACACAAAGACTGCATCGACCTACTGGACACATAGCTGTCAACAAACCTACCTTTTTATGACAGGTCTTATTCTGTCATGCGCCAAAAGTTCGTCGTTTTCTGTCGCTTCTCTCATCACGGAGGCTGCTGCATCCTGACTGCGCCCCTGTGCCATGTAAAGTAACTTCTCCATCAGCTGCAGTTTCTCTGTGAGCGAGGCGATTTCATTTCGACCTCGGGTTATCTCTATTTTCAACATCTTCGATTCGATCTCTACAAGTTTGCTTATTTCCATTACAGCTGTTTTGGACAACGCGTCCATAATGGAGACGAGCTGTGCCTGGAAAGAAAAAGCTGTGGACATGTTTCTTTGGGCTCCTAAACACCCCACAAACGCAAACCTAGTTGTTATAACACTGAGTCTTCCTGGTACCTGCAAAATGTTGTTACAACCTTAACTCAAGAGGGGGAAAATGATGAGACGCCATCTTCCGGCGGGGCGGAAGTATCACACAACTAATATAATAACATTAACAACTAATATATAAATATATCGTAATATTTAGCTGTACAGTTTTACTTCAGTTGATAATAACATCAGTCGTGGATCTCAACTAAAACTCTGCTTTACGTTTATATTTCTAATTTTAACTTGTAAGAGCAACGGTGCTGGTTTCCCGAGGACTACAGTGACCAGAATGCATCGCGGCATTCCAGAAACTGTGATTGGCTGATAAAACGTCGTTTGAGGAAGTAGTGTGTCGAATTAAATTTACCCATTTGCCGACTGAAAATCGTCTTCTACTGTTGATATTTGTCTCTGCGAGACACGAAAAGTTTCTTATTTATACAAGGTAAGTATACACTCTAAAGTTCGTTTGTTTTATGTTCTAAAACACCCGTGTAAGCATGCTTTTTCTTATCCTGCTGAGGTTGGCAGTCTCCATTCTTCAATACAATTACCAATTTATCTGTACCCTAGCAAGTTAAATGCTGTTAAAGCATGCCTTTAACATACAGAAACAAGAAGTTTGATTTATTAGAAGACTTAATAAGGAGCATTTGCAGACACATCATTATTTGCGATACCGTTTGGTAACTTCCTTTTGTTTTGTAATGTTCCTATTTTTCATGTCACATAGTGCTCTCATGGCTGGTAGAAGAGTCGTGGTCTTTCCCTCCTCAGCAGAGCTGGGTCCTGCACTGGCCCAACTTGTCATTTCACGGGCTGAGAAGGCCATCTCCTCCCATGGCAGGTTCACCTTGGGCCTCTCTGGTGGAAGCCTCATCTTTATGCTCAGCAAAGAGCTTCTCGCCCTGCCAGAACTGGACTGCAGCAAGTGGGTGGTTGGCTTCTGCGACGAGCGACTGGTTTCCTTCGATGATCCAGAGAGCACCTATGGTCTCTACAAGGTGCAGTGTCCTCAATTGTGTTCATATTGATATATGATTATGCAGTTACATTTGGATAAAGTGCAACACTTTAATTCTTTTCCAGAGTCATTTGTTTTCCAAAATCAACATCCCTGAAAGTGGGATCCTAGCCATTGACTCCTCTCTGCCAGTTACTGAGTGTGCTGAGGATTACACCCGCAAACTGAAGGAGGTGCAGATCAATCACGAGGTTTTAGAACATGGAGAAAGAATATTGAGAAATCCTATTGCATTGATAAGTCACTTTCATAATCGCAGGCCTTCCCAGGTGACAGATTCCCTGTATTTGACCTGTTACTGCTTGGTATGGGACCCGATGGGCACACGTGTTCCCTTTTTCCAGATCATCCTCTTCTAGAGGTGAGCGCAGTTCCTCAGTAAACCTATTTCTTGTATAGTTACAGTATGTCTATATGCCTGTGTATTAAAAATTTCTAGGATGTTAAGGTCATTCTTAGATGTTGTTTTCTGATTTGTTGTTTTAATGTGCCATTATGTGTTGCTTTCAAGTCTTCCCCTTAACTATTTATCGATTGTTGGTTTTATTTCTACAGATGCTTTGTTTGTACTATATGCAAAAATTGTCCCAAACATTTCCACCACAACAATAATTAAATTATTAGCCACTGGCACTAAGAAATTGTTGTTTCCATCCTCCCTACTAATGTAGACCTACCGTAACTCAAACCAGCAATTCATACAGAGCATCCCTCTCATTGTGTTTGTTAAACTAAATCAAGCAAGTATTGACCCTCCCTGATTAATGGCCTTAATGAATTAGAAGTATAAAAATATCAATGGAAGTCTGTTAAATATGTGCCATGTTATGCTATTAAAGAGAGACATTTGTCAGTGATTGTAGTTCACGTTGTGTTGTTTTTAATTTAATAAATGATCTGGTTTGTCTGTGTCCTAAATGCAGGAAACAGAGAAGATAGTGGCCCCTATCAGTGATTCTCCCAAACCGCCACTACAGCGTGTGACTATGACTTTTCCAGTGGTGAACTCTGCACGCTGTGTTGCTTTTGTAACTACAGGTGGAAGCAAAGCTCCTGTTTTGAAGGTAACACTTAAACTTTTGCTATTTACACAACAACAAAGGAGAACTTTATCAATGTTTCCTAAAAAGAACGATTAGATGAAGAAAAAACAACAATCCAGACATTTGAGGAAAACCCTGATGATAATTAGCACCATTTTTTTTCAGTTGGAGGACTAAAATTATTTTTTTCACTTTTGACCAACTTGCACATTAGAAATAGTGCAGTTGTATTACAAAACAGTGCTCATTGTTTTCACAGGAAGTCCTGGAAGGTAGAGAAGGTCCAGCATTTCCAGCAGCCCGTGTTGTCCCAACCAACGGTGAGCTGTTTTGGCTCATTGACGATCCTGCAGCTGCTTCCTTGACCATTCAGGTAGAGAGGCTAGGCTCGGGGGCCAAACTGTAGAGCTATCAGTGTACAAAAGCAGGATGTCAACACTGTGTAGATGGGGAAGGAAAATGTACATGATTACAGTGAGGTAATTAGAAATCAGTGACCACATTAACAATAAAATTAATATTTTTGCAGTTTATTGCATATGGGGTGTTTGTGTGTGCATTTTTTGTATGTGTATGGTATGTGTGATAGGACTAATGTGAGATGCCAAAGGTAGCCTTATTCAAGCATATTAGTTACTGTGAAATACATTTGTTTACTGCAAAATTTTGTAAGTGCAAATCATAACAGTTAAATGTAATTATTATTTACCTGTGCAGCAAACCGATGCAAAAGGTGATGTAGAAACTCAAAACATGCAAAAACAGAATTAATTTCTCAGTCAAGTGAAAAAAGGTTGTACTTTTTCAGACCAAATATTCAAAGTATTTTTCTGCTTTAAAATCTGACTGAAAACTATCTCTAAATTAGCATTTTCTTGTCCAGTTTTACAAAACTGTAACCTTACCAACCAGACGAAGATGCTATGTAATAGATGTTGTAGCCTAAGTGTCTTCTGAAAAGTTGTTTGTCCTGGGCGGGTGGGAATGATTTGTAAAATGTCAAATAAAGTAATTTACTTTCGATGCTACAAACTAATATTTTTATTGTTTTTAAATTAATTTATTCGTATAAAAGAATGATTCAATTCTGTAGTGAAAGTTGTGGTCCATCCCCTTTAAGACCACAGCACATCCCACCCCTTTAAAGCGCAACTTGTGCAGCTGCTCTGCTGTCCTGATGGTCTTGAGGAGTGGAGGGGCATTTTTTTCACAGTTTTATGCGAGCCCCGACCCCAGTTTATCTACGCTATAAAGCATCATTTCTTGCCACGATGCTGGAGGTGTCCGTCCTCCTGCTCCTGTCCGCCTGCTGCTGCCCTGCCCGGGGATACTTTGCGGAGGAGCGCTGGAGCCCCGAGTCTCCGCTCCTCGCTCCGCGGGTTCTCCTCGCTCTGGTTTGCAGAAACTCCGAGCACTCTCTGCCGTATTTCCTGGGCACTATTGAGCGCCTCGACTATCCTAAAGACCGTATGGCTCTCTGGTAAGTTGCCACTGGAGAATGTTAACTTTTGCAAACTGTTGAACCAGCTGATGTAGTTGAATGGTTTCATATTTTGGTAATGCTTCTTCCTAACACATAATGTCCGCGTTATGATGATTTTTAGGAAGAATAATAAAGTGGGTGGACCCGCAGAGATTGACCATCAAAAATGTGTTGAGAGCTAAAGAAAATCATATGAATATGAACATTCACCATCAGAGATGTTTATCTGCAGGCTGGCATTGATTGAACTTTTAAAATCAGACCTGCAGAAAGAGGTGAACGGATATGGACACTTTATTAAAGTTTACAGTTATCTGTAAACGTGGAGGGGAGGAGACGGGAAGAATCTGACCACTGGAGGCGCTGTTTGGGTTTTAACATTCCAACTCTTCACCAGCCTTCATTTCCCCAAGCTGACTTTTAATAGTTGCAATAGATTTAACAGGATTTACAAAACAATGTGCACTTTTTGTGAAATTAATTTTCACATTTCAAATTGAAGTGTGAAGAAAAACTTGGGTTTTCTCACACGTGGCAGCTAGTAAGGTTAAATGTTTAATCATGTCTCTGTATAAGTTTACTTCAGGCCATTTTAAGTGACTACTAAACTGTATCTGCGATTCTGCGCCCTGCTGATTGTAAGACACCAACTCTCTAAACAACTAATGGTTGTGCAAACTAAACATCCGTCAACCATGTCTAAGTGAAAAAACTGAAGTAAGTGAAAGGGTGGTGTTTCTCACATAAAGTAAATAGCATGTTTTAACAGCCCACCCACAGTTGTATCCGCAGATCTGAGCAGTTTACGTGACTTCACTGAGGACTCGAGAGGTGTGATCCTCACTGAGTAACTCAATGAAGTCATTTAACTTCACAGAGAAGCCTTGTAAAAAGGACATAATTGTTTTTTATGTTGAAGATGAGAATCTTATGCTTATTTGGAAGTAATGTTTGCAGAAAAAGCAGCTCAGTTTTCTGTGTTCTCGGGGCATATTAAGTTACATGTGAGAAATGCAAACAAGTTTGTACTGCTATAAACACCCCATATTCTATGAATTTTACTGGGTGTTCTTGCAACTGTTTGTAAGCATGCCAAAAGCATCAGAATCAGAATTGCCAAGCCATCATTTAAATCTTTGTTGTCTGCAATTAGGCCTGCATTCTGCTCCGCAGCAGTAAAAGTAAAAATAGACCAGATTAAGAGAGAGGCGTCGCTCACTGATGTCTGTTAAAAGCTCAAAAACTGCATATATCAGGACTAAACTTGTTCAGTTCGAGCATAAACGGGGAAACCTAAAGTAACAAAAAAGACTTGAATAACTTTAAGGATGTATAGCAAAAATTAAAATTGATTCAGTAACATGAAAGAAATGTGCTGTAGCATTATTCCAAACTTTTTTGACAGCCATGTGGATAAAATATTGGGGTTTCGTTCTTCAGGACATCATTAAACCTGTAGATTGTCTAACTTGGATTCATTTGCTTCACAGATAGCCTAAGTTCAAATCTTGTCCTTCCGTTCTAAGCGATTACAGATAGAAGTTTCACTTCTGCAATGTTTCTTATCCTTTTTACATTTCCTTTATGCAAGTTTCTTTTAAAATGCTAACCTAGCAAGATGTCAGCTAGTTGTGCTTGTTGTGTACTGTTGGTATCAGTAACACTTGTGTCAGTTCCCACAGCTGCAGACAATACGATTCTAAAAAGTGAACACAAAACTATTGTTATTTGAGTCGAGGTTTCTCCTTTCAGTGCTGGTTGTTGCTTGAATCAAGTTTGTCATTTTTGCTACACTTAACCATTGTTAACAGTGTGTTTATCAAGTTTAAGCACAGTGGTTTTGAATACAATACATTTTGTTAATTTGCTCTTGTTCTTTATTGACAGGGTAGCAACTGACCACAACAGTGACAACACCACAGTGATTCTACGTGACTGGCTTTTAAAAGTGCAGAAACTTTACCATAATGTGGAGTGGAGGCCAAAAGAAGAACCTAGGTTTGTTTTCTTACAGTTTCTGGTGAATTTGATAAACAAACAAACAAAAAAAGAATCTGTCCAGTTAACATCACAATGTCTTTTTAAGACGTTATAGGGATGAAGATGGCCCGAAACACTGGACAGATCTCCGTTATGAGCATGTTATGAAACTTCGGCAAGTAGCACTGGAGTCTGCTCGTGAAATGTGGGCAGACTACTTTATGGTAGGTCAATAAGATTTTCCAGAGTAAAAGAAAGAGTACAAAAAGACTGAAAATGCACTGAGACAGCTGTTAAACCCCTGCTGTTTTTATCATTTGCTCATAACAACTAAAGGATAAGTACAGAACCAAACACAAGCATGACCACAAATGGAAATGAAGAGGAACGCAGGCTGTTGAAGTTGATCTGCTTATGCTTTGTTTACAAGAGTTTATATTTTAGCTTAGTTCGTCTACATAATTTCTATACAGCGCTGTGCAGATTCATATTTGTAATTTAAAGCCCAACCCACATTGCTTAGCTTTAGTGGAGTATAAGTTTGAAGTGACATTTATACAGAATTGATTGCAATCATTTTGTCCTTGTAGCATTGCTTCTTAGCTTCCTCTTTTTAAGACAGAATTGAAATGAACAGGGGAGTAAATACCCAGTTTTTTTTTCAATACTTGACAATGTACATAGCCTTCTTTGACTCTTTATAAACATGTTTCACAGTCTCACCTCTCTTCTCCGTACAGTTGGTGGACTGCGATAACCTCCTCACCAATCCCAATGTGCTCTGGAAGCTCATGAAACAGAATAAGACTATTATCGCTCCGATGCTTGAATCCCGAGCAGCCTATTCAAATTTCTGGTGTGGAATGACTTCCCAGGTATGAAAACTGGTTGTATCTGCTTGTGTGTTAAGGCAAACACTCATTATGAATTCAAACGTTAATTGAGTTCTTTTTGTCAGGGTTACTATAAGAGGACACCTGCCTACATACCCATCAGGAAGAAAGTGCGGAAGGGCTGTTTTGCTGTTCCGATGGTTCACTCCACATTCCTGATAGACCTCAGAAAAGAGGCATCGAGGCAGCTGGCTTTTCACCCACCACATCCAGATTACAGCTGGGCTTTTGATGACATTATTGTGTTTGCGTTCTCTGCTCGGATGGCAGGTACTTTACTAGTGCTTATATGCAAGTCTAAACATGTTACTGATTTGACATTCATTTTTCCATCCTGTGTTTTTTTTTAACAGATGTTCAAATGTTTGTATGTAACAAGGAGACCTATGGTTACTTTCCTGTGCCACTGCGCTCTCACAATACTTTACAAGATGAAGCTGACAACTTCCTGCATTCCCTGTTGGAAGTTAATGGTGAGCGTTTTGCTTTTAGAATTTTTTTTTTGCACCCAAATTCTCTTTGTTTTGGACGGCTTTAAGGTCTTTATTCTAATCTTTGCTGCCATATCTGTCCAGTACCAGCTTACAGCATGCGAAATATCATATATAATATATCAAATATACCATTTCTGCATCCATCTTCCCTCTTACTGTGTAGTACGAAATTCTGCAGTGATGCCTTCCAAATACATACGTGTTCCTAGAAAACAACCTGACAAAATGGGCTTTGATGAGGTGAGTAAAGAGCGATATGAAGATGGAATAATGCAAAAATGGCCCTCTATGTATTTCTTTTCTGAAAGCTTCCCCCTTCTGTTGAAATTTATAATATCACTGGCTGGTTTCAACGTATGTGCAGGTGTTCATGATAAACCTAGAGAGGCGGACAGATCGCAGAGAACGTATGCTGACGGCCCTGTATGAGCAGGAAATCGCATGTAAGGTCACTGCAGCGGTAGATGGAAAGTAGGTGCACCATATAGAATGAATCTTATTGTTCAGTACCTGTTGATCATCACAGTGTGCATTTTTTCTTATTTGTGTCACATTTCTTCATTTTAGAGCTATGAATGTCAGTAAAGTTCATGCTATGGGGATCCATATGCTCCCTGGATACAGCGACCCTTACCATGATCGACCACTGACAAAGGGAGAGCTGGGCTGCTTTCTTTCCCACTATAACGTCTGGAAAGAGGTGCATCTTTAAAGCCAAGCATTTGGGTATTTTTGAAACCTGCAGATGGGGGATATTTTAATGAATGTGTCTGTCTTTAGATTGTAGAGAGGGGTCTGCAGACTTCTCTGGTGATTGAAGATGACCTGCGCTTTGACATTTTCTTCAAACGTCGCTTGATGAACTTGATGAGTGAGGTTGAGAATGAAGGACTTGATTGGGATCTCATGTGAGTTTGCTCTTCCACGATAGTCTTCAATTCTATCACAGCTTTCTTAAGTCAGCAGTTTCTTCTCACCTCTCCTCTTTGTTCCTTTTATCTAGCTATATTGGTCGGAAGAGAATGCAAGTGGATCATCCCGAGAAAGCAGTGCCACGCATACACAACCTAGTGGAGGCAGACTATTCATACTGGACGCTAGGTTATATGATGTCATTACAGGGTGCTGAGAAGCTTTTAAAAGCAGAACCTTTAAAGAAGATTTTACCAGTGGATGAGTTTCTTCCTATCATGTACAATAAACATCCAGTGTAAGTATTTATATCTACAAGGAAAAGTACTCTCACATAAACATCTGCTTAACATTTTTTTTCCTTCTTTGGCTTTGGCTTCTGATTCACAGCTCTGATTATATGGAACAGTTTGAAAACAGGGACCTGAAGGCGTTTTCTGCAGAGCCTCTCCTTGTGTATCCAACTCACTACACAGGCGACCCAGGCTACATCAGTGACACTGAGACCTCCACTGTGTGGGACAATGATAAGGTCCGTACAGACTGGGACAGAGCACGCTCAGGAAAAACTCGGGAGCAGGCAGAGATCAGCAGTGAGGCCCAAAACTCAGATGTGCTCCAGTCCCCTTTGGACAGTGCAGTGCGGGATGAACTTTGAGAAGAAATGAGTGAGAGTCTAAAATGTAAAGGTTCTTGGGACAAATAATAGTTTTTTTTGTTGTGTCTTCCTTAGTCATTTTTGATGTGGCATCACAGCAGGAATGTGATATCAAAACTTGTAGAATGATCAAATTTGTCAACTTTGACATGTTAAAAAGGGATCAGGGGCATTTTGTGTTTATGCTTTACTTTGATGGGGCACTAGACTTGCCATTTTAAATGACATTTGCAGTCCTTGGCTTGTGTCTGTCATACAGAAAATAACAAATAGATTAACAAAGAATCAAAGTGGGCTGGTACATTTCAGTTTTCACAGTCAACCAAACTTTACATTACACTGTGAAATGTTTTCTGTTGTCTTAAAAGTAATGTTAAATTAGGCAACAAACAGACTTTTTTTCTATAAACAACAAGATGAAAAGCAGGCATTTAAGTCTTTGGTCAACTTTATGAATTTTTTTTTCTTTTAGTATTTTTTATTTTAAATTGCATTATTTTAGCAAATCATCAGACAGCGTTCTAGTAATGTATAGATGTTAAAGTAAGAAAATAAAACAAGCAAAACAACAGTTCCTGGTAACTTGCAATAACAAAATTGCAATAATATTAAAGCAGAATTACTAACAGTGCAGTTTTTTCCTCTTGTGTTATTGCTGATGCTGTTTAATTGTTTCCAGACTGACACCACAAACTTGCTCTCAGTGTTATTATAAAACAAACCACGTTAAACACTGTTACTGTAATATAAAAAGCACATGGTTACGTGTTCCCTTTTACTAGCTTCAGAAAGAAATTGAATGATGTTTTTCAACATTTTCAGATCAGATGAATCAGAATTTGAGGAATTTGCAGGACTTTATTTGACATTATGAAATTGGAAATGTATGAAGTCTGAATTGTGTTCATTTTCTAATTATTTATTATTTGCAGGTTTCCTATTACTAGGGAAGATCTCACATAAAAGTCTGTTCACTGTGCACTAAGAGTTGCTGGTGCAATGTGCCAGAAACTAACTAAATAAAATGTCTTGTTTTTAAAAACTGAATTTCTGATTTTTGACATATTATTATCTGTCTTATTATTGTAGATAATTCAAACCTAACTTGAACATTATTGGCATTGAAGAGTTAACAAAAGTAACTAACATTTTTTTTTGTGGGGATTTACTATGACATCAGTTGCTCAGTAAGTAAACAACCCAATTTTCTAATTATGTATTCTGAAGTAAAGTTGGAAACATGAGCTGTCATATCATAATCTGCTATTAATTCACATATATGTGAGAGCTCAGAAAATTTCCTATTAAGACTAACTTAAAGTGTCACCTTCTCGCTTATGTATGGTGAGATAGTGTGGGTAGGGCTTACTGTGACACAAAGACACACTTCCTCTTCCCTTGATGGTGAAAACATTGGCCAACCTCCACTCTGCCAGAAAAAGATTTTTTTTGAGAGGTTAAACCGTAGCAAGCTCAGAGCTGAGTGCTGATAATTTATTACAAGTGTGGCACTGCTCGTACACGCTCTGGTTGAACTTTTCTACAATTTCAGCGATACTGGTTTTTATCGGTGTATTGTTGAGTGACCCAGGTGCAGAAGATGTGCGAGCGTTGTGTTTAAGTTCTGGCTGCTGGTACGGTGCAAGTGGAGAAATGGAAGAAGCAGGGTCAAACAAGGAATCCTCTCAAGGCACAGGTGAGCCCAAAGGAAGGAACCTTCAGGAGTAGATTTGAGTTAGTCATGCTTTACACTCCGCATATTTGGTTTCCCATCAAGCCCACATGCTTATGATTTCTTTTTTCCTGTTTTTAGTTTACTATCGATATGCATTAAATACATGTTAAAAAGTTTAAAAGTGGCAAAAATACCTTTTTTTGTGGTTACTGAAACTCTGCTGCAGTAGTGCCATAACGACATAGGTTAGGCTTGTGGGTGCATGCACAAAATGCCATGACAGCATGCACGTCAGAGAGTCGGTGGTGCTGTAAAGCATCCTACTTGTCAAAGGAAGGTTAGTGAACTTCCTGAACGCGCTTCATTTTGACACATTCTAGTTCTGTCTTTTTGTTTGACTTCTGACTATCTATTGAACATTACATGATTACTATCAGTCCTTGCAAAAGCAAACAGTATTGTGGGGACTGCTAATTTACATTTTAGTAGAATTTTTTGTCATTTAAATGAGAGTGTTTCTTCTCAGTGATCTGGCACAATGTGTCTTACTTTTATCAATGTAAAATTGCTTTAAAGATATTGAAAGTATTCAGCAAACAGAACTTTCTCCCATGTTTTGTGCAGTTTATATTAAAAATGACTTTGAATTTTGCTGAAACATCTTTCTCTTGCTTCACATTTTTAACTGAAACACCAGTGGCGTGAAAAACAAGGACTCTGTGTGCATTATAGGACGTGACACAAATTGTGAGCAGGATGTGGTTGACCAAGATAGATGTTTCTCTGAGAGAGGGAGATTTCGTTTTCTTATTTGTTGCATCTGTTGTAATCTGTTGGGTTTTAACATTTTTGGTAAGTGAGGAGGTGAGACAGCAGTTGAAGAGTATGAGCACAAAAGTTTGATCTTTCACTAACAAAATGTATCATGTTGTTTTGCACTGTATTTTTTTCACTTTTAGTCAAAAACTATTTTTTTCAGAAAGTTTAGGGAAATGCTGTTATAGTTCAGAAGAGGAACTAAGCTTGAATTTTTTTTAGCACTGTCAATCTTGATGTGAGTTTTCTGTGTGAATGTAAGTGTATTATCATTAAGTGCAGAGGCAAAATGTTTATCACCTATGAAATTGTGTTATATGAATAAAATATATAATACTGGAATCATATAAACTCTGTTCGCATAGATTAAAAAACTAAATAAGAACAACTAACCCTTCTGTGCAGATTGTGGTTCGTGGTCAGGATTGCACATTTAAATTCAAATTTGTAATGGTTTATGTGATGAATGTAGAAAGATCATTTTGTTCATGTTAGTTTTTCCATTTAATTTTCCAGATGTGAAGAAAGTGCCTCATAAGTCTGAAACCAAGCGATACAGTGAGATCTTTAGAGATTTTGATAACCTCGATTTATCATTTTTCCCTTCGTAAGTATTACATATTTTCAAAAGATTCAACTACATGTTTGATGTCTTTATCTCATCATTCTGTCTAATCATATTGATCTAAATTCTGCCACAGAAAAGCACAGTGGTTAATGATTTTTTTTTTGATAAATAAGATTGGTTCAGCTGATCATTAAAGATAAAACATTTCACATGCAGTATATTTGTGAGCTAAAGTCAAAATCCCCTAACATGAACTCATCCTTTTATGCACAGTTTTCTTTTAAAATTCACAATTTCTTTTTGAACTTGTACATTTTCAGCATTCTGTATCTCATAATCTTCTTTGATTCATGTTTTATTTACTTTTTATTACTTTCTTAGTTTTGGAACAAAGCAGATTTTTCTCAAGAGACACAAAACAAACAATAAAAATATAGTAAAGTAGTAAAGCAGAAATGTAAATGAATAGGAACATAAATCTAGTCTTAAAAACTAATTTGTAAAAACTAGTCTGCCTTAGGGTTATTTTCTCACTTAATACATTTTCTTCTCTGTTCAGTGAAGAGGAGGATTTGGTGATAGAAAGTGACTCATTCCCAAAGACCATCTCTACAGAAGGAGCTGAGATCATAGAGCAAAACAATGCACATGTAAGCTTTAAATTCCTTGTGATTTGTTGCTGAAATTGCGGATTTCACTGACACAAGAAAAAGATCATGTATTTTGGCAAATAACTTAAGTTGGACTTTGAATGAATTGTTTTTTTTATGTGTTTTATTTACAGACTCGTGCTGAGGCTGGTGAAGTGGATGGCAACCAAACAGGTAAGATTTGTGAGTCAGAGTGAGGGGAAAAAACAGGATGTGATGGTGTATGACAGTAGGTTGACTCTCTGGTGTGGGTCATGGCGTCATATAAAGCTTGATGCCCTGCTCACAGTGAGCAAGTTTCCTGTACATCAACACCTACTGGAGTCTTGTTTTAGTGTTTGTGGTCACTAGTTTAGTTGTTGTTTACCCTAATATAAACTATATGTGCCTGATATGTGTCATTCCAAGCTTATTAAAAGCAGCACAAGCTGCTGTAAGCAACACTTACAAGTGTCTATTTCAGTCTTTAGTTATTTTCATGTACTTAGCTGTGAGTTACAGCTGCCGTGCTGTAACAGGATTAGGCTAAAGGGAGAGGATTTAGGCAGGGCGCAGATGCTCTAAGAAGAGATAGAAAGAGGAAATGTCAGTGTTACAGAGTTTGAGGGGAAAGAAACAGAGGAAATAAAGAAAGGAATAGCACTTAGTCACTCATAAAGTTGCTGCTGTGTGCACCAGCTTCTGTTTGACTCAAACTATGCATCACAGCACATCATACAGGATGGGGAAGAAGAGACAGACCGTGTGTTGACAATAAAGATGACACAAACAACAACAACAAAAAAAAACTAATATCAAATTAAATGTAACTAAATCTAGGACACCCCCCACCCACCCCCCACCCCCACCTGCTCAATCACACAGCAGGGGGTAAACCTGATTCACTGCTCCTCTAGGATCTGTCACTCTGCAATCTGGACCAGACTAGGATAATCTTCAATCCCAGATCTGAAGACTGTAGTCATGTGACAGCACAGATTTTATACTGGGATTGCTTCCTGAAAATATTTAGAATTCTCCTTATTACACATAACAGTCATGAATTACAAAGTCATCAAATTAACAACTACATAATTCTTCTGGAACTGCCTGGCCTTTTTTATTTTTATTCTGACTGAAAATTAGGAATAGGAAAGAAAATATTTCCCTGGTAAGATATCTGAGTCACACTCCAACTAGATTTGGTGTCATTATCCAAAGACTGATGTTAATAGAATCTGCATGTGTGAGTCAGGAACTTTAGAGAGAATTTGTTGCTCTCTTTCTGGTTGTGTGTGCTTACTTGTTGAAAATTACTGCACCATGTGGACTGCTAGGAGAAGTGAAAGTTTTCTAAGTGCATTAGTACTTTGTTTAACTAAGTTTTAATATTTATTGTTTGTGTTGAATAGAGCGATAAGTGTGAAGATAAAAGTGGTGTGGTAAACTTAATGAAGTCCATGTGATTGTCAAGCACACATCATCTAGCCTGTGTTGGATTTGAGCCACATAGAAAGGAGAGAGGCTCCTGTATTAACACCTTGTCAGCCTGACCGCAGTAAAGCGGTGACATGTTGGTGTCTGATACTGTACTCTGGCTCCGAGTTGTGTGTCTGCTATCACAGTGAGGCTTGTCTCTTTGTAACTGACCAGTATTAAACAGGTGTGGGGGGGAGGGGACAGGAAAAGAGAGGAAGAGAGAGAAGTAGGGAAGTTAGTTAGCGAGATCAGTTTGTCTTTGGCGACAGAAAGCCTCCTCTCTTAGATCACGTCCTCATTTTGTTAGGCAGATAGCTGTAGGATACATGAATTGTGTTTGCTTGCAAGAAATTCTTACAATCTATTGAGACCTCCTGGAAACCACAAGATTTTTACTCTGAGGAACAGCTATGACTTCTCATTTGCAGTCACTAATTCCAGTACTGGGTTTGTGTACATTTTTTAAGCTTCATTTCATTTTTTATAATTAGCTGTATCTAGTATGATTCAGTGTGGAAGCTTGGAGTTGGCACCATAAAATAAAAAAGGTGTTTCTTTGAGGTTAGGGGCTGGTTGAGTTCTGCAGAACAGAAAGGTTGTTGGGTGTAGCCAAGAGGACTCAATGTCATCCCTGGATACAGCTCCAAGTGTGCAGAGCCTACAGTGATGCTGATGTACTCCTTCACAGCCCAGGACGCAGACTTGGCCCTCTTTCGCTGTGAGGATGGAGTGGAGACGGCACTGCAGTACGCCAAGATGTGGTGCCGCTATGCCAAAGACCTTTTAGTCTGGATGGAGAAAAGAATCTGCTTGGGTGAGTACACATCTAGCTGAGTAAAGGAAGTAGCAGAGTAACATGCAAATGATTGGGATGTCATGAAGGTTGCATATTTGACTATAACATACACACACAGGCAGAAATATAAGGGTTGTTTACAAAATATAAATCTGCTGTTATCCACCATGCAGGAACTGGTTTTACAAAAGCAGCACTGTTTATTGGATTAGAGTTTGGAGATATTTTACATGTTAGTCAAAAATAGATCAATAATAGATGTGACTTTCACCAAATTCTTTTAAGTTTAAGCAGCTATACTGCCAGTGTTTTAGAGAAAAGCTGAAGCTTGCCTTTCAATGACCTATCAAGAGAGCAAAACAATATTTAGAATTATAATACATATATGTGTGTGTGTATTATCAACTGTAGTGTAACAGCAAATTATTTTCTGCATTAATTTACCCACTGAGGGTTTATGGTGGCGTGCACTCACACCAGTGAACAACACACAGAGAAAAAGGATTAAAGATTATCTGATAGGAGGAGGGTAATAAAGGAGAGGGGGGTTATTTGGAGCACATAGACAGTGATTACCCTTCTGTCAGCCTGAACAAGTGCCTGTGTCCAGAAAAGGATATAAAGATTACAAGTCTTTTGGGAGCAGTCAAAATGCAGTCATCCAATTCTGCTGGGTTTTGAGCAATATAAGGCAACAGCAACTGATGAGTAATGCTAGGTGGAGCTCAACACAATATATTGATTACAAAGAATAGATCAACACTGTGAGGTACCTAATGGCAACAATATAGTGTCCATTTTACAAAAAAGGCCATAAAATATGATTAATACTAACTAAGATGGAATTAATCAGGGACTAATTACTGGTTAATTACATAGTGATGAATTCCTGGTCACATTTTGTTAAACAGACAATGATTAGATTACAGTAATTTAAAGGTCAGTTACACGTGAAGACATTTGTTGCTCTCTTACTTCTTTTGTACCTGATCATTAACCAAGCATTACCTAATCATTAGCTATTATATGGAGTTTATAATTAGTTGATGCTTCATCAGCATTAAGTCCCTGATTTATTCCTCTCTCATTTCAAACTGACTATTAATTTATCACTGCTTAATCATTAATAATTAGTCCATAATTTAATCCTCATTAGTTGCTATGCAGTTGAGCAAATGTTGTGGTTCCAACTGTAAAATGTTACCTGAGTCAGGTTACAAACTTTCTTGTATTTCTTGTGTCAAACTATAACTTGTACAGAGCAGTCAGGTAATATACTTTTAATTGTTCTTTCACTTAGTAATAGTTAGACTAAACCAGGCATTAGAAAAATTCAGTCTTCAGATAAAAATCAAAACAGAAAAATATATTATCAGCTTCAGAAAAATTTCATTATTACTTTTAGAGAATGGTGGGTTATCTTATTGATTATAGAGGCTAACTGATATCATAATGTTTCACACAAATTAACATTAAATGGGAATACATACAAGTATCAATGTAACAGTAACAGAAGCTGGTGAAAACTTACACGTGATTTTTTTGTTAACAGAGCAAGAATTTGCAAAAAGTGTGATAAAGGCAGCTGAAGCAGCAAAGATCAATGTGGCACAGCAGGTATGGCTTTGTTAATATGCCAAAAGCATATATGTTTGTTTTGTATGATTATCACAATGTGTTGGAATAAGTTGTAACAAAACTTAGTCTGCAGACTTTGACCTTAGTTGGACAGCACATTTCACAGAAATGCTATATAAGTTTGTTCTTGTCTGTACAGGAGATGATGCCACTACAGTACATCTACACAATGGCTTTGGAGCAAGACATCAAGAACAGTGTGACCTCTAGAAGGACTTATGAACTACTGCAAAACCGTTGCTACCAGGTACAGAAGTCCACATACACCCCTATAGAAATATATGTTTCATTAAACCCTTTTTATATTTTAGACGTTGTTATGCTTACTCCTTTATTTCTGTTATAAAGGCTTTGGCTGCTAAGAGGAATGAGATTGATAAGTGGCGCAGAGAATTTAAAGAACAATGGGCAAGGGAACAAAGGAAGATGGTGAGTCAATTAGGCTTCTTTTTATTGACTGAAATGGAGATCTATTAGTTGACACATATCTCTTAAAATTCAAGTCACTACTACTATCTGAATGCTTTTAAAAGTGTTTATAGCAAAATACTGGTAACATAGGACCTCGCTAAAGTCTATAAAAGATAGATTGCACCTGGCACATGATCTATTTCTTAATTCTCTCTACATGCTTTGATTCAATTCACTGTGTAAGAATTTATGAGCATGCATGTCTTAATGCAATGTTTAAGCTGAATTTTGTATTGGAATGTTTAAATGTGTCCAAAACACTAATGTTTGGTTATTCTTTTGTTGTATATAACCTTTTCAGAATGAAGCAGTGTCAACTCTTAAAAAGGCCAAACAACAATACTTCCAGCGCTGTGATGAACTAGAAAAAGCTAAAGCAAGTTCTGCTAAAGCTGCAGATGACACGGTTGGAGTTAAAACACTTGATAAGAGGAGGAAGTCCAAGGATGACGCACAGACAAAGGTTAAGGTCTTGTCATTGCACTGCATCAATAAGTCACAAATTAGTTACTCAAATATTCTGTTTAGCTCTAACTGTGGTACATATACACACTGGCAATGTTTCAATAAGCTATGATCTATAGTCAATTTCAAATCATTTATCATGCATTCCTGTCCAGGTCATGGAGATGGAGTTTCTCTACAAACAGTGTGTGAGTGATGCCAATATTCACCAAGATGAGTTGGTGAAGGTCAAAGAAAGAATTATTTCTCATATTCGGAAGCTCATCTGTCAAGGAGACACTGTGCTCAAGGAGGTTGGTATAAAATAAAATAAAATAACTTGTCTTTGTGTCAATGTGTGTTTTAAATGTAGAAGATCAGGTACTGGCAAATTTTCTGCCTTGGTCACCTGCTGTACACAGTATACTACTGTAGTATGTGTATATTTATAGCAAATCTCACAAATGTTCTGTCTCTGAAGAGATGTTATATTGTCATTAAGTAGTGTGAATAATCTACACTGCAGGATATTTTGTTGTTTAACTGAGTATATTGGTGTTTTGCAACCTATACTATAACTAAAAACTGTTTGTATGGATTTTTAGCACAGATATAGGTTTTACTAGGTTAAAGAGCAATTTTATCATTTTATTTTGTGCCAAAATTAATTAACTTGATGAAAACATGAAAAGAAAATTTCTTTGAAAAACCATCTATTTTTTTGACAAAATCCCTACCTAACCTCACATTTTCTTCTTGCATCAGGCCACAGTCAACATGTTCTACTACCAGCGGCAGCAGACAGATCCCATTCCCCTTGGTTACCACAACCTGGAGGTGACATGCAGAACTGTGGAGCCTGGAGAGCCTTACCTGCTTTACATCCTCAGCAAGCGTCGCCCTGAGCAGCCTCTCCAAACCTTCACTTTCCAAGAGTACGCTCCTCATGGAAAAGGGTAAAATTAACTCATCCTTCTTCTATTATTATGACATATTTAAAACATTTATGGAAATTTTTTATTTTAAAAAGTTCTTTATCATTTGAGTATTTATAAAATTCTGATTAAATAAAAACAATAGATTGAATTCAACTAAATTTATAATTTATGTGCGCTTCTTCTAGAAATTTTCCCATCAAAATAATTATCTCAAACCTTTTCATTCGATAGCAACAAACGAAAAACCGGCACCATTCTCAGCCCTTTGCAGGACTCGTCTCTTCTGACAGATGATCATTTATTCAGAAGATCCAGTGATGGGAGTAAGATTTCCATAAGATTATGACTTCCATTATGACTTCTGTAACAAACAAGTCTTCCTTTTTTATTTAATTTCTGTCTTGATGCACTTTAGGGAAAACAGGACACAGTGACAATGAAAGTATCGGAGGCAGTTTGGAATCCCTGTCTAGCCCTGGTAGAAAAAAATTAGCTCTTTTTTCCATGAATAATTTTTACATGCAAATCAAAATTTTGCAAAGTGTAACATTTTTCCCTGTATTGTGTTTTTTTTCTCTGTGGAAATTCAAATTTTAAGCACACAGGAGGCTTCCCAAAACAGGATCAACTTTGACAGTGTCGTCAGATGACCTGGATGACCGAGATGCTGTGTTAGAATCAGGTTGGTTCCATCCCTCGACTCATCCATGAGTTATTTATCAGCAATGATAGTAAATCTCATAAAACTGTCCTCTGTCTCTCCCTGCAGAGTGTACTGATAGCCAGTCTGTAAAAACACGAATGTTTTCTCGAGCTGCCCTAACGCACCGACTCAGAAAAACAAAAAGCAAGATGGTTAAATGCAAGCAGTGTGATAACTATATTGTTGTCAGTGGGGTTGAATGTGAGGAGGTATGAGCCTACATTTGCAAAATTAAATATTATGTACAACAACATATAACTGGTATCTGTTCTTTTCCTCTCATGCATTCAGTGTGGGCTGGCTTTCCACAGGAAGTGTATGGAGGTGTGTCAGTTAGAGTGTGAGAATAAGAAGGGGACAGTGTTTGGAGTAGACCTATCTGTGCTTTTACGAGACATACCAGATGAAGTGCCATTTGTGGTAGTACACTGCACATCTGAAATAGAGAACCGTGCTCTTTCTGTTCAGGTATTGATTACTGTTGCAGAAGTCAAAAGGTGCACAGTGGCCTGTCAGGTTTGAACTGCTGTCTAATATTTTATCTGCTTTTGTTTTCTGAGGGGGTATATCGTGTGAGTGGATCAAAGCCTCGCATTCAGAAGCTCTGTCAGAGCTTTGAGACTCAAAAGGAGCAAGTGGACCTCTCTGACCTGTCGCCACATGACATTACATCTATTCTTAAGCACTTCTTCAAAGAGGTATTTTAAGTTGCTTTTGTAAAACAGGACAGAAAATTATGCATGTGTTCTATTTACTTTCAAAAGTAATATGTTGAGAATTTTAGTGTGCCTTAATGGTTGGTTGCAGCATTTTTCTAATAATACACATTATTTCTTTCAGCTCCCCGAGCCTTTACTAACTTTTGACCTGTACAATGACTTTATTGCTGTGGGAAGGATCATTCAGCACCTGAATGAAAAGGAAACATCACCTGACCCTAAAGAGATCTTGGACATTATTCATAACCTGCAAAAGCTGCTGCAGAAGCTTCCTTTATATTGCTACAAGACGCTGCAGCACCTTATTTCTCACCTGCAAAAGTGAGCCTGCTGCACAGTGACAAAATTTTTGTAACACTTAACTTTTTTCATTCATTTCATTTTTAATATTTCCTGGAGCTAAATATCCCTTTAATTATTTTTTTCTGACTTTGTTTATGCTTGCTTATGCTTTTTACTCGACAGAGTTTCAGAGAACTTCGACAACAAGATGTCTCCTAGCAATCTGGGTATTGTGTTTGGACCAACATTATTGCGCCCTCTAGTGTCTACAGACATGTCAATGATTGCCCTTTTGGAAACGAGCTACCAGGCTGTACTTGTTGAGTTCCTCATCACGCACCATGACAAGATATTTGGCCTGGAGCAGAGCACCAATACATCCCCTCCCCCACCCCCCACAGCACCTCTTCCAAATACCCCTCCTAGAGCTTCGTGTCCTCTGGATGGAGTTGATGCTGACTTGGAACAAGACATTTCCACCAGAGAGCGTCCACGCTCACTAGAAGTAAGTACTCTAGCATTAAAAGAATAAGTTGCAGATGGCTGGCATCTCTCTTTATGCAAATGTTGCACTTATTTGATGTTTCAAAGGCTTTAGGTCTTCAACCTCACGCTTTTTTACAAGGTTAATGAGCTGGACAGCGGCTGTATTTCTGCTCAAACTCTGTCTTGCATAGTATCTTTTCAAATTTCAGTTTTTGTCGCACTGCTTACATTTTATAAGAGAAAAGCTGTATGCTCCACTGTAGACATTTATTGTGGATGTAAGAAATGGCTCATGAGCCACAAGGATACAAAAATTAATACTACTCAACATGATGGCTCCAAATTTCCGTTTGTGCCCAGTGTAGTTATTTCCTTATTAGAAATTACTGTATCCGAATGTAGTGCTAGAGGATTAGACATGCTCAGAAGACAGAAATCCACCAATCAACTTGTGTCATTCCAACAGAGCCGAGCTTTCAAGAGAGACTCGAGCGAGGGTTATATATCTGACAAGTCTTCATCCAGTGAGGCAGTGGACCAGCTTGGCCCTGAAGCCAATGAGAGAGCAGGTAGGCAGATGTGGCTATAGAGTAGTCACTTCTGATGAAATATATAAAAAGTTGGGGGCAGTGGTTAGAGCTACTGCTTCAGAACAAGAAGGCTGTAGGTTCACCTCCTTACTGAGCCTTTCTGTCTAGAGTTTGCATGTTCTCCCCAGGCATTCAGGGGTTTTCTCTGAGTTTGCCAGAGAAAAAAAGCATGCATCTTAGTTTAATTGGTCACTAGGTGTGAGTGAAAGTGTGGATGCTTGTCCGTCTTATTTGTCTTTTTTTAGCCCTGTGATGGAGTTGCAACTTGTCCAGGGTGTACCCCGCCTCTCACACAATGACTGCTGGAGTTAGGCACCAGCTCCCTTACGATCCTGCATAGTAAAGCGGGTAAAGAAAATGGATGGATGGTGTCTTGTGTAGTTTATGAATGTTGGAGTTTCTATTTGCCAGTCTAATAAGGTAGATAGCATGTTTTAATAGGGCTCAAGCTTTCTGACATTTTTAAGGTTTTTAAGGTTCATTTAATTTTCCACTGAGAGGTTTTTGAATCTAGACTTACACAGTATCTTTCTAACCACTAGATAATGTGGGTGTAGTGTCACAGGGTCTGTTGTTATTTCTGTCAGCACTCTATACATTTCCTCTAGTTATTTTTAGAACTAAACTTCCCTTTGATAGCACACACTTTAGTTCTGTTTAACTGATGTAGATAGCTTGGCTTTTCTTAAGAATCTTGTTAAAGGAACAATGAGGAAAACATTGGAATTAAACATCATACCGATAATTTGGTAGGTTGGGTTAGAAATTCTGGTGCAGCTCTTGATTCAGACGGTGATTTTGAGAATGAAGAATTAATTAAGAGTACTTTGATTTTTACTGTATAAGACGCTGGCTTCATTCTTTCTGTGTTCCTCATCTTTGTGGCTTCAACCGCTAGCAGCTTTGATGCTTCAACTCACAACTGAACATGTACATTCTCATGTCAGCTTCTAATTGTACCACTTTAAAAATCATTTACTTCCTTTTAGAATTAATTTTGAGCTAAGTTCTAAAATAATCAATAATTTGTGTTTGCAATGACTTGCTTTGTAAATTACATGGTTGTCCATCCTTTTTTTTGCCCTAGTCCTGGCTGTGAGAGCAGCGTCAGGTAATCCCCGCGGTGCGTCAGTGACTGAATCAGCCTCTGACTTAGGCACCCAACCACACTATCGCTTCACAAGACAGCCTGTGAAGTACTACCGACATCATAACGCAGGAACTCAACTCGCTAACCCACACTGTGCAAAAAGACTAGCAGCTCATCCAAAGAGGCGCTCTCAAGAGAGTGTGGACAGCAGTCCCTCTCCAGAGAGACGTTCACAAAACTCAGATCGCCACTGGAACAACACTCAGCAGCCCCACCAGGTTACGACTACAGCTAAGGGTATAAAGGATGCCTCGCTAAGCCCTCGGGAGGTTGTGGAGTACATGCTGGGACTGGACTCAACAGTTACATCTCCTGCAGCTGAAATGTCATCCAGTACAACACAGAGGTCTACTCAAGAGGTGGAAACATGGTGGAAAGGGGACCAGAACAAAAATATGAACAATAACCGACACCTCACTGGACAGATTCACATTCTCAGTTCGTCACCAAAGAACATTCCTTTTGAGTACAACTCGACCTCACCAGCTCAGAAGATCCTGTCTGGCCTGAAGCTGAGACGCAGTCACTCAGGGAAGGAAGAGCAGCTCTTTGTCTAAGGAAAGACAACAATTCTAGACTCTGCAGTGCATTTACATACACCAGAAGCCTGCAATTATAACACTGATTTTTAGATTTGTGTATATATACATGACATCCCATATTTAGTGCACATCAATCGCCTCATTTATAAAACATTATTTTAATGGTTTAAATTCTTAGAAAAGTTGCATCTTTCAAACTTGTATTCAAAACACTGGAAATAGTTTCTAGGCTTATTTGAATTCCCCAACCATCATATAAAAGTATTCTTTTCTTTAATCAGTTTGATCTGTCCGCCATTCAGTTATATGATGTAAATACCAGCCAAGACATGTTCATGTCTGAATATGCAGTATTTGAATGTACAAAACAAGTGGCTGACGTTTGGAGGTAAAGAGACGCAAACTAGCGCAAAAACATCAAGTCTTTTTCTTGTAAAAAGCTGTAAAAAATGTTAGATTTATCTTTAAGGTATTTTATTTTCTAAATGTTGTTTTTATATACTTTTGTTTTTGTTTCAAGGAACAAAATGTATGTAAACAAATTTTGCCTTCATGAGTGGAATTTGAGCAGTGCACCTTTCCTGTTTAGACGCAAGAGGGCGATATTTTGGTGTGAGAAAAAAAAAACATGAAAACCTGTAAAACCTTTATAGTAAAGGGGGAAATAAACCTTTTTATTTCTTTTTGCAGCGCCGTATTTTTATGTAGCATATTTTTCTTGTCACATAAACCATTTTTATCTCTTTATCTGTGTTTGTTCAGAATGAAATGTGAAAGGAAGCAATATTTTCTAATATTTAAATGCCAGAGCTCATCTTCATTTGCCTTTGTTCTTTGGACATTCATCCCCAGAATTAAGAAGTTAAAGTATGAGATAAAATGCTAGGACTATGACAGATTTTTGTGGGGAGACATTAAGTCACCACAAGTTATATTTCATTTCAGCTGTGCCCTTATAAGTATGTACCTAACCTTGAACACAAAATGCAAGCGATCCTCCCAATCTGAGTTATCAATAGGCTGCATTATCGCTCATCTTCCCTCATCATTTTCCGCACCTTCTCCCTCCCTCCTTGCCTGTCTATCTCCTCCCTCTGCCTCTTTTTACGCACAAAACAAGTGAAAGCGCGCACACGGCTGCCGGAGAAAACAGCAGACACAATAGACGGCGCTTTGGGTCACCATGGTGTTGGAATTTTTCACCTTCAGCAGCACACACGCCGAACTGTGAGGTACATGTGGACGATCGTCTGCGGCGCCTGTTCATACGAGCCGAAAGTTTCTGCAGGTTTTAATGTTACCCACGGAGATTTCAGGAGGAGTGTGTTTCACCTCAAGGTAGGACTCCGGAACTCAGGAACAGGTTGGCACGAGAAGCAGCCGAGTGATGAGATGAGCGACTTGAAGTGTTTTAAACGAGGTTCTTCTTGCAACGAGATGACAGTCTGCTGCTGGTTTTACAAACAGGCAGGTCAAATATAATAAAGCGCGTGACTTTTCATGGAAATTGGGTTTTTCGATTTAAAAACAAGTGGGCTGCAAAAAAAGCTGTTTTGCGAAAATTCTTTTGCTTTTTACTGAAAATTGCTGACTAAATATTTTTTAGTTTGCAGTTTTGAGTGCGGCAATTAGGTCAAGCTATAAAACAAATATAGATAATGATAGTAATTTATTATTAGTAGTAATAATATTTATTAGAATTTAGAGTGTTTAAATCATTGAAGCGCCTAACCTAATGTGTTTTCAAATAGCAAGTTGGTAATAGTATTTCTGTGTGACAGACACATTTATTTCAACTGTGAGTCCATTTCACCCACAGGAACTTTGATTAAACCTAAACAAAAACACACACACACAAACAAAAAAAGAATTTGATAATCATCAGGATATAGGCTGACAGCTAATTAGCACAAATATGTCATTTTGTTCAACCCACTTAGGAAAACTGCCAAATCAGGATAACTTCATTTACATAATTTGTTTCTTTTGATTTTTTTTTTATAATTATAATTCTATTTAATACCAATAATCCCATCTCCGTGACTTCTTGCTCTCCTTTTAATGGTACATTTCACAGGTTCACCCACTGAGGGACCAAAAGTAAAAAAGTAAAATCCAGATTTATTCTTTTTTTTTTTTTTAGTAAACATCCTGATGAGACTGGCTCAGAGAATCTGAATTTATGTTTCATATCACATTGAAATAAACAGTCGATTATTACCTTTGTCTCTTTTTGAATTCTGATTGCAGTTTCCAAACATTAAAATAAAATAAAATATTTAAAATTCGGCTTGGTTTAATCATTTTCCGGCTTAAGATGCTAAATTATTTGATCCATCATGCTTTATATAAAACATACTTTCGAATTATTATGAGCCAATTGGAACAAATAGAAATTATCCTTGTAGTTTTTGAAAGTAAATTTGCAAAAACAAATAAAGACAGTTAATTTTAAATCCTCAAAAAGCAATAAATACATTTTATCAACATCTTAAAATTTAAAAAGTGAAAATTAAAGAAGAAAATATAAAATATGCTGTTTATGTTTTTACTATTTATTTGTTTATATTCACCTTAACTATTTAGTTCCTTCTGTCATATTACATTTTAAAGACCAAACACAGTATTTTTTATTTTGATGTCTGCCTTCCATGTTTTGAGCCCTTCAGCACATTTAGTGCTCCGATTTAAACACTGAACTAAAATCATGGCTAATATATGACACCCAGATTTTGATCCGGAAATTACATTTTTATTATTATTATTTGTTTTGTTTACTCTTTCTTAAATTAAATTGTTTTTACATTTGCGAATTTAAACCACATCCATATGTATGTTGGAGTAAAACACCGTTTTTAATCTCCAGTGTGGGTTCGCTGCACAAATTGTTACATAAAATATTGTATTGACTGATTTTTTTAATCTTCCAGGGACATGCCTATTTTCAACTTTGTAGCTTATATACTAGAGGTTATGCTATAATTTTATACAAACCATTGAGATAATTTTTTTTTCTTCTTTCTTTAGCGATCACACTGAGGCAAGGAGAGAAGGAATGAAAACAGAGGAGAACCAGCAGTCCTGTCTGCAGCAGCCTCCATCCTCCACGCCTTTTGGTCAGTGTTCACATGTTGCACATGAGAACCACACGAGTCAATACGTGTTTACCAACACACAGAAACATCATAAGAAAGCTTAATGACTTCATGTCTTCAAGCATTCTAGCACAAAACCTTCCACACCGCCAGTGCACCAATCCTTCCCTCCCTGTGTGAACTTATTAACAGGAAAAGAAAAAGAAAGTAGAGGGAAAAAAATCCGATTTTAGGGGCAAAAATATTATGAGAAATATTAAAATGTTTATATGGCCGAAATAAATAATACAAACATTCCTCCTTACGCCTACATTTATAAACACAGCTTTTTATGCGTTTAACTTTATGCTACTTTTGTTTTTTAATTGACCAAAAACAAACCTTTTTCACGCTCTCAAAAGTTAAATATCGTGATGTATGAAGCAACACATAATAGTAGTTTAATAATGGAATAAATCACTTGTCATTTTGAAATACGAACATTTATGTCACGAAATAGTTTAGCCACAAACTTACTGTCGGAATAATGGCGCATTTTTGTTTCTTTCCCCCTTTTTTAAAAAGAATGGGACAATAGTTGAATTGTACCAGATGACTTTGGATTCTTATTTTAATACGCAGAGCTGACTTTGGCCTTCGTATCTGCGCACTGATTTGCTTCTGCCAGGTCCAGATTACAGAGGAGGGGGAGAGGTGTGCGCGGGCTGCGAGTCTCCCATCGCCGACCGCTTCCTGCTGCGCGTGAACGAGCGCTCCTGGCACGAGACCTGCGTCAAATGCGCCGTGTGTTTGAGCGCGCTCAGCGGGACCTGTTACTGCAGGGACCGCCTGCTGTACTGCAAGCACGACTATGAAAAGTAAGATTCGTTTTCTAACAGACCGAGGTAAAATAATCAAGCTTTCTTGTGAATATGGTGCCATGCTCCTTTTACAACAGGTGGGGTTGAGGTTAATGGAAGTCAGCAAAATGTCATTTACCTGCACTCAGTGTGTGTGTGTGTGTGTGTGTGTGTGTGTGTGTGAGGGTTCATAATGTTGTAAAAATTCAAGTAATCGTTTTCATTCAGTAGAAAAAAGCTGAAAGGGTGTTGTCCTCCCTCCAGATAGCATTTAAGCCATCTTGTTTGTTGTTTCTTATTATTGTTTATTGAAAATTTGAGGAAGTGAAGTGAAGTAAAATTTATTTATATAGCACTTTTCCGTCACACCTGTTCACCTCTCCAACTAAACTTAAAATAAATGCTCAATGTCACGAGTCAGTTATTCTGCAGAAGGAATGGAAGCACTGGTCAAAGCTACACATTTTTATTTACAAGTACAGAGAATAGTAATGCTTTACATTTTAATGAATTTGGGGGATTTTAAGTGAATATGTACAGAAAGAGACACATTGATTCATTCAGGACTGAAAATTGGGACTGAAAGTATAATTTTTAAAACTTTAACAGCCATCTTTAAAAGATATATCTTGTGGTCAATGTTTTTTTTTTACTCTGAAGCAGTTCCCAACACTATTTCCAAAAGGTAATTTGTCAAAGACAATACCAGTGTAATGGCTGAAAGCATATATTTACTGGTCTGGATCAGTGGTTCCCAAAGTTGGGGCTGGGAACCAACTGTGGGTCATGAAACATCGAGTGGTGGGTCTTGAGAGGTTCTGGAATGGATAATAACTTTAAAATGATTTCTAAAAGCGTAATTAGACTAAATGGTTACTAAAAGATAAAAACAGTGGTCATTAATGGATGATTTTTGTTTATGTGTATAAAGAAGTTGATGAGGTTCTTTGTTAATCAGCTTATTTGTACACATTAACCAGCAACAGTCTGGGTTACAAGTCTGTAACTTTTCTGTCTTGAGTTGCAAATTTAAAAGTTTTAAAACCACTGATCTATGAAGATTATGCTTATTAATGCTTTCCAGATTTATATGTTTCTGTTCACAATCTTGACACTGCTGCTTTGCTCCTTTGTGGATTTTAATGCAATGTCTAACACAGCACAGCATAAAAGAATAACTCAAAGCCAGTTGGTTTTTTTAAAATGGAAAATAATGTGTTTAATGGTTCATCTCTGTGTAGATTTCTGAGTCCAAGGGATGTTATTCCTTTGTAGTTTGGTCTCTGGATGTGCTTGCAGTGGGAGCTCTTGGGATGGACAGTTTAAAGACAAGCCTGCAGCTTGTTATCATTGTTTTGAAAAGTGTCAGACGGCATCCAGCAGCATAGACTCTCCCACTGTACCTGACATCTGGAGGAGAGAGAGTGAGAAAGAGGGAGATGAAAGCCCCATTGTGTGACGTTCAACTGGAAAAATGAGTGGGAAAAGTGGAGGCCAAACCACTTTTTGTGTTATAGTTTTGTGAAGGAAAGAAAAAGGGGTATTTGCTCTCCTTGCATAATGAATATAACTGCAGATCCAAATCAAAAGCCAGCAGCTCTTTCACTGAGGTGTTGATTTAGTTCTCTATACGTTGCACATGCCTGCCTTGTGTGAGTTGGTGCCAGACTTGGCACACAGTTATGTCTGTGACCTTCAGCGAATCAGCAACAATGTCTCCTTGTTTTCCCTGTAGTCTGTCCATCAGCGCCTTACACTACACACTCCCTCATCCAGAGCAGGTGTGTGCATTGTAACAGATTATCTGGTCCAGGAATTTGGAATGTGCAGAAGAATTTTAGGGGAATTCATACATTTATTAACGCACAGATATTTCTCTTTTGACCTCATACCTGTGGCTCTGTTATAACGGAGCTCCATCTGCCTCAGTAAAGCAAAGTCAGATCCTTCGCCTGATGTCTGACTCATGAGTTGTGTTTGCATGTTTGAAATTAAATTAAGTGAAATATTGGAATATGCATGGAAAACACACGTTCATGTTAAGTCAGCATCTTGCAGGCTTTTCAACCCATACAGAAATATTTTGCTCATAATGAGATACTTGATTTTTTTGTAAAGCAGCATCTCAGGCTTGTCCAAATATTGTTTAATTCCCTCTTGGCTGGCTTGATTACATCACCCAGCACAAAGACAGACAGAGCTTCAGAGCTTTACTCCCTAACTCCTTCTCCTTCACAACATACAGTAAGCTAAAGCACATTCTGTTCAGCACTGTTACCCGATCAATTTTGTTCTTTCTTTGAATGGAAAAAAATTCAAAACTGAAGAAATTGATGGGGGAGGCATAAACCTCTTTTAGAAAACATGTCTAACATCTAACAGTCCAAATTACAAAAGTAATCTAATATTGAAATATGACCCATCCCCCACCCAATTGGTCTAGACTACACTGCCTGCAAGGCAAAGGTTAATTCAACATTTGCATGTTTAATAGTTTTGAATGATACGCTACTTGATAATTATTTTAAATCAACCACTTTAAAACTCAGAAATACAATGAAATGCTCTTTCATATCTTTGAATCTTTGGTTAAACTTAATCAAGTCCAATAGTTTAAAATAGGGTATAATTAAAATTGCGAGTGGATTTCAAAATTATTCTATGAAGCTTCAAAAATTAAACAATTACCTTGTTTCCACTCATTGAAAAAATGTTTGGTTTTTGGTTAAATAATGAGTTTGGGTTTTCAGGATTGCTTATAAGCTTGAGTTTGTGTAAAAAATGAAAAAATTGAAACTAAATAAACTCAAGTGCACTTTGTGAAATTTTTGTTATGGGTTTATTTTTGGTTGTACAATTACACGTTTTACATTGTGCAGTTCATCCATTTTTACGACAAGTTGGTACTGTAATGCAAAATTAATTTAAGAAAATGTTGTAAATATCACAGACAGACATTTTAGACAATAATGAGCCATGTTTTTCTCAAGGTCACATTAAAACACAAGTTATTTTTTAGGACAGAACAACCAAAAGTTAAGTACTCCAGCTGTATACTAATGCCGCTTATTATAAACTGAAAAGATATTTTGTTTCCGTTTTATTAAAAATAAAAACAGTTTCTGTAGAGCTGTTAAACAGATGAACAAGAATGAATAACACACACTTCAGAGTCCTGCACGTTTTTGTTAAAGTTATTGAGTTTAACTAGATATCTAATATACCAAACTGATCAATCTATATCCAGTGTTCCCAGCTAAATAAGACTGAACCAGAAAGAATAAAGGTTAGTCTGCTTGTGCAGAGCCTGGAAAGCTCTTGTAAGCCCATAAGAGCAGTTTCTGCTTATGAAAACCAGGTCACCAGGGTGGTCATTAACTAAACTTTGTCTTTTAATGCCTCATGTGTGGAGGAGGGCACATGGTCAGAATCAAAGTTTACAAAGTCTCTCACTTCGGAAAGAAAAAGTGAGATCCCACTACCACAAATACGGAATCATCCTCCAGATACATATAGTGTCTGAGCTTATATTCAGCAACATAAATGGAGTATCTGCTCTGTGCAATTAAATGTGTGAACTTCTGAGTCTGAGAAGAAATGCATCTTGTACAGGACTCCTTTTCTCTTTCATACCTCCACCCTACCATCCATTCCTCTCCCTGTCTCTCGATCCATTGCCTCATTCATCACTGTCTGCTTTGTAATAATATTTCTGTATACAAAACCTCATTTCCTTCTTGTTGAGATTGATAGCAGTGATGACACCAAACAGTTTATCTCCCCGTTTATCCCTTGTTTTGTCTTAATCGCCTCACCACCCGCACCCTACTCAGAGCGTCTTTGTGTCTCGGAAGAGGAATGAGAGAGTTGGTGGGGAGGCTGACTGGGTGCAGCGCTAATTGCCAGGATCTCTGGCTGTCCTAAAATGACAGATCTGACTTTGGGCTGCTCAGAAATGATATTATAGAGAATTGCGCAATGTGTCAAATTCATCACAAAGCCTTATTCCCATCAACTCCCCCTTAACTCATGAACACCGATCCCATTCTTTTTAATGAATTACTGTTAGTAAAAATAGTTAGTAAAACATATCAATCAAACAGCAAAAAACAAATTCACTGTTAATTTGTTGCAGTCTATGACGATGCAAATACCTTTGAAAAATGCCCTGAAGGAGAATATGGAAAATATAAAAAGGTTAAATTCGAAAATCCATCTAAGATACACCTAAGGAACATATTTTTAGAAACCAATTTCTGTTCTTTAATTAATCCAAGGGACAGGATACAAAACCTCTTGCAGAATGTGTTGAGATCAAAAGAGAAAACTCTGAGACTGCTTTTTATGAACTAAAAAAAAAACAAGAAATCAGCTTCTAAAACATACCGGAAAATTAATGGGGTGTTTGAAGTTCAACAGTACAGGTAAATCGTGACTCTACAAGATTGCCAAATCTATACTTCAGTTTGAGGCTCCACATATTGCCTCTATCGACATTCAAAAATATTTCTGCACCATATTCCTGCCTTAACTACACCTGCAGCTCAACGGATGATTGTTGAAGGTGCACCAGATGAAAAAAGTGGGCACTGGGGAAATTTCTGTTTTGATTATGTTCTGTTGAAAAATACCAAATTTGATTAAACAAGTAAAAGAACAAAAAGAAAAGCTTGCAGCAATGGAGAGTGGAATAAACAAAGTCAGAATGAGGTGTTTTAGAGTTTTAGGAAGGGACGACCATACATAGGGGTTGATTTTTATCTGGAACATCAATGTGTGTATGTGTGGGGGTAATATTGCCACTAATTTTGCATAATCTGAGATGAGACCCCGTCATCTTTCCTCCCCCACAACAATTTTATAACAGACAGCTAATAAATGTTTCATGGCAGAACAAGCTGCTCGCCTCTGCTTTATTAAATCTGAGATAATAAAAGCAGAGAGGGAGAAGGGAAAAAAAGGGTGAGAATAGGGGGTTGCATCAGAGAGGGAGAGATAGGGAGATTGGCATAGACTTTTCTCAAATCAACCTGCTGTATCTCCTGTTTCTGAGGTAACGGCCGGGCCCCGTTGTCCCCCGCCACCCCCTCCCTGCTGCTTCCCGCTCCGCCAGAGTCAGACAGGAAATGAGAAACGGGCAGACAGGATATTGCGTTCTGGTGGCCTGGGGATTAACTGTTTTATCTAAACTAACACACACCCTCTCACTCACACTCACAAACACACATCTATATCCTGACACATAGCATTCATTCTTGGTGCCATTAGGTATAGATCACACACAACCAGAGACACATATCATGCAGACCATGCGCATCAGCTTTTGGTGGCTATCTTACACAGGGTAGGAGTTGAATATTTAAAGCATCAGTGCTGCTCCCCTACAGAGCTGGTTATTATTACTCGGGTGAACAGTTCAAAATAAGAGTCATGATGTGTAACTGTGTAACTGTGAGATGTCTCTGCAAAAATGCAAGATATATACCATAGCAACTGTTTTCACAGCCATTAGGTAGCAACATCTCCAAATGCTGGATAACACTCACTAAGAAAGAAGAAAGAAAGAAAATTCACAGGTGGATATGACGCACAGCTGACAGCATCTTTTAGTTTTTTAATGATGTTTGCAACCTCTAACCCTATCTGTATTTATACTATACCTTAATTATATATAATTGTGTTTATAAGTGCATTTATTAGTAATGTGATAAATGTCAATGTGTGTACGCAAGACAGTAGTATATGCATACATACATGTACATGCATATACATATAGACCCACAAACATACACACGTGTTTGTAATGTCTGTGTGAGTGAGTGGTGGCGGGGTTGCAAGTATCGTGGGGAATGCTGGGAGATTTTAATAACACAGAAGCAGCGCAGGGAGATTTAATAAAAGGAGATGATGTGATTACTGAACCCTGGCTCTGAGCCATTTTGCTCCACAGAGCAATATCCGCCAAAAGTGTGCACACATATGTACATACACACACACAAGAGCACACACACGCACATATCTAAGAAATACAAAACGAAATACAACTTAAAAGTAAGATTGATGCATATCATTTGTTTCTTTTGCATTTATTTTCTGAATCCTTTGTTGTATCTTCATTTTCAGGGAGCAACGTTTGTGTGTCACATTTTGCCATCATAAGAGTGAGGGAATCAAAAGATCAATATCTCAGCATATTGAGCTGTGATAATAAATAAATATATATATATATATATATATATATATATATATAGTTTTAAAATAATTGGTCAGGTTTCAAACCTAATGACAGTAATAAATGTTTGATGAGCCACAGTTTCACAGTTAGTCTTCTAAGCTCATTTATGACAAACCCAAATCAAGTGCAACCCAGACTTTGTG
Source organism: Kryptolebias marmoratus (assembly GCF_001649575.2). Lineage (NCBI taxonomy): Eukaryota > Metazoa > Chordata > Actinopteri > Cyprinodontiformes > Rivulidae > Kryptolebias > Kryptolebias marmoratus. Next base: position 8,063,406 of record NC_051441.1, on the reverse strand, counting down.
AAGCTAAACCCATACCTGTTTAAATATTGATCATGACTATACAGAGACGCAAAATGCTATAACTGCTCTGAGACACATACATCTTTATGGAATGATTGTTTTCCAGTCCAGACAATGTTAAACTTGTCAGAGCTCACAGGCAAAACAATGCCACATGACACAGCTTAGAAAGATGACAAAGCTTCTGTTATTCTGTTTGTATGCCTAAGATCTGCGGTAATACAAAAAGAAAATACATGTTTATATCAATACTATGCAATGCAGCATCCCTCTCTGCCTCTAAATTTGATTTGATCTCATAATCACTGAGCTTATAACCTCTAACCTCCCAAAATCCATGGCACTGAACATGAAATTGTCATCTTACAATCTTCCTCAACGTTTGCACATCACAGACTCTCAAGACTGATCTGCACCAGCATCTCTGTTTTTTGAAGTTGTCTACATGTACTGACAGTGAATATCATTTAATCAAAGGTCACAAGATTTAGTTGTTTTCTTTCAAAGATGAACATACTAGTCATTGCAAATATAACTTGAATAAGTTATAATTTTTATTTATTTTTTATTTTTCATTAAAAAAAATAAAATGACAAGCAAAAAAAATAACACAAAGCATTTATTTAAAGAGTCTTTGCATAAAACTGTTTAAATTGTGTAAAATGTTTTTAAATGAATAAATATTTGTGGCTTTACTGAAAGGCTTTCATAAAATAATAACTACTCCTAAAAAGAAGCATGTGAGCACTTATGCATAATTTTGGTGACGTTAAATTCAGACTACCTTCTCTCCAAACTGCACGGTTGCTTTTATCCATTAAGTTTGTGGTGATTTTTGTTAGCTGCACCCTGGACACAACCATGTGTGAATGATACTTCTATTAGAGGGATTAGACTGATCTACTTACAGACCCCCCTCTGTGGCAGTTACCCCAAGTTGTCTTCATGTGCCATGTTGAGTAAATTTCTATCGTGCTGTGTACACGCTGATTAGGGAGGTTGAGACTTAACCACCAACATCATCAGTCTTGTGTCAAGCAGCCCTGACAATTCTGATCTGTTGAGCATTGTTCACAGTGAAAGCAGCTATTTAAGATGCTGAAGTGTGTATTCAGATGGAAAGTGAGACTACACAAAGAAGGGTGATTGATTCTTCTTTTTTGTGGCAGATAGTTTAAATATCACACACTACAGCTAACATGTTGGCTTTTTTATAGAGAAATTACTTTTGATAGATGATTTGTAATACTTCTGATCAAAAGTAAATTAGGAAATTTAGTTAGTCACAAGGGTCTTTGGAATTAAACGTGTGTTGCTTATAAGAGTGCTGATGTTTGCTTTTTGATATCAAGTTGGTGACACTGTCATTTGGGGAATTTGGAGAGCGTTTGGCAGATGGATTGAGTAAGATTAGCTGCAGCAGCTGCGTTTGGGACAAAATCACAGATTAGGAGCTCTAATGTGCAGACCTGGCTCCATCTTTACACTCCAGATTTGGGCAGCAACACCTTCTTATCACTCAGGGAGCTTCAACATTACGGCCTCCGTCCTCTACTCTGCCTATTCCCTCCTTTTAATTTTCCCTCCTTACCAAGGTTTCGGTTTTATTGTGGTGATTTTTCTCTGTTAGTGTATCTTTATTTATTTGTCTGGCTGGTAGAAAGTTTCTCCTTTTGAACTGATGGTCTGACATTCTAGTTTGTCAAAGGCCTTTCCTAACCGCAGGTGTGTTACACTGGTATGACGATAGGTGTTGGTATGATAAATATAAAAACAGCCAACATCAGTATAAGTTAGAAATGTTCAATAGGTGCATGTGCGTGTGCGTGTATGTGTGAGTACCTGTGTTTGTGTGAGTGTTTTGTGTGCATAAGTGAGAGGAGGGAGATTAACCCCATGCTATCACCAATCCCTGGTTATGAGTTTACAGCGTCTGTCTGGCCATCTCACTGTTTAAACAACAATCTAATTAATCCTGTCTTTATTAGTTTCAGTGAACTGGGGAGGCAGGCTGGGAGGGCATGAGGGAAAACTGGGAATGCTGGCAGAAAATGCGGCGGAAGGGGGGGGAGTAAACCAAGTGCAAGAACAAGGATTTGAAAAGAATTTGAAGATAGAGACTGACTTGGACTCTGTGAATGGAAATAGGGATGTGAAGTGATTGTGATGCAGGAGAGAAACTGAAGGGTTATAACATCACACAGGATGAAATGAGAAAGCTTAAAAAAAAGAAAGTGGTCATGGGGAAAAGCAATAGATTTTAGACTTTGTAGGCTTTATTGATAAGGTTAAATATGTACTTTCAGATTATGGAAGGTATAAATCTAGGCTGGGATTTAAAAGTTCTAAACATTTAAGTGTTTAAGGAAAATACAAGCGATTATAAGCTCACTACTGCCATCTACTGTCGTGAGGGGAAAAAAGAACAAAATTAAATGGAAACGACTGTAACTCATCTTAACAGATGTTCACCTTGTTGCACTGTGAATTGGGTAATGCCTAGACAGCCTTTAATTAAGAGACTATTCTAATCTTCATTTTAATTGGAGCTGAGGGTAAATGGGTCAGAGCTCCTTGTTTATGCCTTTATCTTCAGTTACATCATCCTTTTCAGTTTTCTTGACATAAATAAATTTAAACATAAAGGAACATTTGTTTGTGTTTCTGTATTCTTCCAGGCTCTTTGTAAGGAAGTGCAGTGGCTGCCTGCAGGTCATTGGACGCTCTGAGCTGATAATGCGAGTCCTAGGCCAGGTGTACCACCTGGGCTGTTTCAGCTGCTGTGAGTGTGAACGCCGACTGCAGAGAGGTGATGAGTTTGTGCTGAAAGAAGGCCAGCTGCTCTGTCGCATGGACTATGAAAAGGAGAGGGAAATGTTAGCTGCTATTAGTCCCACACCTACTGAATCAGGTAAAATGTCTGTGACAAAAATATCTAAACCACAACATCTGGGCAAAATTACTTTGCTTCCTTAGAGAAATTCTCTCACATTAAATTTCATTGATATTTAGTTATCAGTACAGCTAATTTCTACCAATTACTTAGCAGCACCTTGGGTAAAAAATGATGGTTTAATTCTTAAGCTTATCTCACATCACTAAACAGCAAATATGTAGACAGGCTCTACAGGTTATTGGCCATTCAGGAAATAAATGGCAAAACAGTATCATAATGACAAAAGGCATTATGATGTGAAGAAGTGATTACACCTAAAATGACTTTTGATATGTAATTCCTGAATTTTAAATGAGGCTGTTAAATGTGTAGAACTGTGTGTTTCTGGTTTGTGAATATTCAGTTCAAAGGTGCCAAATAAACAACTTTTACATTTCAAATTGTTTCAAATACACACTGATCTTGTGTATCCAATAAGATTAGGCAACTGAATATAGTTTCATTAGTTCAGTTTTTTTTTCACTACTTACCAATTTACAGATCTCATTTTAAAGGCACACATTGAGATTAAAGTGTAGTTTTGTTATCTGCTTTTCTTGCTCAGTGAAAAGTGAGGATGAAGATGGTGGTGGAGGCTCTGGTGGTGGAAAAGGTGGTGATGAAGGCAAGGAGCACAAGCGTTCAAAACGTCCACGCACCATCCTGACCACACAGCAGCGGCGAGCTTTCAAGGCCTCCTTTGAAGTATCAGCTAAGCCATGCCGGAAGGTGGGTGGATCGGCTTCTTATCAGTGGAAACGCATGCCACGTAAAAAAAAAAGAAATGCGTCTTGACTCTCCTATCAAAGTTAATTGTTCTTTAAGCTCTCAGTCTGTAAAGTATTTAATCAAGTTTATTATTCAAAAGGAATGAAAATCTCTAACCTGTAGGTGAGGGAGACACTGGCTGCTGAGACTGGGCTGACAGTACGAGTTGTTCAGGTGTGGTTTCAAAACCAAAGAGCCAAGGTGGTTAGATTTTTATATAAGTTTAAAGACAAATGCTGCCTCGCATATTTGCACAAACAGAAAATTCCTAAATCATCTCATTTTGTCCCTCAGATGAAAAAGATTGCTCGTCGACAGCAGCAGCAGCAGCAGCAACAGCAGGAACAAGAGCAACTGGGCGGGACCAGGAGAGGACCAAGCAGAGGGGGCCGTCAAAGCAATGATGATAGTGAGGGTAAGAGAGAGAAAGAGAATCAAAAGAAGAGGAAAAACTATTAATAAAAAACTGTTGTAGTTAATAAGAATTATCCCATTCACAGATGGGTCTAGTACTCATGGCATGGATGGCTTGCTGGGGTATCCATCTCTGCCACGTCAGCAGCTCCTTGCTCTGGACCCCAACATCTACGGAGGAGAGCCATTTCGACATGGGCTTACACCACCTCAACTGAACAGTGAGCAACTCCACTCATATGGTGAGACAAATAATTAAAGCTACAAATTTGAAATCCTCTACTTTTTTTTGCTATCTTTCCATCTTCATTGATGTGGAATCTTGTTTTCGTTTTATATCCTTGGTGTTTACTCAACACACTTCTAGTCCAGATGTCCACGCTCTCATTCTTTGTCTCTGCAGACTCGGAGACAGTCTTCCATGATTTGGATAGCGACGGAAGCCTCAGTCACCTTGGCGACTGTCTCTTAGCAACAGGGGAAGGTGGTCTCTTAGCAGGGAGAGTGGGAAACCCCATCGACCGTCTCTACTCCATGCAGAACTCCTACTTCACCTCCTGACCCTTATAAAACTGTGACCCTTTCCCCTCCTGTTCCACCTTTCACCTCAGAGATGCAGCTAATGGAGTCTGTTCATCAACATGCCTGTGGGACTATTCTCAATTAAACAGGCTAGACCCTAACATACTTCCAAGCTTTTTTCACTGGCTACCATCATCCTGAGTTGTATTATCTCTATACTGATTGACATACTGTTCCCACTTGCTTTGCTGAATAAGAATCACATGCTGGAATTTCAGTCACTGTAAATGTTCAAGATAATGAACCTCAGTTTCTCCTGTAGTATTTGTGTCATATTCAATGTGATGCATTTCATGGCACTTTCTAATAAAAATCAAATTATGACAATTATACCTATCAATACACGAGTTAATTAAAGATAATAAAAAACCTATAGGTACTTTTTATTAGGTGTCTTGGTAGTTAGGCACAGCTCACAGGTCTAAATTGTGCTTTTGCAGAATTTCTTCTGTTTTGCCAAGACACTTTTTAATAATTGTAGATGAAAGACTGGGTTGTATACAGTGATGTATATGAATTGGACAACAATTTTGCTCTCAGGTTAGTGTGTATGTTTGTGTAACCTGAGCCTCTACTCAGGAAACTATGCTACATAGGATGACAATGTAATGTCCCACTGACATCTGGAACAGAAAACAACGCAAAAGAAACTCCAAATGATTATTTCAGACTACATTCTTAGTTTTGATGCATGTGGACCTTTTTTTTTATTGTAAAACAGATGACACTACATGGTCATTCAAAAAGCCTTATGCAGTAACAGGGTCATATAGGTGTTGATTGCTTTAATTTACTCTTTTATTATGTAATCAGTAGGAAACAGTGCAGTATATTACAACCAAAAGATGTACAATGCCCCAAATTTAGGACAATGAGTCCATGATGATGTTTTCCAAATGTAAATGTATGACTGTGTTACAATTGTTGAAATCACGCTCTGTAATAATTTCCTTGTCAAACATCATATTAGATACTGTTGGGTAGACATTTTGTATCTTCTGTGATAATCAGCAAATATTTAAACTATAGCATGATATTTATGTACCACAAAGTAGGTCTATAGAACTAGCCTCAGATTTTAATTTGGATAGCAAATGTTGCTGAAAGCTTCAGAATAGACTCATCCTGTGGTGCAGAATAAAATAGGATTAGGATGATACTCATCTCATTTAGATGCCGGTGATCAGCTACAGCCTGAAATACTCTTTTATGAAATTATATTTGATTCTGATAACTGACTCATTGTGTTTTTACAGTGATATTATTGTGAATGTAACTTATTTGTGTGGTATTAGATGAGTTAACTTACTATTTTGTTCAGTGACTGCAAGGTGATGTGCTTTGAATTTATTGTTGCTGTAACTTCAATACAAACTGCTGTTTTATCTTTGAAGTAAAATTGCCTTATTTGTCCCAAGTACAATAAATGATGATACTCTGATCACTTGCTTACATGGCATGAAACAATGATACACCTCAAAATAAAGGAATGCATTTCCCGTTGGTTACTTCCCCCCTAAAGTGTTAATAACTGAACCAGAAAGTGTTTGTTCTGCTTAGTGGTCACAGAGTTCATAACTCAACATCCTCCCTCTGTCTCTCTCAGTAGTCCAGCTGATTAGAGGTGAACAGCCTCCTCTTTTTCCTTTCTTCCCAGACTCCCTATTTCTCAGTCACTGAATAGTAGGTAGAGTTTGTGTGGGAACAATACATTCCAGTTTAATATTTGACTATGACTCAGACCTGGAGAAGGCAACAGTGGGGGGAATAGACATAAACAACATAAAAACAGCAGAGGATGTTAACATCAAATGTGTAACAGAAGGCTAAAATCAATGTAGTACACATAATTTATTATTAAAAAGGAAAGTACAAAATTTCCTATTCAATAACACCTCATAGAACAGAATGACAGAGTAAAATATTCCACTAAAATGTTACAGTCCTGTACGCACTTATATTTTACAGTTAAACATGGACATATTAAGCATGGAGAACAGATATTTAAACACTGTACATATAATGACATGGTGGAGTCATTGGATATGAAATCATCCGATCTGTTTTGCTGAGGACACAGATGAGATCTGATGATGCAATAGGTTGAATCTACGACTGCTGGTGTACTGGATTTGTGGCTGGAGAAAAAAAAAAAAATTGGTATGCTGACTGTTAGAGAAATGCATGTCTAAAAGTGTTCAGAATTTGATCCATTTTGAGAACATGACAGCTTTGTTTAAATACTGAGGTCACTTTTGATTTGTGACCTTGAAATGAGAATGCCATTTCCAGTAATAACTTACATACTCCTTTGAGGTCCACTGTTTCTGCACAGCCCAGAAAACGAGAAACGTGCGGTGAACAAGAGGTAGGTGTATCCTGGTTTTCTCTCAGACACTGTTCAAATTTCACAAACTCTTGGGAACAGTCTTGCCTGATCTTCTGGATCACTGGACTTTTAACATTTAGGGGTAAAGCACAAATTTAAACATGCATGAAAATGTGCCATGGTCATATTACTGCTTGAAAAAAAAAATGTGAAGAGATAAGTTGCCTTACTGTGAGGATGTACATTTTGCAACCTTCATTTTTAGTTCATTACACATATGCTGCCATTTCGATGGGTTTGAGGCTACGCATGACCCATATGCCTCCAGTTCTTTTTGGCAATACTTTGCCGAAATATCCATAGCAGCTTGCCTAAAAAAGTAACAGATTATATACAAACTGTGATTACAAACAAGTCCAATCAGTTTGTCTTTAATATCAACGCGATAAACGTGCTGCCGCTAAGTGACAGCGTAACAGAGTGCTTTTGTAAGTGAAGCAAAACATTTTCTTTACATTTTAGAGTGCTTCTATGACTACAGTAAAAATGTGATATAGGTATTACTTATATTAACTGCATTTAATACGCTTACATGTTTCTGTATGTAGCTTTGTCGAGCGAAGTAGCTTGTCAAACAGCGTTTACTATCTCTACTTCAGTGTGGAGCCATGTCCTTACGTGCAGGAGCTACAGTAGGTATATAGCCTTACGTGATTGGACAGAAATGGCACACTGTGATGACGTTATTTAATCTTATTGGTTAAAATTTTAGTCTGTCACATTTTTGGTTACAGCCCTTTTGTGACGTTTCTTTAAGCGGTATTATGTTTATTGGTTTAATCACACAACTTAAAAAAATAAGAAACTGCTTACTTTGTATTTCAGCAAATATTATTATTCGCAGTTGATATGAAGTTTAATTTAGGCATTAGGTTTTAATTTCGTTAACAAATAAAAAAAAAAAAGAAAAAAAATCTGTTTTTTCATTACGTGTCTTTACGTGTTACGTATGCGGAAGCTTGGGTCGGAGAACGGCGATACGGTAAACGGGCGCTGAAGGCAGGACAGCACACCGATTCGTGTGTAGAATCGTATTTTTACCGGCTACAGAACGACGGGGTGGCGGTAGATGATAGAGGGGGCCAAAGAAGCGAGTAGAAAACAATGAACGACACCAAGAAAGACGGGAGTATGGCTGCAGACGGAGTCCGAGGACCGGGCGAGCTGCAAATGGCCCCCTCTGTGAACCACCATCAGCATGACAGCGGCACCGGCGACGAGCTGGTGAGCTCCGTGACACTGTACAGACGAAGACCGCGACTGCTACATGGCACTGTCCTCCCGTTCCTGGCTGTTCTCTACCCGGGCTGGCTGTATGTGTGGTTGGGAGTGTACGGTGCCTCCGAGTATCCGGAGGCAGGCCTCCTTGCGTTAGCGGCTATCGGGATCGCGCACGTCCTCACAGCCCTCTCTGGTTATTGGTCCGTGCATGCGCACTGCTGGCTCACTTGTTCCAAGGTAAACAAAAGTAACAACAATTAATAACAATTATACTGTGATACTGTGCTGATGTCCCAAGGGGCACCACTGCTTCCCCCAGGCTGTATTTTTCCTTACATCTTTTACAAAGAGGTCAGGACACAATGGGCCCAGGTGCAGGGGTACAAGCAAATTAGGATCCATCAGATAATTGTGTGGCTCAAATGCACTAGAATCCTCTGTCTTCTGTATGCTGAGTAATTGCCTTTCTATACTTTGTCTTAAAAATATCAATGAGAATGTAGTAATGGTGGATTTCTGTTTTTACTTTAATAAGAGAGTGGAGAGAGAAGAAAAAGAACACCAAATGAAAATTATTTACACCTAACAAGTTACTCAGAATTTCAGTGAATATTCTCTGGGAAAAAATGCACGAGAAAAGCAATGTAATCAGTTTGAATCAGAGCTATTATCAGATACAAGATTTTGCACTCAGTGTAAACATTTAAAGTGCTATGTTTAACATTTAAACCTACTTACTGGAAGTAATTTCATGAAATGTTTCTTACTGCGTTTCCAGTAATATAGAGCAGCATTAGAAAAAGAATCATTGTGTAATCTTTATCTTAAAATGAGCAATGTGTGTTCAAAAATGCTGCAGGCCACCTATCTTGCTTGTCAGAATTGTTGCAACGCCTTATCGCCATGATTGTCCAGAAAAGAATTAACCAAACACTTCTTGTAAAGTAGATTTTCCATGTGTTTTTTTTTTAAATTAGTAGTGTATTTAGTTATTTGCATTTTGTATTAAAAACCAGTAGATTCTACTGCTACACACACAAATTAGTGTATTTTAATAATTGTTTTATGAATGGGCCTAATGTTTACACTAAACAGGTAGCAGTTTGTTACATCATGTCACGTTTAAGAAGAAAAAGGTTTGTAGATTGTTAAAAAAAAAAAAAAACCTGTGTCCTCCCTAAATTATGTGAATTTGTCATCTATTTATTTGTGATTACAGGAGCCAGACTCAAATGTGGCAACGTTGGCAAAGGTCATTCCCACCCCCAATAATGGTTCTGCTGAACTTGTCGCACTACAGAGGGACCAGGTCAAGTCACATTTTTACTGATGTAGTGCTTCATGTTTTCTTGATTGAAAAGATTTTGTTACGCTCACATTTTCTGCCTAAAATACAGTTGTGTGTAGGAGACAACAGCGCTGTTGCTCTTTCAGTGTCATTAATGCTTGAATCGATCATTTCTCGTGTCATTTCTTAAGTTAGGTTATTTTTTTAACTGCCACTACTTTTTCAAAAGTTTAGTTTTTAAATTTATTGCTAATACAACAATTTTTTTTTGTCTATCTCTTTTCTAATTAACAGGATGAGAATGGGGAAAGGATCCTATCTTTTGAATTTCAAAAGATTCGTTACACTTTTGACTTCAAAGAGAAGAAATGTTTCCTTCCAATTGCATTTCCTATCAGCAATCCTTTGGGCTACTTTCAGTCGTGGCGTGGCTATCAAGAAGAGAGTGAGCTCAGAGCAGCAGAAAAGCAATATGGGACCAATCGTGCTGAGATGGTGGTTCCAGATTTTCTGGAGCTTTTCAAAGAGAGGGCAACAGCTCCCTTTTTTGTTTTCCAGGTATGTGTGTGTGTTGATAATCAGTTAGAAAGATTAATTCAGTGAAATTAATAAAATGACACATATACAATTATCTGCTTTACTTTATCTACATTCATCAGGTGTTCTGTGTGGGGTTGTGGTGTCTGGACGAGTACTGGTACTACAGCGTTTTTACACTGTTCATGTTGGTGGCATTTGAGGCCTCCCTAGTTCAGCAGCAAATGAGGAATATGTCAGAAATACGACGCATGGGAAACAAACCTTACATGATCCAGGTGAGCTTGATCAAAAACAAATTAAAAAAAGTATTACTTACAATTTATTATAAAAAACTATTATTAATTTACACAGATTTACTAAAATCATCATTCATTTGTGAATGGTTAGGAAAAACATTCTAATGTTCCATAACATGTTATTTGCTTGTGCGAATCACAATTTAGTGAGCATTTATTGTTTTTTTATTTAGTGTGTTTTGTGTGTGTTAAATGGGAAGTTTTAAAGTCTTGAGTGACTTTGACATGGGCCACATCATGAAGGAAGTAAATGTCTGTGGATAACCTTTCTTGTACTAGATATTATGAGACACTTTTTAAGGCATTTTTGCTTTGAGGGATCAAATCCATTTTAGTATCAGGCAAGGGTCCAATAGAAGTCAGGGATGTCCCTTATATTCTGTTTTTAATCAGTGTGTTTTTTCAAGCGTACAAAAATAACTGGATGTACTTTGTGACAGGTATATCGCAACAGAAAGTGGAGACCTATTTCCAGCGATGAACTTGTCCCTGGAGACATTGTCTCAATAGGTAAGCATCTAGTCCATCTAGTCTAGATTTCATGTCTTCGTAAGGCAAACATCATCTTGACTTTTCGTGTGTTCAAAATTTGTAATATTTTTTTAATTTCGTAGGACGTTCACCCCAGGATAACTTGGTACCATGTGACGTGCTGCTACTCAGGGGTCGTTGTATTGTGGATGAGGCCATGCTGACTGGAGAGTCTGTGCCACAGATGAAGGTTAGTAAATACAATATATTTATGAAACACCGTTAGATTTAACTTTTTTTTCCCCCTTAAATGTGACACAAATACTGTTTCCATATTGTATGCAGGAGCCAATAGAAGACTTGGACCCAGAGCGAATTTTGGACCTTCAGTCAGACTCTCGTCTCCATGTCATCTCTGGTGGGACGAAAGTGGTCCAGCATAGTCCCCCTTTAAAGACCAGTGCTGGACTCAAGCGTAAGTGCAAATTCTTTATTTTATTTATATGTTAACAGGAACATGTATTTGCTGTTGAATTAGTGCATTTGATGATATGTCTATTTATATCTCATCTTTACAAAATGTGTCTATAAAGCTATTAAATCTTTATGTGCAGCTGTTGACAATGGCTGTGTGGCCTATGTGCTGAGAACAGGATTCTACACCTCTCAGGTAAAGAATTTGAATATTATTTCCATGTTCTTTTTCCTGTCAGTTTTTTTCTATGTGTCTAAACATTGTAAAGAGTACATTGAGTCAATAATATGTATCATGACCAACTTTCATCTAGGGTAAACTGTTAAGGACCATTCTCTTTGGAGTGAAGAGAGTGACAGCAAACAACCTAGAGACTTTTATCTTCATTCTCTTCCTGCTCGTGTTTGCCATTGCTGCTGCTGTCTATGTGTGGGTAGAAGGTGAGGCACACAGAACCAAGTTATTAAAATATGATTACTGTTTAAGAATGATCAACCCTTTGTCAAAATCACTGCTAATAAGTATAAATTAAGTGTTAACATATTACTGGAAAAAATGTGTTGGTGTTTTGTGTCACACCCTCAGGGACCAAAGATGTCAGCCGGAATCGCTACAAGCTCTTTCTAGAGTGCACACTTATCCTCACATCAGTGGTTCCACCAGAACTCCCTATAGAGCTTTCTCTAGCAGTTAACACATCTCTTATTGCCCTGGCTAAGCTTTGTAAGTATGTTTGTAAGTTTGTGCTTCTGTTCTGCTTGATTGCAGAATATTTATTACAAGAAGTGGAAGAAAATTCTTTGAGCACAAACCATGTAACGCCTGTGTTTCATTTAATTCTTTTTCTACTCCTGCTTAGATGTATTCTGCACAGAGCCCTTCAGGATACCATTTGCTGGGAAAGTAGAAGTTTGTTGTTTTGACAAAACAGGAACACTGACCAGTGACAGTCTCGTTGTTCGAGGGGTAGCTGGCCTCAGGTAAAACCTACTCACATGTTCCTCTTTTTGCTTAAACAACATAAGTTCAAAATCAGACATGTAGCATACTGTTCTCTGGTTTAGGTTAGTAAACATTTAGATTTATTTGCATTATATGAAGTATATTAATTGATGTTTGTGTTCATGACAGAGAGGGAAAAGAGGTGATGCCTGTCTCTGAGATCCCAGTTGAGACGCATCGTGTTGTGGCCACCTGTCATTCATTGGTTACTCTAGATGATGGACAACTGGTGGGAGATCCTCTAGAGAAGGCAATGCTGACAGCTGCTGACTGGACCCTTACAAAAGGTTCTTCCTAAACTCTCACTGCAAGGCAATGGCCTGTGTGTTAGGATGATGTGTATAATATGTGTTCATGTAGTTATTGACCAATTCATTGTGTTTCTCTCCTATATTTTACATGTGGCTAGTGTGATTTTAAGTACAATTTTTCAAGTAGCACCAAACTTACTGCACTTTTTTGGACCAGTGCATTTTAAAGTAGTATATTTCTTCAGATTCCTTGCATTTGATTGTAAATGTTACTAAATGTTAGTATTTGGGTGTTTATTTTTAAGGTAAAACCTAAAGTAGTCACCTCCAATGAATTTTGTTTCTTAAACCAGATGAAAAGGTGTTCCCACGAGGCATCAAAACCCAGGGCCTTAAAATCCACCAGCGTTTCCATTTTGCCAGTGCTCTGAAGAGGATGTCAGTCTTGGCCTCCTATGAGAAACTCGGATCCACTGAACTCTGCTACATCTCAACTGTCAAGGGTGCTCCAGAGACACTTAGAGGAATGGTACATTCTGGCTCAGTTTTTATAGATACTCTTGGGTTCTCTAGCTTAATTAAGTGTTTCCTAATATTACTGATTGTAGTTTACAGAATGTCCGGTATATTATGACGAAGTCCACAAAGAAATGTCTCGGGAAGGGGCTCGAGTCCTGGCCTTAGGTTACAAAGAAATTGGACACCTCAGTCATCAACAGGTTAAATTATTATTATTATTATTATTATTATTATTATTATTTTCTCCCCTAACAGCCAAGATTGTCTGATTTGCTGTGTTTGTGAACAGATCTTCATAAAACTGAGTGAAATGTTTTTTGGATCATGTAGGTCCGGGAGATGAGCCGTAATGCTCTGGAGTGTGATCTTCAGTTTGTGGGATTTATGGTTGTATCATGTCCACTCAAGAATGACAGCAAAACGGTCATCAGAGAGATCCAAGAAGCATCTCATCATGTAAGAATTTGACAGTGCTGAATTTTTCACATGTAGTCAGACAAGCAAGGCTTTATGAGATGTCTAATTCTGCAGTTTCCTTTTTCAGGTGGTTATGATCACAGGAGACAACCCTCTAACTGCATGTCACGTTGCAAGAGAGCTCCACTTTATCCAAAAAGAGCATACACTGATATTGCAGCCAAGCCCCAATCAGGGTAAGACTGGTATCTTTTTGCAAAATTACATATGTAACTCAATGCAGTGAGTGAATTGAGAAAAAAAACATTGACTAAACTGGAATTACATATAATTGTTATTTTGTTTTTCAGGCAAGTGGCACTGGGAATCCATTGACGGCAGTGTGTCTGTAACACTACCCCCTTCTTCTGTTTCTTCATTTGTGCGTCAGTTCGACTTGTGTGTAACAGGAGAAGGGCTGGCCAGATTGAGCTGTGATCCTCAGTTACTCCACACCTTGTTGCCACATATACGAGTGTTTGCTAGAGTCAGTCCAAAACAGAAGGTAGGTCCTAAAGCAGCAGCTGTATGTCAGTTTTGTTTTTGTTCTCTCTTTACACTTAAAATGCTTTTTAAAGTCAAGTATTAAAAAACAAACCTTTATAAACACAGTACTTGAAACAAACTTATGCATGTATCTTTTTTCCATTCTGGATGAATTAAAAAAGTACAAATTGCAGGATTATGGCAGTTGGACATTACTTTATGTAACAAAAATGTATTCCTCTAATGTGTTTTAGGAGTTTGTGATTACCAGTCTAAAGGGGTTGGGTTATGTGACACTGATGTGTGGTGATGGCACAAATGATGTAGGTGCTCTTAAACATGCTCACATAGGTAAGATCGATCAATTATAATAAATGAAAGTATTGAAATAAAATTTGCTTTAAATGACCAGAACAGTGAGAAATGATGGTTTTGTTTTTCGACAGGTGTGGCTCTCCTAGCCAATGCCCCTGAACGCTTGCCTGAAAAGAAGAAACGGGGGAGAGAAAAAGAGGCATCTACATCTGAACCCAGACCTTTACCTCCTGTTAGTTCAGGTGCCAAACTGAGCTCCAGGGCAGCCAGACAGCGGGCCATGGCTCAGAGAGAGGAGCAGCTTGCAGCACAAAAGGTGCATACTTTATGAACTGCTGAAAGTATACATACCTTTTACTTAAAACTCATTGCTTTTGTGGAGCGCAGCCTGCTGGACTGCCATCTTGTTTCACAAAGTGAAACCAGTAAATCTGTTTTATTGTGCAAGAGACATCAGAGTTGAACAGGGAGGGTAAATCAAGAGAGAAATGAGGGACAAACTATTATATTTGAAAAGCAGTCTCATAAACTTCAAAATAGCTAAAAAGATAAACCAACATAATCATGACTATAAAAACCTCACTATCACCTACACAGCTGAGAAAAAGCAGAGCCACTTCCCCCTTAATAAATTGGTCAATTACTTTTTAAAACATTTTCACAAATATTATGTATACCCTTTGTAACTAACATAGCCTGCAAGTTGCACTTTCAGTAAAAAGCAATGTTGTATTTTGCTCTAAACATCAGGATTTTTCTGTTACAGGAAAAGATCAGTCAGGTCCTACGAGAGCTCGAAGAGGATCAGGTACAAGTAGTTAAACTGGGTGATGCTTCCATTGCTGCCCCCTTCACCTCAAAACTCTCTTCCATACAGTGCAGTAAGTAACACATTTGACATTTGACATAATTTGCCAAAATCCAGACATGACTATTTCCCACACCTGAGAACTTTTTTTCTTAAATCTCCAGTCTGCCATGTAATAAAGCAAGGTCGTTGCACTCTGGTGACAACGCTTCAAATGTTTAAGATCTTGGCTCTCAACGCACTAGTTCTGGCCTACAGTCAGTCTGTTCTCTACCTCGAGGGAGTCAAGTTCAGTGATTTCCAGGCGACTCTGCAAGGTTTGCTTTTGGCAGGATGCTTCCTCTTCATTTCTAGATCAAAGGTGAGCATTTAAGTTTTTGAAAGCACAGACTGATCATTCTAAGAAAATGTTTAGTGCATGCTTTTCTTTCAACCTAATGTAACGTTTTAAAAACGTCAAATTAAGAACTTTTTTCTCCTGTTTACGCAGCCGCTGAAAACATTGTCCCGAGAAAGGCCCTTACCAAACATCTTCAATCTTTATACAGTGTTGACTGTGTTGCTGCAGTTTGCAGTTCACTTCTGTAGTCTTGTGTACCTTTACAAAGAGGCACAAAGCAGAAGTCCGCCCAGGTAAGTCTGAGAATGAGATAAAACACTGCAATTCTTCTTGTGAAACTGAATATTTACATTTTTAGCAACAAAATGGTGCCCATGCACTAGGACAACTAGATAATCCCAAGTGCTACAGCATAATGAGCTCATTTATTTGCTGTCTAGCGGATACATGTTTTACTTCTAAATTTAGATAAATTAGTTTATTTTAGCCAGAAGCACATTTTAATATCCATCCGTCTATTTTATGTACCTGCTTGGCCCTGTGCAGGGTTGCCAGTAGCTGGTGTCTATTTCCAGCAATCATTGGGCAAGAGGTGGGGTACACCCTTTAAGGGTTTCCAGTCCATAACAGGGTAACATAAAGTCAAACAACCAGACACCACACACACACATTAACACCTATGGCCAATTTAAAGTGCCAGTTACTATAACATTGACTATAAGAGGAAATCTAAGTACCTGGAGAAAATCCATGTATGCACAAGGAGAACATGCAAACTTCACACATAAAAACTACAGCCAAGTTTCAAACCTACAGCCTTTTTCCTGTGAGGCAACTGGCTTGTGGTGGCCATGTGTTCATTGAGATGTTGCTTTTTGATCATTTGATGTCATCTCTTCCTTATATTGTGAAACAGACTTTACCATGAGCTGAATTTCAACCTTTCCTCAAAAGACATTAATACTAACTTCATGTTGTCTAGAATAGATTTTGGTTATTCTTCCTTTAAGTAAATGCTTAATTACATCTGATTTATTTGTTGATTTACTTGACTTATACCAGATTTGTTATATTTCATAGTCCTTTATACTCCTACAAATGTTTTTATGGTTGAAGGTCCTTTTAATATTGTTTTTATTAAGAATTTATTACAACATTATAACATTCATTATATCCTTTCTTGCAGAGCGGAGCAGTTTGTTGATCTGTATAAAGAGTTTGAACCCAGTCTAATTAACAGCACTGTGTACATTATGTCAATGGCCATGCAGATGGCCACCTTTGCCATTAACTACAAGGTATTTTTTTAAGTGCTACTATTACCTGATATCTTTTATGGTTTAAAAAAAAATATATATATATATATATATTACACTAATTGCATTTTTTGTATCTCTAATAGGGCCATCCATTCATGGAATCTCTTAGCGAAAATCGACCATTACTGTGGAGTATTGCCCTTTCAGGTTTAGCGATTGTGGGACTTCTTAGTGGTTCCTCACCAGAATTCAACGAACAGTTTGCTCTTGTAGATATTCCAACTGAGGTGAGCCAGAGTTATTTCAATGTTTTGTTGTTTGGGTAGCCCTGTAGTAATGATATATTCACTTCCTATATTCTTCTTTGCAGTTCAAATTCATCATTGCCCAGGTTCTAGTGGTGGACTTTGTTGCCGCTCTGCTGGTGGACCGTGTCCTGCAGTTCTTATTGGGCAAAGGAACTCTCAGGCTGCCTTCTTGAACTCAGTGCCAACAGCAAATGCTGCCCTTATAAACCAAACTTTAAAGGGAAAAAGGACTTTGGAGGGGGGAGAGAATTACAGCTTTTGTGACAGCAGAGACAGTCATGGCATGTAGTACTGTTCACTCTGTGTATTCCTTTGTCCTGTTCTGTCCCTCTTGAACCTGTTTTTATTTTTTGTTTGTTTTACTGACTTTTGTCCAATTCTAATACTTTTTCATAACTCTATTCCCTCCCCTTCTATTGCTCCTTTTTTGTTTTTCCTCCCCACTCCTGCAAAAGGCCATGAAGACAGCAGTATTGAGTGGAGTTTGAGTTTGTGCCAGCCAGAGTGAAAACTACAGGCACAAATAGGGGCATTCTCCAAGAGAATTGCAATAGTGTATTGGATTTTTTCCCCTCTTTTGTTTTGTAAAAAAGTGAAAAAGATCTTTAACAGACTTATAAAGACTTAAACTTACAAATGATAAAGTCTGCCAAGTGTTTTGTCAAGTAAATGTAGTCTACTGATGGAAAATAAGTATGTCCATTTGGTTGTAGACTATCCTGTTTCTGGAAGCAGGTAAGTAAAATATGATCAAGATTTGACTATACTGTATAACTGTACATTGAAAGACAAAAAGACATTTTAATATCACACGCCTTTGGCCAAAACAAAAGTGCCATTTCATCAGCATTAGTTGATCAAATGTGACTAGATGCTTGTGAACCTTTTACTTGTCCACTGATCTAAACTACCAATGCAGATTCTAAAAGATCAGCTCCAAGTAACTGCCTATTCTTTCATATTAACTTTTATTCACATTTTTATATAAACCTTTGTATGATGAGCAAGGCAGAGTAACTTATCAAGCTTCAAATTATTTGGCTAATAATGCAATAACACTGTGAATAAAGATTAACATGGGGTCTCTCAACAGGCCATCAAATCCAAAAAAGTCCCTGTTTTTCTCCGTAATAAATATTACATTAAGTCAAAAATATACAGAAGGCTGTCATATCCAGATAAATTTCTGAGAAATTATTCTTTCGATAATTGTTGTGGTTGGTATTTACTGATTAATACAGTTTCTGACCTAAATTTTGGTACAAAAATTAAGCAAAGTATTTTCTAATTAAATGTAGTTCTGGAAAAATCACAAGGAGTTACTCATTAATTAGCAGACATATTTTCCTTTTCCTTGTTTTAAATCATCCAGTTGTCATCAGATTATTTTATATTTTTGTATATTTTAAAAGATGTGGGTAGAAGAAGTGTATTTCTTATACTGAATAGGACCTATGCACAAAAATATTATCAAAGAAAGATGTATTGGGCTAGATTTAGCACATTTTATTTGCATTTGCAGATCCCAGGCAGTTATATTTGACATTATATATCTAAATGTAATTACTAATCAAACTTTTCAAGTTATTTTAAGAAACATAAAGAAATATGAGATTTCTTAATTGTATACATTTTGTGATTGATGAATGATGAGTGTACATAGTTTCAATAAGAACAAAGTAAACAAAATAAGGCTTTCTATGAATAACAGGCTGTAGATTTATAAACTAAGGTACCTGTCAAAGTTCTTAATGATCAAGAAATGTGGAAAGCAGCACCACAACTGAAATGTTCAAAGCTCATAAAAGGAGAATATAACATTTAATCAAATGGTAAAATTATACTGATTATAGACCTATCAGTAAATTTTATTTTTCAGCGACATCCAAAATATCTGAGAAGGCAGCAGTTTAAAGTTAAATTCATATATTGAACAGAACTTGTTTCTGATTTATTGAAGTAGCATTTCTATAAATTCCAAAACATGAAATGATTCATAACTTATTGCTGGACAATATGCATGGGATGCAGTTTTGTTTGATATGGACATATAAAGTCTTGATCTAAAATTACAATCTGACAATTCCATAAAGAAGATCTGAATTGTAAAATGTCTAGAACTGTGAAGTCTGAAGTCTACAGCTGTATCAAGGAGCCAACTTTCCCTGTTAAAAGTAAATACTTTTTAAATAAAATAACAAAAAAAAGTGATATTTCTCAACTTGGCATGGAGAAATAAAAGCAATTAACCAGTGTTAAAAAGAATTGAGCCCTAAGCTTTTGAAACCGTCTATAGGCCAATCCATTTCTGAGTCATCATGGCCCACTTTTCAGACATCTGTTATTGCAGTTTTAATTTTGTTTCCATTAAGTTAAAATACTAAATTATCTTATTTATAATCAGTGTTTTTAGAATAGTTTAGTATTATCATTATTTTACCCCTTTATGGTAAAAAAGTGGATTTTTAATATGCACATTCCTTATGAAATTTAAAAACCAAAAGCCTTAAACCACATAAATAGTTTGTTTTTAAATGTTCCTTCATAACTATTTATTCTCAAGTTCACTCACAAGACTACATTTCCCATAATGCTTAGTTCAATGGGGTATGGCTTGTTGAGCGCGCGCATTGAAGAAAACTATTTGAAAATAAAATGGCGGAAAAGGAGGCAGTTGATGTGCAAGATCGGTCTGTATTGTGCTTTTTTTTAAAACTCGTATTAGTGCCAGTTCATTTTTAATAACTACGCTATGCTTGTCGAAATGTTGTTAATCATTTTTACAGCTTACATTAATATGTATGCTATATTTGTCCGGGTTACAACTTGTCTGATTATTTGTAAACATTCCTCACAGTCGTGAAGCTGTCATCGGAAATGATACTCCGATTAAGGTGAAACATCGAAACATTTCCTGCAGCTTGAAGCTTCTCCCTTTAAAGAGCTTTTCAGTCGATGTTCACTGGCTCTTGTCCTCTTCCCAGGTTAACTCGGAGGATCAGACATCGAAAAAACGCACCTCCGAAAGCCCTCGTTCAGCTCCCCCACAAAAATCTGCACGTATCGATTCTGCATCACCCACAACACAAACGGTAAATCCAGAAAACGAGCAGACAGAGACGCATAAACGAGAGATGCAGGCGGAAAGCACAGAAAGACCCACCAGCCCTACTCGCAGGAAATCCTGGAGAAGAGCCACCATAACCCGACGCTCTCTTCCTGCCCTTCCCAACCCATATCAGGGTGAGAGACTTGTTGCCTATTTCGGTCACCAGAGTATGATCCAAGAGAGTTTTTTAAGTGTAAATACATACTAATGAATCTAATTTAGCTTTGTGCAGGGGCATCAGTCCGTCTTTGCCACAAGAAGAGAGGCTAGAGAGACTATTGGAGGCTTCAATGAAGGTAAGTGGTAAAGCCATGTACCTGTGGTGATGAAACTGTAAACAGACTGAAGAAAAAATTGATTATCCAAGTACACCAGTGGGTATCTCAGCTCCTAATGGGCTAGCTAACAATTTGAAAAGGTTATAAAATGTAATTGTGCCAGAGATGCTGATTTTTGTTTAAAAACAAACCAAATTATGATATAGATTAACATTTCCGTAGTTGCTCTCAGCATCCATTGTGTACAGATGGTGTCAAACTGTGATACTAGATATACTGTAGCCATAATGAAGAGTGTTTTAATCACATTTCTTTTTCCCAGCTGGCATTGGAAAAAACTAAAAGTTCACTCCAGTCAGTTCCAGAGACTTCACTTGAATCTTTTCAAAAACAAGGTTAGTGATCCAATAACTGCACATTCCATTGAGCTATTTATTTTAACTTGTATTCAAATAGACATTTAAGCTTTTAATTAAATTTGTCTTGGTGTAGTTGAGCACATCCAGAGAAAATGGAGTTGCCTGGCCAAAGGCATACACACTGAACTACATAAACTCCCCTCGAGTACATCCAGGTATTGTAGCTTTTATGTTTTATATATTCTGTTCTAATTTGAATTGTTTTATGCATATTGATTTTTAACATTTCAATTATGTATATGTTTTCCCTCAAGTTCCAATGAGCCTGCGGTGGAAAAAGCCATGAAAAATGTCCAGAGAACTATCAACAGGCATGTTGTTTTTAAAATTTACTTTCCTGACATTTACATTAGAAAAGTACAGATGAGCCACAGAATAATTTCAAAATATTTAACAATTATTATTATTTTTCCTCTGTTTAAACACTACGTTGTGTTGGGCTTTAGGCTCCATGTTGAAAATGAGTCCTGGGAGGCACTGCTGAACAAACATCGAAGGAAAGCAGAGGAACTAGAAAGGTAAACAAGTTGATTGCCTTTTAGAAATTCATTGCAAATATTGTATTACTGTGTGTTTACATTGTCCACTCAATTTTGTGTCAATGTGTTCATTCCTTATAGGAAGGTGAAGAGAGGACAGGAGACGGGCATATCATTAAGCTCTACATCCATGGCCCAGTCCTCACAGTACCATGTCATACAGAGTAAACCTGACTATAAGGGACTCCTCTGTAGGCAGCGACCCAAGATGCATACTATGGCTATGATTGTATGTTGGAAATTATAATTTTTAATCATTATTAAAATTAGAAACATAGTTCTAGTTGAAAGGTCTCATGTACTTAGCATGGGCATTAATGTCACAGCAATAGTGGGGTTACAACAATTTCCTGTTTTAAATGTTCAGGGGTTAAAATGTTGTGCACAGCTTTTAATTTATTGGGGTTTTTTAATTACCTAAAATATATATAAACAAAGACTATGACCATTTATGCAGAAAGTTTTTAAATGTTATTTAAATATTTGAGGCCTGTGTTATTCTTAACAATAATGACAGACTGCATCTGGTAGCTTTCTAGTGCCAACATAAAATGGTTTTATTTTACAGCACTTAACTAAATTGAGCGACACACAGTAAAGTTTTTTGCAGACACGAGGGATATTTTCTGTAGTACTTTCCAAACATCTGCAGGGTGTTTGTTCATGTAAAGAAGGAGAACTACCTGAAAAATATTTAACTTAATACGACAAATTAACAGTGAATGAAAGAAGCACAGCTTGACTGAGAATGATGAGACAAAATGAATGTTATGACAGTAATTGAGTTAGTCAAATTTAGATTAAATTACTTAGTGTTATAACTCTTCTAGCTGCTGAGTGTTTGGATCTCAATTATGGGTATTCACATCGGTTTACCTCATTTAATCTCATAGTTGATTGCAATTTGAAAATAATACATTTTGTTAGAAAGCAAGAGCTTTTAAGTTTGTTGTTAAACACTGCTCAGTTGCTTAAGGACCAGAGTTTAAAACCAATATCTTCTGTACTGAATTACTTTTGATCTGCTTTGTTTGTTTTTGCCTGTAGATGGACACCCAGTGTAAGATGATAAGACAGCTGCTGTCCATTAAGGAACAATCACAGTTATTTGTGAAAGAGACCAGTGGCCGATTGGGTAATGATTTTTCTTGTCTTTAATCTTTTCTTCTGAAGTATTTGGCACTTTCAGTGATGGTCTAGCAAATTAACTTTTACACTGATTACTGTTTCCTACCAGCTGAAGAGGCAGGACTCTGGGATCTTTCATCGGACCTCCTCAGGAATCTCATGTCAGCACCTTTACCAACTACAACTACATAGACATTCTGTCCTCTAATGGGCCATGTCTCTGTAGGACTCGAATCTAAAGCTTGTATGTCTGTGTTTAGCATTCAGACCTTTTATTTCAGTTTTTTTTTGTTGCTTTACTTAAAAAAATAATAATTTTATATTTTAGTAAGATTGTGAATGACTGGTAGTGTTCATGTTAGACCAGCAGGGGGCAGTAGCTGGCCAAACTTAATTGATATATGTTTGGAAAATAACCTAAGTCAATTTTTCCAAAAAGCCTTAATTAAGTTCATACTTGGAAATCTTAAACTGTCTAGACCACAAGTCATTAGGAACCTGTCAGATGTTTCTGAAACTTTGCTGACACCCTTCAAAGATTTGTTGTTGGTCATTTATAAAGTAAACAGAATTTTATTGTCTCTTTGAATTGATAACCAGTCTGTGGTGGTTGGTATCAGACAGCAAAACTGATTTTGGCTATATAGAAAAAAATTAAGTCATGGAATGTATTTGATCTGACACAGTGTGGACAATTACTTCTTTGTAAATATCCTAAACAATAATTTGAAAAGCAGAATCCTGAAAATATTATCTGGGGTTATTTAGAAAAGTAAAAGCACTGCTTAAGTCATGAAGACATTTAACAATTTTTATGTGAAACTGGGTTGTATATTAAAGAAACCATAAGAGAAATGGGAACAAATTTAAATTGATATATTTTACATAGGGTTGTATTTGTACACGGAACTTTGTGCTTACCCTCGGTCACATTTGCTTTCTTTTGGTGCTGCATCTATTTCACTTCATCAGTGTCCCTTGACCATACAAGAGGAGCCCCCTCCCCCACAGTGACTCACCCCCCCATCTCTTGCTTGGCTTGGTTACTGATGCAGAACGAAGCTTTGACATTGTACCAGTCAGTCAAAGCTTTATTTGCCATTGCTTACATGTTTTGAACCTATTCACGCAATTACGTTTACATTTCATTTGTGCCTTCTCCCCTTTTTATTTTCCCCCTTCAACACATGAATCAACTTTTTCTGCTATCCATTTCTGATCACTAGTGTGGTATATGGTAAATTTTTACTTATAGTTGTATTCAGGGAAGTGAGTAGAGAGCAAAAGGACAAGCAAAGAGAAGACGTGTGGGGTTGTGACCATGAGAGTTGCGAGTAAGGGAAGATGGTGCACACCAGGAGAGATCGATTCTTATTTAGATGAAAATGAGGCTTGATGCTTGTGGGGTGAGAGGAGGGCAACTTTAGCATCCAAATGAGAAGAGGCTTCACAGAAATTGTCCTGAAATGGATCACCAACAATAAAACAAAAAGTTGTCAAAGCCACTGACAGACTTTAAAGAAAGATTGTCCCTGACAGTTTTGGGAAATTACCTTAAGGGCTTCTTTAAAATATCAATGCAAAGTTGCTTTATATAGCATTCAAGAGGTTATTTTTAAATATGGGATTAATGGATACTTAAAGCTACTAAAAATGTGTGTGTGTGTGGAAGTTCTGGCATGACAAGCATTTAAAAGGTAAAATGTCCTTGGTTAATACACAAGGGTTAAATTGATGAAAGCCTGAACTGTGACCTGTGGTGTATGCATGTGCATAGAGCAATTACTTTTTACTGTATTTGCTATTCTTGTTGTCTCCAACTTTAGATTGATTAGTTACAGATTGTAGTAGATGGATCGTTGGAGAGTCAGCATAAACCACTGCCAGTTTGGTCATACTCCCTCATGCACACTCATCATCTCCTCTCGGTGTAGCAGGGCTGGCTGCTGCTCTCCTCCACATCCATTCAGACAGCCATTCGTCTCGGAAAGCTGTCTCTGTGATCTGAGTGATAAACAATACCAGAATTGCTTAGTTTGCAAAAAAACAAAGACACTTGTTTTCAATCTGCTGTCAACGTTTCCATACTGAAAACTGATGGGATGTTTCATTCATCAGGGCTTTGGGACAGAATGATACTCTAAACCTGGGCTGTTTGGGGCTGAATATTGTACTTTTAAAGTGCCACACTGTGCTCACACATAAGTAACTTTGTACAGAACTTGTGCAGTGTTTTGGCACACACACTAAAGAAACACATTCCAATTCAATAATTTTAAGCTATTTTGTACACTTTAATGAGCAGGGTTAATATATTGTGGCTTTTTAAACATAAACACAGACTACACTATAGATCTTTATGAAACTATACAAGCCTTTTAGGCCTACTAGCATTCACTTCAAAGTTTCGCTCCAGAAGGAGATCTTGCTCAACTAATGGAAAAAATGCAGCAGTAGCATCTGGAACTCTGGATAAAAAAAAAAAAAGAAAAGAAAAATTAACCTCTTAATGGCGCTGCTAACAATTCAGAACTTAACATGAATATGTTGCCTTGGCGGCTGTCATTCTCGGAGCAGTTTGTTCATTTACCCACCCACCAGCTCGTGCTGTGTAGTACTATGAGCTTTAATGGTCAAAGGGAGCCACACCGCTCGCGCTGAGGAACATCTCACATACTCGCGCGACATCAACAACAATGGCAAACCGTCTTCTGTTATGGTAGATTTCTGATTGGAGCTACACGGCCACGATTTGGAAAAAAAAATTGCACCCATTTTCACCCCTTAGTTAGCGCGTTATATTTTAGGACGTTCGTGATTACATTTTCCCCCGTTGTGTTTTTTTTTTTTTTTTTTTCTCTTCCCCTGGAAAATGTGCGAGTCGCTCGCTCGGTCTGTGCATGTGTGTCCCTGCTGCTTTTCTGCTGGGCTGCTAACCTAGCTGCTTTTCAGACGGTGGTTAGCCAGCGTTAGCCTCGCTGCGTTCATCGACTAGTAAAAAGAAGAAACAAAGGCGAATGTGAAGCTTATTTTTTATTTTTTACTGTTAGATTTATGCGATCCGACCCGAACTAATCGCTAATTGTCGCTGTTGTGTGCGAAAAGAAGCGTTGTATGATTTGTCGTGGCAAACACTTTGCTGGCTAGCTGGAAGGCTAGCTGTTTGATTGTATTCTTCGACTGAGGAAAACGGCGAGTTTCTTTAAAAGTATGGATGATCAGACTAGGATGCTGACGGGTCTCGCCGGACTCAGTGGACTAACACAGCCCGATGTCGGTGACCCAGACTCGGTCAGGAAACAACAGTCCCTCGTTCAGCCGCAACAAGACATTGGGGATATTCTACAGCAAATAATGGCCATCACCGACGAAAGCCTGGACGAGGCACAGGCCAGGTAAGACACACGAAGAGCCCTTTTCTCCCCCTGCACATGATTGCTAAGCTAACACGTCTCATGTTCAGGTTCACACTTTTGTATAAGACGTTAAAATAAGGCATTTGCAACAATAATGCAACGTTGCAATGTTGTGTAATTTGCAGCTAAACTAATAACGTCAGTGAGCAATTTGAGCTAAAATGTTTCAGCAATCCACATTATATATATATATATATATATATATATATATATATATATATATATAGGTATAGATAATGTTTCTCCAAAGTGCAAATGTTGTTGTTTGTAAATTTGCTTCTAATAAAGTGTCTTGACCTCCGCCTTAATTGGTTTATCATTAATTTTTTAAAAAAAGAAAAAAAGTTTGACTTGTAGTTTCACAATTTCTTCAAAATTATTTTGCTATCAACGATATACTTGCATGGATATTTGACTAAAAAAGTATTGTTTAATGGCTCATACATGAGGAGGGGGAAAAAAACAACAAACTTTATCATGGTAGTTTCCCCTCATTACTGCAATGATCAAAATGGTCAGGTTTTGAAACGGGTACTTCAGTACTTGTTCAATTTGCTCCAGTAAAAGCATTCTTTGTAGGTCATATTGTCAACTGTCTTTTATACTAAAATGACAGGTATAGTAATATATATGTACACACACACACACACACTCATCCAGGGCAGGATTAAGACACTTGGGGGCCCTGGGCACAAACACTCAGTTCCCCCCTTCAGCCAATGCTAAACCATTTTGCTATGCTTTACTGAATTTCCTACAATATAACCAATCAAAAGTCTATTTTGTTTGATCACAATTTAACACTTTGTCAGACAATAAAAATCACTGTTGCACATACTTAAAAATCTTTTTATTTTTTTAAAAACTCAGATTGGACATTGACTTTGAGCATCTATCATATATTTTTTTACACTTTACAAAGGGCCCCTGGTCTATAACGTTAGATTTCAAAGTGCAAACGATTGGAAAATAAAGGAAAGGTTAAGGATACTCGGTTCTAAATAATGGCTAAAATGAGTATGTGATGTGTCAATTATGCATTTGTGCCTCTTCATAATGTTTTTATTAGAAGTGTCTCGCTTATCATTATAGGCAGCATGCGTTCCGCTGAGGGACTAACTCGCACTCATTTGCCATGTGGCTGAAGGAGCACAGGGTCAGTTTCAAATGAAGCGTCAGTATTTCAACAATAGACAACCGTCCACTGCAAGACTCTGGCCACAGTGTGATGTGTCATTAGCTAGTGATTTTCCACCCAACATTTGACCACCTGGTTCTCTTAATTAATTCACTCCTTTCACTCCCTCCCCTCTCTGGTGTTCATCCTTTTCATTGTGTGCTGGGTGCAATCAATTCTCCTATAATGTGTACGCAAGTGCAGCTGTCCGCAAATCGAGTTTCTATTAATGAGATGAGGGGGAGGGATGATGCTATACCAGCAGCCTATGAAGACGGGGATATTGCACTTTCTTTACGACTAGTTTTTAAGACTTAACCACATGGCTGATTTTGTGGCATAATTATTTTTGCTGAAAATATTTGTTCCTTATGTTTCATTAATTTTGTCTGTTTTATCTTTTATATTTAATTTGTGATTTGTGTTGACAGTTTGCAAAAGTTGAATTATGTGAACTCTTTAATGTAAATCTAGCATCTTTTGGGGTTAAAGAGACAGTTATAGTGCAGAAAGTTATAAATCTGTGAAATGCGATAGTGATTATGTTTTTGTATGCTTAAAATATGTTCCTATATTAAAATGTCTCTCCTTTAGAAGTAAATACTAAAAACAGAATGACATACTTACTCACAAGCAGTTGTGGTATTTACATTAATGTTCATCATTATATCCGACTATACCACCCACCTAAATTCCTAGAATGGTTTTTTGATATAATTGTGCATTTTCTTTATTTGTCATTTTTCTTATCCTGTTTACTTCAGATAAAAGACCCAAACCATAGCATGATAGTAGCCACAGATACTAGTATTAAAAACTTGGCATGACTTCATTTAGCAGTCCTTGTCTTCATTTTTGACTCTGACCATGTTTGACATCTACACATCAATCTTTTCTGTGACCATGACAATAAACAAATCAGTATTGAGGTGGCTTATATGGTAGCATGACAACCCTTTCATGCAGAGTGGCAGTGTGTTAGGATGGGGAGTGGTCAGCAGCCTAAGAACTTTGTGTGGCAGAATACACTTCCTGCTCACCATCCACTGTCATCCTCTCACCATGTCACCATATGTTGAGATACTGGCCAGATGAATCACTGATGAATTGGGTTATATTGGGCCATTCGTTTCCAGCACAGGTTGGTCCTGGACCCCATGTGCATCCTACTACTCTTCCTGCCATCTTGAATGATAGATTCCTCAGTACCGAGGCTTTCCTTAAACGTTAATCTGAAGTTCAAAAATCAACCATATTATAAAACTGGCTTTTTATCTTTTAAAAACATCTCAAAAGATAAACAGTTTGTATCAAAATCTGACTTTAAAAACTTAGTTCATGTGTTCATAACAAGTATGCTGATTCAAAGTTCTGCAGCCTGTTTTTTCAAACATACTATTAAGAAATTTGAACACATTATGCCTGATTATAGATCTAGGTACTGTTTACCTATTGAAAGACAAATCAATTTTAAAAGCCTACTGCTTGAATATAAAGCAAATGGTCTTTCTCAGACCACTCAGGTCTGCAGACTGTCCTAACGTAATCATGCCTTGTACTTTTTTTTTAATTTGGAGAAGCTGCTTTCTGTGTTTGTGCTCCAATGAAACGGAATCTGCTGTCTATAAATCTGAAAGAATCCTCTGCTGTAAATATTTTAAAGAAAAAGTTAAAAAACACTCTGTTTGTACAAGCATGTAATTAAGCTTTTATTGTTTGTTTATTGTATTAGCATGTTATTACTCTGCACTTGCTGCAAATTATATTTTGTTCTGGCTGGAAAACAGTTTGGTTTATTAGCATAAAATGTGCTTTACTAATAAAGTTTGTCTTGACTTTGGATCATGTTTTGTAACTGCACTATTTACTATAATAATAACAATATTAACATTAATTTAGGATTTTCATTTTTTTTCTTTTGCGTTTTAGTTATACATTTTTAAGTAACAAGTGGTGTTAGTTTGACTTTGATGTTTTTACCTTAACTCTTTTATTGCATTTTTCTTATTTTATATCAGATGATACTGGCATAACCTGTTTATATTTTCAGAAAGCAGCTGAAAACTGCCTGATGTATATTCTACAGTTCTCTGTGGAACACAAATACAGAAACTTGTATTTACTTGTTTGTTGAAAAAAACAAGCCTCGCTCAGAATATTAATGCAATGTTAGAAAATGTTATAACAGTATAACAAGCAAAAATCAAGTTTTGACGATCCAACTCACTCTTAAAGCACATTTGTGTCACCTCCCTTGTCTGGCCCTTCGTCTGACGCCATCAGGGCTCATATTTATACCTTCTAGTGCAGAATAACTGAATAATCAACAAATAAATGTGTTAATTATAGGAGTACTGTACATCCTTTAAGTTATTAATGTGTAGTCTACTTCAGTTGTTAATGAATTCACCTGTTAATATTTGAACATATTACTATTAGTATGTTCTTCTTTACCCCCGACCAAAAAAAAAAAAAAAATCTTATATTCTATATAGAGCCCTTTTTATTTCCCACTCATAAGCATGTTGGAGACAGTAGTGTCTTTCCCAAGGACACTTTAGGTTCAAACCTCCGTCGACCTTCCTACCAACTGGGCCAACAATAACACTATTTATTTCTTGACTCATTTTTTTGTCTAGGAGTCAATTTTGAAACAGGGTTAAGGTATAATATGTGGTAGTTTGATTTGTTTCTGAAGAGGATTCTGTCTACTTTAGCCTAAATTTGGCTGACTGACATCTCTGTGGCCTGAGAAGTGCGATCGGCTCTTGGACCCTTCCCAGCAAATCTCAGTTCTTTTTAAAATCCATAAAAAGAAAAATGCCTCCAATAACTTGACTAAAGAGTATCAACCAGGCTGTGTTGGCTGCATCGAGTCCCATAATTTTAGTTTTTGACAAGTCAAATGCTGTTTGCACAAATTGTTCATATTCCTCTGACTGCAGTTCAATTATTCTTCAAAACAGACAAAAACAAACAAATAACCCACTTCAAGTGATCTTATAAACTTTATTTAGAAGCATTAGTGATTTTTTTTATGCTTACTGTTTCTAGTCCCATTTTCTCATTACCATCATTTGAATTCAACTTAAAAACATGACTGAAGATGTGGGGAAAACAGAGTTAACACCTAAGACACTCAGCTATACTAAAACATGAGCTCTAACCAAGTATTTGTTGCATGGTTAATATCATGCATTTTTGTTATAATGGCTTTACAGCTGTAGTTGGGTATGGAAAAAAATACTGATATGCTTTCCTTAAGAGTGTATCTGTTTGTATATTCTTAATACAGTCTTAAAGTAGATGTGTTGTTGTATCCCAATATAGTATACAAAAAGGAAAAAAGAAACATTTCAAATAGCGGATTTTTCTTTCTTGAGTGCAGTATACAGTAGCTAGGCAGTATAGACATTTTAAAATCTTTTTTTTTTCAAGTTTTAAATCAGAAACCATTTATACTAAAATAATTTGATGTTGTTTTCATTGAAAATCCTTTTTTCCCCCTCTGTTTTGTGACCAGACTGACTCACAACTTCTCCTAGCAGAGATACTTTAAGACTTGCTATACAAACTGTGGCAATATTAGATCGAAGAGGGTCACCAAAAGTACCCTGTTAACATCAGTATGTCCTTTTCATTCACTAGTTTCTACTCTATAAAGAACAACCTGTTGACTGTGAACTAATGTTCTCACCGATTTTTATATGCAATTACAGTGGAATTCCAAACTCAGACATTAAAGCTTTTTGTTTTAGACAGTCTCTATTGATTTTACAAGAGGAACTTGGTAATATGTAGTTTTAATGAGCATCGTTTTACCATGCAGCTGTGTATTTTCAATTAGTGAAGGCCTGGTAATAGTAAAGTTTTATCTGCACAACCCTGTAGAAGGTCATGTATTTATTTTTGTATTTATTATGGACCATTTTGTCCATTTTTCACTTTCACCTTTTCACTGTATGGTAAATAGAAACCATATAGGAGAAGATACATTTATTTTTTTTAGCAAGAAAAATAAAGCTGATTTAAAAACTACTTTTATTTGAAAATTGAATTTTACATTATGTGACATTTAAATCAAATCATTGTAAAACTTTAAAAGGAACCCATATTATCCACCACCTTGCATGCCAAAGTTTTAAACAAAGACGTCACAAGTTTTGTTAGCACTCAGAATATGTACTGAGGGCGACTCTCTGCAAGTAACACTTCACAGTTTGGCTAAATATTTGAACACATTACTGTGTTATAGACCTTTTTGTATTTGCTAAGGTTGTTTAGCAATCTTGAATTGGGTTGACTCTTAAAGTTAATAATTTGTAGATGTTCAAGTCCATCCAAGGATTCACAAGATGTTTTGCTAACAGACAGACAAATGAAGTGGTATTAACTGTTGGAGTCAACCCAGTTTGTCTTTTAGCAAGATATCTCATGAACCATTGGACAGATTTTAATTAAACTCTAAGAAAGTTATCATTGGGTTCACATTAGAGCTGCACAATATATCGAAAATTTATTGTCGTTGCAGTATCAGTGATCACAATATCAATATCACAAAGGACTGCCTGGACTGCAGTAAATCAAAGGCCATTATATTTTAAGTACCATGCATTCATGCTCATCATGGTAATAAAAATTTGGTCAAACCTATAGACTCTTCCTTGATGCCCACACTTGGTTTAGATCACAGTGACGACAGAACCAGAAGTGGGGAATAAGAAAAATGTGGGTTTATCACAATGTATTATTGTCATCGTAATATAAAACAATAATATAACATGTGGCAAGTTTTTCTAATATTGTGCAGCCCTATTGTACATCTGCAACTCATTAACATTTGAAGTCAGTCCAATTCAAGATGGCTGCCACTGTGTTTTAGGAACTCCTAAATTGTATTTTTTGAATCTGGGTTTAAGAGTGAGGAAAGTCTTAAAAATGTCACAGTTTCATTCTTGTGTGGACAGCCTAACCCAAACCTTTTGAAAACAATGATGTCATAGTCTCACCTCCTGCTTAACGTACGACCCTAACACTGAGAGGGGAAAAAAACAACAGTAATATTGACATTACATCCTTGTGTTTATGTTGAAGACACCAGTTGCTTAACTTCAGCAAAACCTTTGTATACTGTTTTACTTCAACGAACAGACAAGACTGGAGAACGGTAATATTGCCTTGAATAGAGCAGACCAAAATCCCCTTTGTTACTACATCAATTAATCTACGGCTAACTTTTCTTTTTATCAGTTTATTGAATTGTCAAACAATACAAATAAACAAATGTTGCAGAAAAAAACTACAGTATCCATCAAGTATATAGTTAAAACAAAAATGTGGGAAATGGCATATAGAATGTATATAGAATTTACCCAGCTGTCCCTTTGGTTGCTCTGCCTGAAGTCATCCATTATGGCCATGTATTTGAACTGACATGGCTTCCAGTCAATAGTAGTTTAATGTGACACAAAGGAGAAGTTCCACTTTGTCGTCAGTTCTCAAAAAGGATCTGGTTTTTGCACTTGTATTCACCATCCTCCCGTTTTTCTTTTTGTGTTTACAGTTTGCAGCGTCTGCTCCATGTCTTCTTTCCTGTTTCTGGTGTATTTTCGTGGCAGCGATACCACAGTGTTTAAGTTGTTTTCTGTGTGGCTGAAAACATTTGTAGAAATGGTGCCATGTTTACAGGGAAAAACACAGTTTTGGAAAGATGGCGTTCTCACATAGATGAGGCCTAAGTGCTGTCATCCTATTTATCAAGAAAGGGAGTATATGTTGTGGTATCATTACATCTAAAATCCAGATAGGTTTGTCAACTCACCATCCACTTCCCTGCAATGACAGTTTCTTTAAGAGGTTGAAATTAGATAACGTGTATTACCTCTGAAATTAGGTTCTCGGTAATGATGACCTTGAGGTTTGGCATTATTACTTGTTCCATCATGCAAAGCATTCACATGACAACATTACTCTTGTTAGTGTGGATTGATGCATCAAGGATGTTTCTGGGCTCATAAAGGCATCTGCTTATTCAAAATGCCTCTAAACATCATGGCTCTGTTGTGTTTTTTGGCATTACCCACTCTAGAAATGATGTATGCATAGTACATACACGTCTTTTACCTCTTTAATGGGTTAAGAACTTGAAATGAGATGAAAATCTGTTTATTCTAATCTTCCCTACTCTCTCTCTCTCTCTCTCTCTCTCTCATTCCCGCTTCTTTCTTACAGAAAGCATGCCCTGAACTGTCACAGAATGAAACCAGCACTCTTCAGCGTTCTCTGTGAGATCAAAGAGAAGACAGGTGAGATTTTACTTCACTCCTATACTCCGGTGTGCACAAGTTGTAACTAACTAGTGAGACAGAGTGCCTTTCCTCCAGGTTCTTGTCGTAATTTGTTTATTTTTTTTTATTCTCTCATGAATCTAAGTTGAGTGAAGATGGTCTTTACTATTGAATGTATTTATTATATGTGTATACTTTAGATTAAGATCACTTTAAATAGACACCAGTTTCTTATTTGAGCAATTATTAATAGAAGCTCAGGCTATTTCTGGGTATTGTCCAGACCTGGGTATTGTCCTAATCATAGCCAATCAGTAGCTTTTTAGAAACTTAAGTCAGACAGCAGAACTCACAAACAGCTCTGAATTCACTTACTATATCATTGCAGTTTTGTTTCACAAATTGATCTCCATAACTCAAATGCAAAATGTGTGATTTTAAATTTTGTCAGTTTTCATTTCATATGATGAATAGTAATTTTTCAACCTGTATGAACAAATAGGTAAAGATTGGTAATATTTGCTTTATTAAAACGTGGCAGAAAAGACAAGTTTTTTTTCTTTACAGTCTAACTGTTAAGGTACTTTAGGACAAAAAAAATGCATTACTTTGCAACTGTTGTGAATTGCTATAGGTGCCAATGCAGTAACTTCATCCCTTCAAAATTTGAACCTGTTAAGATAAATTTCAATAAACACAATCTATTCTAGTCTTTCCTGTTCGGATGTCAATCTTCAGTGTAAACACTCAGTTGTGTTTTGTTACTGTTTAAGTCATGTTGGGTAAAATCAGGCATTATTATGTAAGGTAAATGAGGTGGTTGTGTTTGTTTGTTTTTACCTTTCTCTCCGCAATCTTTTCACCCTTCTGATGTTCTCTTCCTTTTTCTCCCACTGTCCTTATGTATTTTATAACAGTAAGCCTCTCTTGTTCAAATACAATTTGAAAATGCTGCACTGCTGCCTATTGTGGCCCTCTGTCAATAATGTATTATTGCTCTCCAGTGATTGGAGAAAAGTAAAGGCTAGGCTTGAGAGAGTGGGGCAGGGTATACTGTTTCCCAGGCAACCAGTGGTCTTATTTACCCTAATGCCATTCACTTTGATTTTCACATTTAGTCTCCCAACAAACTAGATAGAAGAAATGTGAGTACTTGTACTGTAACCACACAAGAAAAACAGACAAAAATGGGGTTAGATATACAGTATATTCATACTTGAGGCAAGTATTCCAACCATGGGTTGCGGAAATCTAAGCTTTGCCTGTACTCTGCTGGCCATCTGCCATATAGTTCCCTAACTGCACTGTGTACCTGCTTTGGTATTTCACTGCCACTGCCACCCCCCCCGCAGGCCCCATTGTCTATCTCTGCAATGTGAAATGACTTCTCTTCATTTTGGCTTGTGGAGAACCAGTCAGTAGTCATATAGTACCTCTGCAGATTTTATAGAGTATTTTGTCACTAGCAAACATGAACTTGTGTTAGCACCACCACATGCACAATATGTCGTCCTTGTGCATGTACACACAGATGCATGCACACACATACACAAACAGGGATAAAAGCAAACTCTGTCTTGGGTCTACTCCTTCTGCCTCAATCTTGTCCTCTCCCCCTCCTTCTCTGTACCTCGCTCCCATTCTTGAAAGAGAAGACTTGCTCTGAACTCGGGCCTTTGATATGGTAATGTAATGGTGGTGGAGGAGGAGGGGAGGTGGGGCATGGGGGAGGGGAGGTGAATTCCTTTGAGTGCTGCAGTTGGTTAGATTGTTTTCATTGTAAAAGAAATGTTCTGCGCAAATGTCAGTACCCAACCTCCCCCTGCTGCCATCACCCCAAAACACATCGTTTTACTAGTTTTTGTGCTGTCTTATGCTTTGAAATTAAACATGATTTCTAGGTGCATAAAATTTAATTCTTTAAAATTGATTTTAATAAAGATACTCTAAAAAATAAGGTAAATTATTCAAGTAGAGACTGAAATGGATTAAAATTCCTTTTTCCTTTACTCTCAAGGGTATCTGTAAAAATAGGTTTTGGTGCAATGGCTTATGTTAAAAACTCAAACCCACAGCCTTTTACTATTACAAGTTTTGCCTTTAGTTTAAACATATTTTTCCTTACTTTATTTTCCTTTGCTTTTCACATGTTAACACTACCTGTCATTCATTCTCTCCCGCCACCTTTATCAACTCCATCTTTTCAAGCCTGTTGTTTATTTTTGGAGGAGTTTTAAAAAAATATAAAATGGTGTCCCAACCAGTAGTTTAGGGCCATTAATATGTTGCTTTTTTAACTTGTAGACATCAAAGTTATTACAATACTTGTCCTCCTCCCCCTCATTTGGACAAGTTCACAGCCATCATCCTTCTCATCTTGGTAAGCTGTCTGATAAACAAGTCTGGGAAAATGCTACAAGTTGGCTAAGGAGAAATGATTAAACACTGACTGAATTCATACCTGTCTGAGATTAAAACGATTAGCTCTGTTTTTGTCTTTTGTATTTTCTAGTCTAATTGTTCTAAAGTTTAAAGGACATGTGTAATATGTCTATTTCTAATTGCCCAAAGCCAGTGTGATGCTAACTTTAGGTCGACACTGTTATTTAAATTTATGATTTGACTGTCCTATACAAATGTTAGATCAGATTGTTCAAATTTCTACTAAAATATTATAATTTTATTACTATTTAAATTATAATTGTGTCATTGCAGCCAGTTGATGGCCTGTCATCATGTCTTGTTGATATTTTGATAAGAATGCCTGAGCTTTGTGTTTTTTATAGCCATTTGTTAGTACATGTTATAGGAAAATTATATTTTATGCACTTTCAGTTGCGGTTGTCAAAACATTACAAACATTAATCAGTACAAAAAACCTAGCAACTAAATGTATATTAATTGGTGACATAATCAGTATGAACAGTGTCAAATTAGTCTTTACCAGTTCAATCAAAAATTCACACAGCATCTGCAATCACTGTTAAATGGATGAATACCAGTCAACTTTAACAACACTAAACTCTAGCTGTCATTAATCTAAATCTAATTTCATGTTTTTTATTGTTCTAATCATTATCAAGGCTTCAAAGTACAACCAATTAACCACATTTTCCTGTCTCTTTTAGAGAATAATTCACAACTATATGCATCAAAGCAAGTTGGAAATATACCTTGAGTGTTTCTTTTTCTTTTTTCTCTCCTTTATCATAAATTGTGAAACAACGGGAGGGGCTAATAAGATTGAGAGGTTTTGAAATTGGCAAGGGATATTGTTATTTAAGAAGCAATTCAAAAGGCATCAAGCAGTTCAGGCAGTAAAATATATTGTAAAAATACACATTTGTTATGTCTGCTCTCTGCTTTTTTAAAATAAATGATAAATCACTCTTTTTAGATCCAGCTTTTAAACTAGAAGCAATCAAAGAGGGTAAACCTCTGCAAAAGCCATAGCGTCATTAAAAAATAGTCCAGTCATTATCCAGATCACCACCAAAGTTTAATGAATTGTTTCTTGTGACAACCCCAACGTTTCCTGAAAATTTTTATCAAAATTTATTATTTAGTTTGTTTTTTTTTTTGGTAATTATGCTAACAGACAAATAATCAAACCAACCAACACTACCAAAAACACAATCTCCTTCGCAGAGGTAAATGGCAAGTTTGAAGCAATTGTTTGAAAAGCAGCAAAAAAGTAACATCGGTCAGCTTTTTTTAATGTCATGAAGTATGTAAACTAGGCTAATTAGTGTTGCAGTATACTGTATGATGTTAAAGTCTTGAGGAGGAACAACTGCAGTGGTCATCCAAAACAAAAGGGAAAGGGCTTGTTTTTACAAACCATTTCTTTCATGTCTTTGATATCTGGGATTATAAATCATAGGTGGCAAGATGCCTGTCAGACATATTATCTTACTTTGTGTTAGCTTATTCCTGAAACAGCTGGTGAATCATGTCATGCCATGTTAGGTTCAATTTGTAAAAGTTTCTATCCCCCCTAAGTCTTTTTTCTTTAGTTTCCTCTTCTTTTTTTTACCAACGTATTTTGAATACAAATGAAAAACAAAGTAGAAAACTCTGCTAGTGTTATACAACAGGGGGCACTTAATTTTTTATAATTAAAGCACCTATTAGCACAATATAGTCCAGTTTATTTAGGTGTCTCCATTCTGCAGACATGAAGTCTTGTGAATCACTTGCCTCGTTAAAGCAACCTAATTATTAGTTTTTAAAGAGCCCATTTTGGAACAGATTAATAAAATTTTATGAGTTAGAGACCTGAAGGAAGTATTTTGTTAAACTGTGTGAGGGGAACCATTCAATTAATTTTAAACAAAGTGTTGAGGTAAAAATAGTCTTGAGGAAACTACATAAACTAGATTAACATTGAGATATCAAGCCAACATTTTCAGTGTTACTGTCACCGAGGTTTACAGCATGCCCAAAAATAGGTTATTGATTTATCTTCACTCATCACTTATCGTTGGTTATGTCCTTTGGTTTACTGTGACAGTGTTTTTAATATGAACATGCACAAGATTATTTGAATGGCTTTTCAGGAATCTGTGTGGTTTGTGATGTCCTGCCACACTTTTTTTTTCTACTCTTTTGCAGATAAGGATGAGGGAAAAAGAGAGAGGGTGTTGAAGGGGGTGCAGGAATGATACAGAGATTGATGAGGCAGTAAGAGCAAGAGTAATTACTCGGTGTCCATTCCCCAAGCCAGATTGGCAGACGGCTAATATCACACAGACCCCTGGCCCTGACAGACACCCCCACACACACATTGAGACACACACCCCAACTCAAACTAAAGAACCAGAGCTCCCTAACTCTTAGTGTGGGCTTAATAGTGTGTGGGCCAATTGATTTCCCCATGTGGTATTATTCCTGAAGGAACTAGGCTTTTGTATATTAAAAAAGGATGTTTCACCAAGGACAATGAATTAGCTTTGCACTGACAGCATTTATAAGGAAGAAAATGAATGTTTGTTGTTTGAATACAAAAATACTGGGGGTAACTGATTAGCATATGATTTTTATTTAAATTTTATTATTTTTGTGTTTTGTGCATTTATTTTTAAAAAGATCTAAAAGATGGTAAACACTTCTCCATGAAGTGGTGTTAAACATTTCCCCTTTGACTTCCATTTAAATTAATAAGTTAATAAAGCATAAATAAAATTAAGCTACACTGTCAGTGTCATTTTAGATTATTTGTACCTGTGGGGTAACTAATTAAAAATATATAGCTTTTTTGCACAGTGCAATATTGACTAGCTTGTTTGTATTATTTATTACTTATGAAGAGGACTTGTACATTTCTTCTGCAATTTCTAGTATGTCTATACATCTCAAACTGCTTTTAGGTGGTGGTTTTAAAAGAAGTCAGCATCTCCTTAATTAAAGATATGTAAATTAGGTCTCAGCTGGATTGCACTAGTTTCGTGGCAGTGGGATGGGAGAGTCTCTGAGCTTGGCTCCTAATCCTGACTAATTAAGGATTAATTACAATTGATGGGTGTCTTCCACCCCTTAGCATTAATTCACATTGCTGTCCTAGACAATATGTTTGTCTGTTTCACATCATGTCATAAATACTAGAGAGAAATAGAAACATCAGGGCTGGGAGAGGGAGGGGTCATACAGCATCCCTGAGATTAGCAGTGTACATTGAACATAGTACGCTTCATTGGTGTAGAGGTTTTTTCTTACATATTTAAAAGCCGTAGTCTGAGAAGTGGTGAACATTTGTATAATGTAGACTGTGTTATATATTTGTACGAATAGATTCAGTATTCATGTTAGACACAGGTAATGGTAAAGTATTATCATTCCCAGCCATACATACTGTTGACACAAAGGTTTTATTCTTAACTTAGCAGGTACATATTTGAACTGTGCACACTAACCATGTCGCCTCAGTTCTCTCTGGCACCATCTGACTGTGTCATAATGCTTGTTCACTTGTTATAAATGGGCACCGCTCTTCTGATCTATGGCTTAATTGCCACCAAATTTGCATAACAGTGCAAATTAACGACCTCTCAAATGAGCGTTCATTTTTCACAAAGTCTTTAGGAGCTCCTTAAGAGTCTGTGCTAATGAGCACAGGAGGCAGCTGGCCTGATGAGAGTTGACTGAGGGAAGATCCTTGCAGTGCTGTAACAAGCCTCCTGCCTAGTAGGTGCTCCTCACCTTCTTGTGACATTTCAGATTCTTTTTTTATTGCATCGTTCTCTCCGTCTGTAGAAATTTTACCGGACTGGGGTTATTAGGGTAACATTTTAGCCACAGGTGCTTAACAGTGTTTGAAAGATCCCTTTCTTGTTTTAGTGCTTGTGATATTGACAATAGAATACAATAGATTTATTTCTTGGTCTCCTAACTCCACCTGATAAGTGATTTCTTTTTAGTTAGTCTGACAGTTTGCTCTACGCTCACTTGAATCAAATTTTATTCAAATGGCAGTTGAGCACCAGCTGGGAGCAAATACCATTTGTTTAATACAATTTGCGATCTCTCTGAGCTTGAAAGTTAAAGGGGCAAGACAACGTGTCGTTTTCTTAAAATCAATTGACTAAGTACAAACAACTATAGCAAGTTACATTGAGATTTTAGCTGACATTTTAACCACTTAAATCGGTCAATCCCCTGACATTTAATTAGATATTTTAATATTTTTTTCATTGAAATATATCTGAGAGGTGAAGTTTACCTCTAAGGCTGAATCTACTCATATGTACATAATGTGTGTATTAATGTACTCCTTTTTTGAAAGGTGGCTTAATACATAGAACATTTGCATTCAGTAAATGTTTTTTAATTGCTTTTTTCACATTAGTACTTTTTTATCTTTCTTATCAGTCATATACAGTATCATATCTAAAATTTAGATTTTGATATGTAGAAAATCTTTGAACTGGTAAAGCAAGAAAATTCTTTAAATGTTTAATTTTATTAAAAGAAATGATAGTCACAGGAAAAATTATGTATCATCTGATGTTTGTGTACGTATTGTAATGGCATAGTTGAGATATTTCCCCTTTGTGTTTATTTGTGTTGTTATCATTGCTTAAGTGTCCAAGCTTCTCGCTCCCTTTAGGTAATTAAGAGCTGATTAATGATGTGTTGGAGTGAAGTGTTGTTTGTCTAAGGTGTGAATTCTCCAATTTACACTTTTGTCAAAACACGCAGTGTTTATTCTGATTGTTTACCTCTCAGTGTGTTTGTTTGTGTCAGAGTGGGGGGCTGTGTGCAACAGGACTCTTGTGTACTACCCAAACAGATGCTTATTAGCGTGAGCTGCTTAGAGTAGGAATGAACATATGGATTGGGCTCATTTAGTTGACTCTCTTCTGCAAAAAAAATATTGATTTAAAGCATTATTAGGCAACCCATGCTCATAATAAATAGCAAACATTAGAATACCTAAATAAAACTAGCAAGCAATACTATCACAGTGTGACTGAGATGAAATTTGCATCTCCCTGCATCCAATAATTTTGATGCTCTTGTCATTTTTTGCTGCCCAAAACAGTTTTTCTGTCTTAAATTTTAAACTCTTTGTTTTTTTGATCTGATCTTAATTTCCATTATCTTATTTAAGATGGTGTGCCTTAATGTTTTGTAGATTATGAGAGTCAAAATCAAGCATGGATGTTTTCATGAATTATCTAATGTCAAACATTTTAAGAGTAAAAAATATGTAAAACAGAGTTTTGAAAGTGGTTTTGTTCAGCTTGGTTCATTGGTTCATTCAGTACTGTGGTTGTATTGTCTAGATGATGTTTTATTTCTTGCTCTTTCAGTTTATGAATTCAAATTTACCAGTTTTATTACCTTAGGTCAATTTAAAATTTTTGCTTTTGTCTTGTAGATTTGTGTAACATATTTTCACTGTAAAGAGACTG
The DNA here is from genome assembly GCF_001649575.2 of Kryptolebias marmoratus. Taxonomy (NCBI): domain Eukaryota; kingdom Metazoa; phylum Chordata; class Actinopteri; order Cyprinodontiformes; family Rivulidae; genus Kryptolebias; species Kryptolebias marmoratus. Next base: position 8,022,017 of record NC_051441.1, on the reverse strand, counting down.
TAAATTTTGTGAATATGAGCCATTCTGTCTATTTTTGTATTGAGAGGGGAAACTCTGTTTTTACCATGTTTTCTTTCTCTTTGCTCGCTCTCTTACGTCTGTGCTCTGAATTCTGTGTTTCTGTTTCCTCTCTCTCTCTCTCTGTCCCTTTCTTTCTCGCTCACATATCTTCTCCTGTGACTCCTTTTTTTCAATTCTCCTTGGTTCTCCTTCTACCCTCTCTATCCTTACCTTTTTTTTTCCTTCCTTTTTTCCTTCTCTCTCCACCGATCCCTTGCTCTCTCCCAGTGAAAGGCTGAGAATACCCAAGGGAGCTGATGCAATTAAAATGCTAATCCTGTCTGTCTACAGAGAGAGGGAAAGGGGGGGGCTGACAGCATGAGGGATTGCGGCTCACATGGAGAACTCGACTGAAATGGAGAACAGGGGGTGGGGGGGCACTGGGGGAAATGTGTGTGTGTGTGTTGGGGGGTGCGCTGAAAGGGAGAAGGGGGAGGGGATGTGTGTTGGGGGAGACAGAGTGAAAAAGGGGATGCTAGTGAGGGAAAAGACAGACAAGGATAAAGCTTGTGCTGTGAGCTGAGCAATGATATACTGACTGCGTTTAAGCCTTATCTATGCCTATGTGTGGAAAGGATTGCAGTTAATGTACACCACTACACTATTGGTTGGGTTATTCACCTTTACCTGCACCACTTTATGTTTTGCGTGTTGTGTCTGCACAGCGCTGTGTTTCCACATTTGCTGTGCAGAAATGAGAATGATTATGTATGCAGTGAGAGCCCAGCTGGATACCCTGAATATTTCATAGTATATGTTTCTCGCTTAGTCTCTCAATGCCACACCGCCCAGCTTGGCTTGTAACATATGCATAATGGTGATTTCTAAAAGCTATAGATGTTGGCTGCGAGCCTAAAATCCTTTTTTCCTTAAAAGGAAGAAGAATTGAAAGTATCATTTCTTACAGTTCTCTTAAATTGTTTTCTCTTTGTTAGAGACTCAGTCTAATGGTAATGTCAGGGGGCAGTTGATTTAAAAAAAACCCAACAACACACGCTTAAATTCTGGAGAAAAAAAAACTTTCTTTCAGTTCTTTGATCTGCGAGTCCAAATGTTAAATTTCAGCTCTTAGTAATAGTGTGATTAGTATTTTTTTTTACATGTATATTATATGGTCTGTTTCTGTGCAATAGTTGTACTTATCTCAACAGCTGCTATGATATCACCAGGCCGCTAGACTGTGCATGAGTGCAATTCTGGGTAATCACAGCTTAATTGAAGTAATTAGGGGAATGTAGGGGCATTAGGCTACAGCTGGGGGCCATAATGAGTCACGGCAAAAAAGGAGAGGGTCGAGGTGAGAAGCTCCAAAAGCCACCTTTGCCCTCTTCTTGGTAGGTCATTTAAATGTCTCAGTGAATAGACCTGTACATTAAAATACATCTATGTATGATTAAAACCTGCAGCCTGATGATCCCAGACTTTCTTCGTTCAGTTTAATCACTATAATCATACTGTAAACAAATAATAATGTTCTTTGAGCAGTTTAAAAATACTATATGTTATCTAGCTAAAACGTGCAGAGATCATTCGAATTTTTGAAAGGGAAGAGAAAGAAAGGAGGGAAAAAGATGGGCGAATCAGGGTCATTAGTTCAGGCGACTGGGTCTGCTGCATTCCTAAGCCCTGAGATGGGGGAGCAACACAGCAGGAATGTGCCTTGGGTAGAAAAGAAACGTTAGCGGAGGGGAAAGAAAAGGGCAAGAAGAAACATGTAAAAAAAATAAGCGAACAAGAAGAAAAGGTGGACACTTTGTTACAAAAGATCTCTTTCAAAGGCTGAAAATATCAAATTGAAGAAAAAAGGAAAAGCAGCATTGTACTGATTTATATCTGTAACGCTACAGCACAGCCCTACTCATTTGCTGCCTCTGATTGTTTCACTACAGCAAATATGTTTTTATTGTGATTTACAATATTCATTTGCTGAGATGCTTTCAGCAAATAAAAATTAAAAAGAACTAAACAACAACAACAAAGGACTTGCACAAATAAGTTAACATGCTGCAAGGCTTTGGTGGGGAGTCTAAGTAGTATGACTCCTATTGAGGACATCATCCAGTTGTCATTATATTATCTGCCTCCTTCTGGCTTTCAATGGGTTCCCTGCTGTTAAATTTTTATTTTTCCTTTTTTATAATTTTATTCTAATGTTCAGTTTTAAAGATCAACATATGAGAATACACTTAGTTTGAACCAGTATTTGCACTTCTAATGCCACACTATTCAGTTCAGTATTTAAAAAAAATTTAGGCATGCAACTTAGTTCTACACTCATTGATTAATTTAAATATCAGTTACTTGCCTTTTTTGTGTCCAATAATTAGAATTTAATTTAAACAATTAGTGGAGAAAACATTAATTATGTACATCCTATAAACACCCATCCATAAAACATAAAATGGGTTGAGTATATTTTAAAAATAACAATCACCAAGGGTTCGTATCGTTGCTTAAAAATGCAATTATTTTAATGTCATTTCATCTGTTATAGAACATAACTTAAGTTTCTGTAAGTTTCTTGAAATTTGGCATTTTTTCTAATTAATGCTCATATTAATTCATTATAAAGCAAATGAAAGATCTTTTCCAATCAGCAATTATGTCTCATTTCTCACCGTTTATATTAATATTTTATACATTAGTAGTACCATAACTGTATGATGCATGCCTCCATAATTTTATAATAGAAGCAACTCTTGATGCTATGGTTATGATATTGAGTTGTGGTGGAAAAGAAACTACTTTTACTTTCTGAAGTTGAATGATAGAAAAGCAAAAAGGGCAAGGGGAAATTTAGTAAAGTGTTAAAAGCTGCAGGCTCTGAAAAAGATCATTGTCTAAAGCCAAAACTTCTGAAACAGAGTGGTGTCTGTAAGGGTGAGTGTGTGAGTGCATGTGTGAAAGAGAGAGAGATGAGAGCAAGGCTGCAGGCTGACAGAGGTCCTGGTATAATACAGTGGTGGAGAGCTGCGACTGATAACTATACTTATGGCCACTGGGGCTCATAGTGACAGCACATGCACTTCTATTACTGCTCTCATGCCTCATGCCCATATCTTTGGCAGCCTGCCACAGAGGTAACATACTGCCCTCTGCTGTTGATTTAGAAGGAGTTCAGACTTATTGAAAATTCAGTCAGATGTTGACAAGCATGACTCAGGGGAGAAACCTGACTGTGTTCTGACAGAGCTGCTTCTTTTTGAGTTTTAGCAGTGATAAAGTGTCTTTATCCACCACAGTTGAGGCTACAGAAATAGACCTCTTCATGTGTGGTTTGTCAGTTTAAAAGAAAAGAAACGTGTTAAATAACATTCTCAAAGGAATAAAAAAAATCAGACTACTATGGGAAATTTTTCATTACCTGTCTGAATCGTGTACATTTTTTATTCTGTTCAGTGCTGAGTATACGAGGTGTGCAGGAGGAGGACCCCCCAGATCCACAGATCATGCGGTTGGACAACATGCTGCTTGCAGAAGGTGTGTCAGGACCAGAGAAGGGTGGAGGATCAGCTGCAGCAGCTGCAGCTGCAGCAGCGGCAGGAGGCTCACCCACCGACAGCAGCATTGAACACTCCGACTACAGAGCCAAGCTTGCCCAGATCCGTCAGATATATCATTCTGAGCTGGAGAAATATGAACAGGTTTGTTCTGAGTAGACGAAAATGATGATATAGACCTCCTTTGGGAATTTTGTTTGGCTTAACAACACAATGCAAAAATGACATAATATACAGCACAAATGAAACATTTACTTTTTTTTCTGGCATATGTGTAGTTCATGCTTTTCAGAAATCCTGAATTTACCCAACTTGGTGAGATATGGACTCTAAACTGGCTTGTAGGACCTTACCTTAAGGGCCTTTAAACCATTCAACACAATGACTTATTACCTAAGCATTTGGGCTTATATATAAAGTGCTGTAGTAATGTTTGAAATAAAACTCACAACCATATGTAGGTAAACAAAGACGACTTTAAAAGTCATTCAGAAATCATAAGCTTTAAAATAATTTCTCATTGTCCAGTTAACAAACAGTAGATGACATAAAATGTTATTTTGTGTGCTAGAAAGCCTTTAATGATTCAAGTTGAAATATACTTTTCTTGATGTTAGTTGTGCATTTAAACATTAGAATAAAAAATAAAATCCATAACTTTGGCTTGTAATTAGTATGAATACTCTCTTGGGCATAAAAAAATTGATGTTACAATTTTTGTCTCACAATATAAAGTTTGCTAATTTCCTTTTTTTTTTGTTCAAATGGTACTAAGAATTCACAAACCTGATATCCCAATATTTCGCAGTCTTTCATGGCTAAGTGAAATCATCTGTCAGTAAAGAACTCAACCAGCGAGGCCTCATCAACACTCTGCACAGGACAGAACCTCTACTTTGCCCCATCTTTGACAATAGCATTTCACCCCTTTCTCTCTCTCTCATTTTTTTTCCCAAGGCCTGCAGTGAGTTCACCAACCATGTAATGAACCTGCTGAGGGAGCAGTCTCGCACACGGCCCATCTCTCCCAAGGAGATTGAGCGCATGGTGGCCATAATCCACCGCAAATTCAGCTCCATTCAGATGCAGCTCAAACAAAGCACCTGTGAGGCTGTCATGATTTTGCGTTCACGCTTCCTTGATGCCAGGTCTGTCTATGCGTGTTTGGCTGGTATTTCTATAATGATATACAAGATAGTCAATTTTAAAGCTGTACTTAATGGAGTACTTTGACTGTGTTTTGTCAGACGTGTACATATTAAAGGTTTATTAAAGGTTATCTCTTTCTGTGTGTCAGACGTAAGAGACGCAACTTCAACAAGCAAGCTACGGAAGTGCTGAATGAGTATTTCTACTCCCACTTGTCTAACCCTTACCCTAGTGAGGAAGCAAAAGAAGAACTGGCCAAAAAGTGTGGGATCACTGTGTCTCAGGTAAACTGCTTACATAGCCATTATCTAGAAAAGCAAACAATATTTTTGGTATGAAAAAGGTTATTTTGTTTATAAATGCTTCAGGTAATTAGCAGTCACGTTGGATACTTAATAGTACGTTTTAAAAGAAATTAATTTAAAAAATGAACATAAATAAATTATTCTAAAATACTGTTTTTAGCTGAGAGGAGCAGAGAAGCTAAATTACTGCAAATTAATCAGCGTTCAAATCTAAAATCCATCTGCTCCTTAGGTCTCTAATTGGTTTGGCAACAAGAGAATACGCTACAAGAAGAACATTGGTAAGTTCCAGGAGGAAGCAAACCTCTACGCAGTAAAGACAGCGGTGGATGCTGCCAATGTGTCCGCACAGGCAAGCCAGGCTAATTCTCCGGCAACGCCCAACTCAGGTACTTTTCAACACCACATTATCTCATCCTGTCGTGCTGCAGCAAGTTAGCTATTTGTTTTTGTGGGGTTTTTTTGCTTTTTTTTTTTTTTTTTTAAATTTTCCACTCTCAAGGTGAGCACAAACATTGTAAAAAAAAAAAAACAGAACATGTTGTGCTTTATTGTTCAAGTGTTTTTTGTTGTTGTTTCTAAGTGACATTGCTAAACTGGTTTTACTAGAGAGCACTTAATTCTGTTTTGTTTCCCAGTCATATTTGTTTTGCTAAATCTCATTTCTATGTGCAAAATATGTTTGCGTACAAACCAAATGAGCAGCAACGAGCTGCCCAGGTCTTTCTCTGACATTCTGTAATGTATTCTGTTCCTGTAATGATACCTATAATAATTCAGTTTCTTGTTCTGTTGTTGTTGTTGTCCTGAGGTAACTAAACCTTTATAGGCCTTACAGACCTTTTATATAACAAACTGTCTGACTTTTTAATAATTACACAGGGCTTGAAATTGTGTGAATAATTTAGAAGTAAATAATTACAGATAGAGTAGCTGGTGTAAGGCATGTAGCATTTTTTTTTTTCCCCCAAATGAAGTTTAATGACAGTAATTAAACTGCTTATGTAATTATCGCAAATGGACATTTGATTTAGATGAGGGGGAAAACTGTGAAACATCTGCTATAGCTGAATCCAGGATGAAAAAAATGACAGCAAATGACTTTATATGTTCAAAGGTTTTCCACCAAAAACTACTTGATATTGAAGTATATTAAATTATAGTTAAGGCAGAATATAAAATGGGTAATGGGCTGCAGCAGCAGTTGTGAATTTACACATCCTATAACCTTTAAACGTCCACAAAATTAAAAGCTTCACATCCTTTTTTTATTGCCTCTCAACCTCACCAAAAAATAACAAACACATCAGCTCCCGGGAAATGGTACGTGCTGGTCACTCTGTTCTCCAATTTAGATTACGCTCGAGAAGCTGATTATATAACCCACATGAAGGAGCAACCCAGTCAAGGCTGGAAAATGTGTTTAAAACTCATTGCAACTTATCAGACTACACTTTGTGAAAGTCTGTGCTTTACAGGATGTTAAACTACTTGTTATAAGAGTAACTGGTTTAAGGTTGTTTATTAAATGAGTTTAGTTTACATTTTTGACACAGTAATAATATTACCCTATTGTATTGTAGTTTATTTGACAATTGATTTTTTTATAAGTATATCCTAAAAATAGACACACACACTGAAGGGTCACAGCACAGGGGTCATACAGATTTTTTCACACAGGTGACACTTACCTTGGCCTGCGTTCCCTCAACGGTGAGGGTCTGAACTTCGCCCCCTCTCTACAGCCTCAGGTATGCAGTAAGGACAGCTGTAGAGTTGATCACAGTGGTGCTAACTTAATCACCAAGCATCCCTGTATACCTTCCCATAGCCTAGCTCCTTTTGACCTTTCCTTGGATTTTATCCCGTCCATACCTGTATTACCACCAGCTCTTGTCCCACACACTGCAAACTGACCATTTTTTGATCTGAGAACCTTGCAACACATAAAACTTCTTATGAAGAATTATTGTTCACTGCTATTTTAGTTTGTTCTCACAATCTTTTTGTATTTACATGTACACATTATTTATATGTAGTATAGCTTAGATAGGGTCTGACTTTGTTCAGAACCTGTTTAAGGGCATTAGTACTGTTCAGTACTATTTTAATGGACAGCATACAGCTGGAATAATCCCTCAGAGCAAAGTTGGAGTTCAAATCGGTAATCTTTTTCAATAATGGTCAGTTTATTTGCCCCTGGGTTTTCTGCTCCTCCAAAGATATTAAGGCCTCCTGTCTTTGTCAGTCCTTGTTTTCTCAAACTGAACCAAACATCCTGCATTATACCATATGTCCACCCCCTTTACCTATGTAGTCCATTAAGTTGTTGTTATTGGGTCTATTTGTGCTATTTTGGAAGAATCCACAGGTTTATGCTGTAATGTTTAAAAATGTATTTCAGTTTTTTATGTTTTGCGTAGAGTGTGAGGCTGATGAGTTTTCCAAAATATTTAAACCTCAGTTACTTAAAACAGATGGATGTATTATAGATTATCCCTTTTTTTAAATGCTGATGGATTTTCACATTCTTTTCCCCTTCGTTTGTGGATGCTGTCATCATGGTCTTTGGGTTAATACTCCAAATATGCTCATGCTTTTGTCCAAATGTTTTTTTTTTCCTGATAGGTGGATACCCTGCACCATGCTACACACCTGACGGGCGGTTATGAGGAGTTGTCGAGTAGGGGCCTCTTCATCCCTCATCATCTGGATGTTAGTACAAACTAAAACCAGACGTATCGTGCATTCATACTAGTTTGCTTTTAATGGTACTTATAATATAAAGTACTAGGGTACAGGAACTGATTTGTGAGTAAATGAAAATGAAGCAAACAGTTTGGGGAAGGAAATAAATCGGCAACTCAGCTATGTTAGGCCCTTTTTAACTTCTGGTTTGTTTTGAGAAAGAAACGGTCACTGTGACCCCTCCAGTTCCTCACATAGATAAGAAGTCATCAAGGGGTGATCTTGGCTTAAAATTGAAATCGTCATGAGCTACTTCTGTCAGATAAACTAGATCGTTTATAGAACTGGAATTTACTATAGCAAAAATCTTTATTTATTATGAAAGTAATTCATCAAGAAACAATTTGCATGTTTTAATTGGATTAAATCATTTGTCTGTAATCAGTCTGGTATCTTGAGGCTAAATCATTTTGGGTCTGGAGCCAATTAAAGTGGATTTAATTGGCTTACTATAAAAAAATTCTTTCCTAATGCTAAATTCCTTCTTCTGTCTGCAGGCTAACAGCTGGCAGGACACCACCAACCCCCCCTCGGTTACCTCCCCTCCTGGTCCTCCTGGCAGTGTCCACTCCGACACTTCCAACTGATTTGGTGGCTCTTCCCACCTTAACTTCATTCCCACTGAGGTCTTCTCTGATTACCATCTTTTTTTCCCTATTTTTGCATTTTTTTCTTGTCAACAAGCCACACAAAGTTGTAAACATATTTCATGCACACATGCTGTGCTGGAACAAAGGACAGCTGTACAGTAGTTAGGAGGATTTCTCCCTTCGGCTCTATTCCAGTGCTCCAGTCTTCATAAGTCACAATTAACGGGGAATGGAGTACACAGATACTAAGAAAATATCCTTACCATCAAGGACTTTTTGAAAACCACTGATCCAGCTGTGTAGATGATCATGATGTCTGTACATTATGTGTATATGCACGTTAACTTTACACAGTACTCTCACAGCTTGTTCATGTGCTGTTGACCTCTACATTCAACTCTTTGCTTTGGGAAACTGTGTGTAATTGCCCGTATCTGCTGAAGCCTTGGCATCTGACAGCCAAACTATGGATACGGACCACCAGGGAGCTCTGCTCACCTTGCTTGTACCAAAGTGCTGCCCCAGTGTTCCTCTGAGATTACCCTCTGCCAGCTCAACACAAGACACAATCGCATCTCCGTGTCCTTATAACTTGATGTGTCATCCTGTTAGGATTTCAAAATGAATAACTGCGATATGCACAAAGGTGCATGCAATGACCCGCCAAACACACATATCACTACTTTTCAGCTGTTTTCATATTAAGCTGACATAAAAGGTGTGTCAAGCACAAATGTTGGCATCCTTGTTATGGGCTTGTACCTCTTTTGAAAGGTAGTTAGGTGGATCACTTTCTAAACAGAGCAGGGCAAGTGATTACTGGGTTGACGAGAAGAGGAGAATAAGGCAGAGAGAGGAGAATATCTTTGGTTGAGTGGCTGTAACTAATAGCCCTTTTTGTTGCTAACCAATAGAGGGTGTTGGTAGATGGCTTGTAGAATTTACTTCATACTTTCATGTTCACTAGTTTATTTGATTGTAGGCTATTTTTTAATGCTGTTTCACCAAGAATGCACCAGCCACCACCAAAAATTAGTTCACTAAAGCATCTTAATGACAAGAAAAGAAGGGTGAAAAGATTGTGGGGCATCGATGTGTTATTGGGACAAACGTGACATGAATTTAGAAATGTGACTGTCTTCCATGCATGTAGGACTTCTAGGTGTGAAATTGTTTTCATTTAATCTTCCAAGTTTTTAGCTTAAGTTTTATTAACAAAAAAGGTAAAATTATTACAGTCAGACCAAAAATGATAAAGTGCATCATGTATTGCTATGATGTGTGTCTGTGTGGGCATGTGTACAGGGTTCAAGGGATGTCTTAGTCACACTGGCTGGTGCCCATTTGAACTTTGTAAGCATTATTTAGACTTGGTGCTTCCACCAGCTAATGGCGCACAAGATGGGGTTCAGCTGAGATTTCCTTCCCATCTTGTAACATTTAAGCTTGAGAGCCCAAGGCAACACATCACAACCTATTGTTGTACCAAAACCAAAAATACCAAGTTCAGAAATGTAATAATGCTATTCTGTCTCTTTAAAGTTGGCACACAGCCATCCTCTTAAGTTGGAGGAGCGGAGGGAATTATATTCGTATCTGTGTCTCTTTGTGGTGTTGTTATGCCTCATGTTGGTTTGATTTTTTTTTTTTTCTTTCTTTTTGTTCTGTTTTGTTCTGGGGCTTACATAAGTTTCTGGGTGGAGTGAACACATCACACCTGCAATTTGATTGTGAGCATAATAGAAATGTTCTCCCCTTTTATCTATCCTTTAATAACCTTTGGTAAAATAAACAAAACAAGCGTTTTTGTTCTGTAGCCAATTGGGCAAGGGCTTCTCTCCTCTGTTACCAAAAAAGGCAACACTGGGTGTAGAGACAAACCTTCAACATTTTGGGGATTTTCATGTTTTGGAGCTGTTTTATACATTAAGTGTTATTAGAATAACAAAGCATTTTGATAGTAAGGTAAAGCCTTATTAAGATTTTGTTCAAACATGTTATAGAACAAGACCTGAGCTTGAAAGCTAGTCACATAATATCACGTTAAATTTCTTGTTTTGTTACTCTCAGCAGTTTGTACAGCTGCATCGTATGAGTAATGTTGTCGCCACACCAAATTATCATGCGTGCCCCTTTTTCTACCTGTTGTAATGGATGTCACTGTACAGTTTGTGTAATGTTTCAGTATTTTTTTTTCTTTTTATAAAAAAGTTGAGATATATCTCACAAAATTCAATAACTCTGTATCACCTTTGAATATTATTTAGGTCTTTTGTTATGTAACCAAGTTGCAATGTAGGGTTGACAAATGTAACATGGTGCTGTGGAACTATTATAAAAGTCTCTCCTATGGACTTGTATTGGTTTGACCCCTCTTCTAGTTTGATTCCTTTCATTTACTCACTCATTCAACAAATAGGACACTTAATCTCAAGTCGTTAAAGCAACATCTACGCTTAAATACCAGATGTCAATATATCCTATTTGTGGCCCCATGCTTTTTGCAGCAGAGCTGTAATTCTAACATTTAAAAAACAGTATTTGTATACTGTCAAACATTTTGATTTAGCAAGTTATGAGTTCCACAGCACCAAATGGCTTTATGAACTTTTTTTTGATTTCTTTGTTTTTATTAGTATATTTGTATCTCCCTTTTCCCCTGTATTTACCCCTCTCTCTACCTCTGTCTTTCCATTTCTCTTGTATATAACCCCACTGTTTTCAGACTTGTGAGTCTGTATAAACTCCTTTTATACCTCAACTTTAGAATTGATCTAGAAAGAGTAAAACAAAAACGAAGAATATGACAAATTGTAGTGTTCTTAATAGAAAATCAAAAATAATTTAGTGTGTTTTTTTTTGTTTTTTTTCCTTTCAGTATTTCATTTTAGGAGTGTTTCATTTTATAATTTGTCACAAATGCTCTTGTGATAGTCAAATGTAATAAAAGGAGAGATTGCACCATTTGATGATTAAAGTGAATTTTTTTTCTACACAAAGACTGAAAAACCATCTTCCTGGTGCATCAGCAGAAATTCAAATTCAGGTTTTTGTAGCTCAAAAAAAAAAAAGTGACTGCTACGAAGTATGTCTCGAGTAACAATATATTTTATTTTTCCATCATACCACAGACATTGTCCATCAGTCATCTCTACCATCTGTGTCCTGAAGCTTGATCTTCAAATTTCGGGACAGTCAAAGTTTTTCTGTAAACAAATGAAAGAAAATTATACTCAGTTGGGTTAGCTGAATTTTCAAATAGCCTTTTTACAAGTTACTTTTTATTTACAATGACTTGGAACAGAAGGATTTGCAGTAGGTTGCAAAAGTAATCATTTCTCTTGTTCCCCCCACCCCCCAATTTGTTGCTTTACAGTCTAAATTGATTTTTAACTTCTTTGTAAGCAGTTCTGCAAAAAGAAAAAAAAATATTCCAGATTAATGAAGTTAAATGGGAGGGAAAAAAATGTTTTAAATAATTATGAAAAATTGTGTATGCATTCAGCTCCCAGAACTTAATACAGTGTAATCCACTTCTGCGGCAGTAAGTCTCTGGTCTCGGTCCATCTAACGCAGGAGTGTCAAACTCCAGGCCTCGAGGGCCACTTTCCTGGAAGTTTTAGTTTTTTTTTGTTTTTTTTTGCTCCAACACACCTGATTCAAATGGTTTAATTAGCTCCTCTCCAGAAGCATGTCCACAAGTCTTCCATTTAAACCAGGTGTTTTAAAGCAAGAACACATCTAAAACATGCAGGAGAGCGGCCCCCGAGGAGCGAAGTTTGACACTAACATCCTTCAGGTTGGGTGGGGCCTGATTGTGTCCAACCTTTAAATGAAACCAGAGATGCTCCAGGTGAACTGAGGTCTGGACCGTCCCAGAACATTTAACACGTTCTCCTTAAACCACTGGAGCGTTGCTTCATTTAGGGTCACTGTCCTGCTGGAGGGTAAACCTCAGTTTCCCTGTCCCTGCTGATGGAAAGACATCCTCACAACATGATGCTGCCACCACCATGCTTCTCTATCGGGATGGTGTTCTCAGCACATTGAGAGGTGGGAGATTTGTCTCTGACTTGGTGTTCTTGATAGGTTAAACGTTTAAGTTTAGTCTCATCTGATCACATCAACTTCTTACACATGTTTGGGGAAGAGATTCCAAACAGCCCAGTTTGTTTCCCATCTTTCAGCAGTAGCTTTTTTCCTGCCACTCTTTCATAAAGCCCAGCTGTGGACAGACCCACCCAGCTCCATCAGAGTTCTCTCTGGTCTCCTGGATGTTTTTCTGATTAAAACCCAGTTTGTGAGTTTTGGCAGGTTTGCTGTGGGGGCATCATCCTAATAATGATTTAATGGATTTAATGGTGCTCCGTGGGACATTCAGAGTTCTTGGATATTCATTTATAATCCAATTCTGATCTGCACTTCTCCAAAACTTTGTCTCTGACCCCTGTGGAGAGTTATTTGGTCTTCATGATATCTTTTGCTTGGTGGTAGCCCTTACTACTTGTTGTTGCACTGGAGCTGAATGTGGGGGCTGTTACAACAGGTGTGTATAATTTGACATTTAGCTTGTTTACAGGTGGATCTTACTTTAACTACATGACCTCTGACTGTAATGATTGGCTCTTTAAAGTGAAGGGGCTGAATACATATGTGCACCACTTATCAGTTTTATATATATTTTTAATCAGTTGAAACACTGTTTTCTCATTTTAACTTCCAGAATGTAAGATGACCAAACAGATTACTAAGAAGGACGAATACTTTTGCAAGGCACTGTAGATAAAACTATATTTCCTACATTCACACTCAAGAAAAATATCCTTAACTCCAGCTTTAACAGAGCAACAGGCAACATGTTTTATCAGAAATCAACAGCATGCAAGAAGTGTGAAGGCTGACTAGTCACAGGAAGTGTGATAATTATACATTTGAGGAGCTGTAAACAAAATGTGGAACTCTCACCCGCAGGACTTTATCTGATTGTTATCTACTGTTTCTGGTTACTCTTCTGTAGTGACAGAATACTTAAATTAAGAGTTACCTCCTTTAGTGATGATTTGAACTCAATGGGTGAAGACAGCTGCTGTCGATCCACACCTCTGTGACACAAACGGCACAGGATAAACTTGAACGTACTTCGCATCTCCTCGTCCCGCAGAGAATAAATGATTGGGTTGACCAGAGAGTTACACACTGCCATCACCAGGCAGTACTTCTCATATTTGTTGGCGTTGCTCTTTTTACCCAATATGCCATCCATTAGGAGAGTTATGAGGCCGGGTGTCCAGCAGATTACAAAGGCCCCTGGAGGAAGATGGATTTTTAGACAACAAAACACATGTAGACGAAAAACAAAAATGTGTACATTTTTCACTGAACCACTAATATAATGTGACACCAGCCTATTATTGTGTCCTCTATTGTTTAGCTCGACATTAACTGCCAGGTAGTACATTTTATCTGCCTAGAAATGAGTCACCTGTGCAGTCAAAAGGCAGATCGGGACAAGATTTTGGACATTCCGAACAAACCGTACAGGTAAAGCACAGTGTGTTCACGCATGGGAAGACAAAACAAAAGCTAAAAGAACTGGTTTGGGGAGAAATGTCAGCCAATCAGAAGATGCTTCTATTTAATGAGCTAAAGCACAAATACCTTTGAAGGCATTTACATAAAGATAGTCAGTGTGTCCTTAAATACATACAGGTACATTAAATTGCATCATTTAAGATAACTTACGTTTGATTTCATAGTTTGTAAACAGTACTTTTACATTTAATTCATTAAGTTTCTTTTGATGTAAAAGGCTGGCAACAAGTGTCACAGAGATGATGTAACTGGTGCTTCTCACCTAAAACCATGGAGATGGTTTTCATCAGGTTGACTACCGTCTGGTTGTGTCGCATCTCCGAGTTGTGCTGAGACACGTACAGACTCTTGTGCTTCACATAATAGAAAATACGAGCGTACATGGCCAACATAATGAAGAAAGTGATCAGGTTGAGAACTGCCCAGAAAATGAGAAAGCTGCGGCTGTAGAGGGGCGCAATTTTAGAGCAGTCCTTGAGATTACATTCACAGTTCCAAAGGATCGAGGGAACCAGACCCATGATGATTCCTATGACCCAGATGCCAACTACGAGCAGCGACACCCGCCGCTTGGTCATGTTGCTGTGTAGCTGCATGGTTATGATGGTCTGGTGGCGCTCCACAGCAACAGCTAGCAGGTTGGCTACAGAGGCAGTCAGGCTGATGTCAATTAAAGCTCCACGGATGTACCACTGACTTTTAGTAAGCATTTTAGTCCAAGGGCCTGTGTTCAACATCAGGTTAGCATAGGCGAGACCTGCAAACAGGTCTGCTGCTGCCATGTTACCCAGGAGGTAATAGATGGGGAAGTGGAAGCGGCGGTTCGTGAAGATGGCTACCATCACCATCAGGTTGGCCAGGACTACAATAGGACACAACGTCAACCCCAGTCCGATGACCATAATGTCCGGCGAGGTCCAATTTTTTTCGATTTCTTTGCCCACATAGTTGTAAAAGAAGCGGATGTTCTCATCGGTGAAGCAGGTGTTATTCACATTGTTTCCAGAGGCCATAACTGCAGACACAAGTAGGAAAAACCTAAGTCATAAAATCCAATTCACTCCCCTATCTGAAGTATTTTACAGCTTTATAAATAACATTATATTGCATATTGAACTTAGTGACTATATTATGACAAAGTAAGGGCCTTTTGGGGTTTAAAGTTAACATAAATGTGAACACCATATCATCATATTTAGATCTTTGAATTGTTCAAATACTGAATGTTCACTTGGTTGATTTCTTTGAATTCGTTTCATGCAGAAATATTGAGTATTTAAAATCCACCAACCTTCTGACATGTAACAACACTTTTGTGATTAAAGTAAGGACAAAGTTAGCCATTTGTATTCATTAGATAATTTTTTTGTCCATGTTGTGTCTTTGTTTATCTGTAGTGTTAGCAAAATATCTCATGAACCAAAACTTGGTGTGGTAGTAGCTGAGAGTCATTCATAACTGTGAGAGCGACACTACATGACATTGCTCATGATATTTTCAAGGTTTGATCAATCCAACTACAACTTCTCTTCTCAGTATAATGTGATCTTAGTTTAAAACTCGGCGGGCGACATGCATTCCTTCAAGGACTGCTAAAGCTTTGCAATTAAAAGCCCCGCAGATGTTCCCCTGCTTCTTAGTAAGCGTTTGAGTCCAGGTTTTGATTTGGACTTATTGTTCGGTTATAAAGTCAATTGTTTCAGTTTTAGTTTCATGATTATACATCCCTCCAGAAGGATTCATTTCCCCACACAGAAATAAACTTTAGTCAATCTTAATAATTGTGAAGCAATTTTTAAACCACAGCTGCTTTTTGTTCCACATCTCCCTTGACCGTAGACCTTGATACTGGTATGCCAACAGCTTTCAGTTCATGGCTTTCTCTGTGGGGTTCCATTAGTGCCAAAAATGTGTTTTTACGCGTCTTTGTAAGGTTTGTATGTAGCGTGCTGTGTATATATACGGTGATATGTTAGGTGATAGAGTGATTAGAGTCTTCATTTAGAATGGCTGTTGGTCAGCATACCACAACGCAGTACATAGGCATGTTACTATATATATATATATATATATATATATATATATATATATATATATATATATATACACACACATACACACACATCACCTAACATATACACAGCATGCTACATACACACATATTTTTGGCACCAATAGAATCCCACATTTCTCAGTTTGTTCCTTCTAAGTTCAAAAACTATACTTAAAAGTAAGCCTATTGAATGATTGTATATAAACCTAACACAAGTCAACCTTAGTTAATGGCCAAAGTTAGATATATATATATATATATATATATATATATATATATATCCTACAATGCAAAGTCATAGTTGTTTCTTCTGTGATAAAGTCTGTCTAACGCCTGTGCCTCAGATACTGAGACTTTCTCGTGTTTGGTACAGGTTTTTGACTGAAACAAGTGTTTACAAAAAACTTACCAAAAAACTTACCTTCGAGCTGACTCCAGAAGAAACAGAAAGTATTACTTTACAACGCTGTCCGACCATCCGTGTTGGCACACCTTCATGTCGACACCTGTCTGAATCATCCTCACTCGGATCAGCTGGACCTGAACTACAGGTAGCCGTGCTGCCTCCAAGTACCACCCAGAAAAATCGGACAAAACACAAACACCACCCAAAGGAGCGACAAGGAGACGGTGTTCTCAAAACCGGTAACGTCAAGTGAAAATACACGGAATATGATAAATAATTAAAAAAACAACAACAACAGCGAAGTGAAAGACAATAAGACAAACAAATATTTTATCGAAAAAAGGGAGGAAAGCAGAGGAAAAAATAAATTTGAAAAAAATAAAATTGTAGTATCTCGCATTATCAAACTTAAACAGCTGCCAACAATAATTTGTAATATTAAACTACTGGTACTACTACTACTACTACTACTAATAATAATAATAATAATATTAATAATAATATGTAGTAGTTGTAGTAACAAAGTTGAAGAAACCCCAGCAAAAACCCTCTGCTCAGTTGTCTAATCGTGCCCTCTAGTGGCCGCTTTCTGTAACTGCATTTTGACGTTAAACAATAAAACACGTTGATAAAAACAGGCCGTATTTTAATTTTTTTAAGCTGTCACATTTTTATTAACTAATCTTTATTATCTAGTTTAGCCTCAGTTTGCTAATAAGATCAAAAGGGGAAAGGAGCTCAAACTTTCTGAGAGCATTAAAGCAACAACACAAAAGTGGTTTTAAAGTCACTAGTAGAAAGTTTTTTTTTTTCTAAATAGATACAATAAATAACAACTTTTATTAAAATTCTAAAGATTGGTTTTAGTAAGTCATTACATTATTTTATCATTATAATATTTCATTTAGCTTTGGCATAAACAAACTCGATTTATCAAACAAGGTATTTTATTCCAATGGCTATTATAACAACTGTACTTTTTGTAGGATAAAAATAATTACAAAATAGCAAAATTTGGGCACGTTTGTTTTTTTAAAATTTTAGCTAAGTGCAACAAAAGCCGAAAATGTTTGAGGTTCATAGAACATACACACACGAAGGAGCTGCAGTGAAGGACACCACCCAGCTATCGTGAATAATTGGGTATTTCGAATGTATCCCTCTGTACAGTGGCAAGCGCTAAATGTCAACGATGTTATTAATTTAAGACCTGTTTACTACATAAAAACACTGCAGCTCATCATTGATGCAGTACGTCAATATGACCACGGGAGGGCGCAAAACGTATATGTTGATTTTGAATTCTCTCTAGTCACATCATTCAAAAAAAGTTAAAAAACAAAAACAACTGGACTTCTATTCTGTAGCTGAAGACGTTTCGCTTCTCATCCGAGGAGCTTTCTCAATTCAGAAATAGCTACAGAATAGAAGTCCAGTTGTTTTTGTTTTTTAACTTTTTTTGAATTTACCATGGCCTGGATGACTGAGAATCTACACCAGCATCTAGTCACATCATTGTTTAGCGTAATGTCAAAAAAATATTTATATGGTAAAACTGACCTTGTAAATTACTTGATAATTAAATTCAGTTTGATAAGTGAAGATATAAGAAGTTAGTTTGACATTATGTGTTAACATAATGTAAAACAATATTTTAAGTTCATTCGCCGTTCTTTTATTTTGAATACCGGAAGTGCAAAGGTTTAAGGATGTAGTTGCACAATATAACCACAAGAGGGTAGTAAGTAAACATGTTATTCCGAGGAGCTCACAAAATATTCGACTTTATACACATTTGTTTTAAATGTACCGCTGAACACAAGCCTTTTTTAATGAACAGTAATTTAATCAAAATAACAAACCCAAATTTGTAGCGATATGTTAAACAGATTTCCAAATCATAATTTATTGCAGTTGCCATACAGTTGCTCTAACATTTGTCTGAAATAAAATTTTCTTCATTTATTTATCATTATTGTTGACTGTGACCTTGTTTTATGGAAACAAAAACATCTATTTCTAAATGTTTAAATGTGTGGACTTTTAACTTTAAGCTAGGTCCTATGAAGCTAATTGTTGATGCAGTACATCCCCGTGACCACAAGAGGGGAAAACCGTCACACTCCGGTCACATGATTTTAGTGTAGTTCCTCATTATGACCACAAGAGGGCAGTAAACACATACAGTTCAAAACATTTGCCTGTAATCTTTAAAACATAATTTTTAGTAACTCGTTTCACTAACGAAGGTGATATAATGTTAGCGAGAAAGCCATCTATTGGGAGTACGTGGAGATTTAGTAGTTTGCAATTAAACACCGGCAAGTTTTGAGTTTCCAACATTTTAATCACTTTCTACTTGGATCGATGCGGCTGATTGTTTATGCAGTTCATCACTTTGACCACAAGAGGGCGGAAATCAATATAGACACTCTCGGACTACATTTTTTAATACCATAGATAAGTAAAAAAAAAATAACATACACAGAGCTACATTGAGCGACATTTTCAATAAATATGGATTCAGTTTCCTCCTCGTGGACGCAGATGAATCAAACTTTGAATACGCAACAAGTTGTCAACTAAGCTAAAAAAAGGTAGCGGGAAATAGATGTCGCAGTTAATTGCTGTGACCACTAGAGGGCAGCAGTCACATATTTCAAGCATAAATTCACACACAAAAACTGTAGCAAGACTTCCGGTGAGATTTTCAAAATAAGACAACTGAATGACAACGTCTATGAACATTTGTCTATTTTACTCAAAAATATTTTCAACTAGTTAGTTATATTATCTTGCGACTTGTCCAGGGTGTCTCGCACAATGTGCGTTGGAGAGAGGTACAATTACAACCAGATAAAATATAATAATAATAAAATAAATAATAGCCATCTCCATGACAATAACAAATAAAAAGGCTTAGAGAAAATGTTAATATTAGTTTCATTATTTGCTTCTCAAGTGTACTCAGTTATAAAGTTCATTTTATTTTTCTTTAATGCTGAAAAAAGTAACTTTATTGCATTTATCTATCACTCAAAACAGTTTTGACTATTGGCTTCTAAATTGAGTTGCAGCTCATTTTGTCATCCCCCTAGCAGGGCAATAACTCACTGACAACAAAAAGAGGACCTTAGAAATATTAAATGGATTGTCATAATGTGACTGATTGATGTCTGTGACAACACTCTTGACCAATGCTACAGCATATGCCTGAAGATAATCCTGAACAAGAAGTTTTTACCCCCCACAAAACAAAACAAAAAACACAGCTTCATTAATTGTTTTATTTTCTATAAAAGAGATGAGTTTATTCAATGATCATAACAGATTTAATCAGAGACCTCAAGCGACCACTCACATACCAAACAAAATTTGAGGAAAATGTTTTAACAAAACCCCCAAAACAGAAAAATGTAACACAATAAAATACCTGAATAAAGCAAACTCTGGGCTGAGCTGAACTTCAGCACATTCTCTGTAGAACTCATGGCACATTATGTCCAACAGTTATTGTGAGAAAGAAAAGCTAAAAGGAATGAGTCTTTTTCTTAACACTTTTGAACAAGTCTAATAATAACATTACATATTCATACATAGTGGACTTGATGGAAATTAAAAAAGTGAATTAAGCACTAAACAAGCTCTCCTGAATTACTGCTCATCTTTTTTTAGTCTCCTCAGCAACAAGTTTTATCTACATCGGTGAACATGCCTGCCAGCACCACACACTGAAAAACAAACAATAAAAAACAAAACTAAAACATACACACGTAATCACACAGCCTTTCAAATATACAGTCACACTCACAGACAAGACTCAAAACGCTAGTGTGGAAATGCTGAATCACATCTACTTAAAATTTGCTGTTAGAAGAAAATGAGAGTTGTCAGGTGTGTACACTCATAGAAGTCCATCTAAAACTAAATTTAAAACCCGAGTATTGACAACGGGCAAAATATAAAATGCTGTCTTTTCCGTTTTGTAATTACTTTTTTTTTCTCTTTAAAACACAAACTCTTTCAAAAGTCTCCCTCCCTTTTCAAATATTACACCCCCACTCTTGTTTTACCCCCTCCTAAATTCCCTGTGTGTAATAGAAGCCAACAAGAATTGCAATACAATACAGGCACTGGAGAAAAAACAAACAAAAAAGAAACACTATGAGATGAGTAGAGAGGACAAGACATGTTCAGGTTTTAACCCATCTCCACTCTGACAAAGTCTCCAAAAACAGAATTAAAACTCACATCCACTATTATTGAACAAGAACAAAGGTATAAATTAAAACTTATTTTCAGCCTTTTTTGTTTTGACTTTTGTGTTTTTTGTCTTTTCTTTTTTTTTTTCCATTTCTTTTGCACTGTCAACAGTGTCTCTCATGAATTATACGATGATTCAATGCAAAAACTAACTGGGAACTCCATACAGTTCCATTGATTTTTTTTTCTTTTCTTTTTTTCAGTTTTTTTTTTTTTTTTTTAAACAGATCTGTTTCAAGTATCGGCTACAGAAAGGTGTTAAGTGTGTTTGTCCAGATCGTTCCTTTTCAACCTCAAGTACTCTGCCCGATGTCATCAGACAAACAAATAAAACGCATCTGAAGGGAACAGCAAGAGGCTTAACTGATCCAGTAGTGTGACGAGCCAATTATATAAACTTTTCAACAGTATTTCTGAAGTATTACAAATAATGTCACAACGCTTGTAGTGAAATCCAACTAAAGCTCAGAACGGCTGGTCCGTTCACTTTTCTGTTAGCAATTTCTTTGTGGTTTAAAATGACAAATACAAGGAAAGATAAAAACTGATTCTGTCTTTGATAAATACTCACTGCAGGTATGATAATGCATATTTTCATCTTTCTGCCCTACTTCTATGTCTTAGAACAAGTAATTTAGCATAAAAGATATTGGGTTGTTTGGCATAGGTGTTGGAGTGTGTTGGTGTGAAGATTCAAAGAGCTAAAGTGGAAAGGAGAAAAATGCAAAACAAACAGTTCTTGTAGGATAAGAAAATACTTCTTTACAGTAGATACTAGATGATGGAAAAAAAAAGTCTGCACGGCTTCTGGTCCTGTCTGAAAATGTTATTCGTTTTTCCATGTGCACAGGCCACAGAACATACTCGACTATTTAGGAAAAAGATGTAAGGCAAACTGTACCTTCTCTGCTGAGAAATATACATGATTTACAGTATGGAAGTTGCCCCTCCCCTTCAACCCCAAAATAAAAATAAAAAAATGTGTTCACTTACAACAAAATAAACAGAACATATAAGACAATATCTTCACAATTTTCGACATCTGGCAGTTTCAAAATCCATCTGCGCAGTCTGTCAGTATATCAGAGCATATTTCATCATCACTGGGACTGGGGTGTCGTTACTCCTGCAGTTATTGCTGTGTCCATGCACAGTGTGAGAATCAAGCATGACGAAGGCAACTGTGCCGAAAGAGGTCCTCTTTTTCTCGTTTTGTGAGATCAGGCGAGAAATGCTATAATCCAACAAAATGACGTTCGAAACATTGAGACTACAACCGGAGTTCAGTCTGAGAGGCCAAAGCAAGCCGTAACCACGTGTCCAGCATTCGTATCAAGTCTCAACAGGGCTCATGTATCAAGTCTGTGGCCTTTTGTGGTACACTTTGCCAGAGGAAGCTCATCCTCATCCATTCACTTGTTTTCTTCTTCTTTTTTTGCTGTTTGTTTCAGTTGCTCATGTTCTTAAAAGCCCTCCTCAAAGATAGCCATTATGTCACTTTGAAAATTCATGTCAATAGTTGCTGCCATCTGTGGAGAGAAAAGAACAGCTCAGTATTTCTTTTGCATTGGTTACTCCACAAATTCTCACACTATATATGCAAATCAAACTTTTTGTTGCAAGCGTTTATGATTATGTTCTTATCCTGAGGTGTGCATCTTTTACAATTACTCCTCTTTCATCAAATTCTAAATAATAAACCTCAGAGAGAATTAAGACAATCATCTCACCGCTTCCCTCCTTCTCCTTTCCTGCTCTTTTAGGCGCGCTATCTCCCTATGTTGGTCGAGTGAGTTTTGTGTGGTGGGCTGAGGCGGAGTAGGAGGTTGAGGCGGCTGCTGAATGATGGCTGGCTGGGATTCTGGATGCATCTGCGGTTGTTGTGGCTGGGAAGGGGCTTGGACGTGCTGCGGCTCAAGACGTCCACGAGGCTCCTCGTGCACCCTTCTGGGAGGTTCAATCACATCCTCTTCATCCCGCCCTCTGGAAAACATAAAGAACAATAATTTATGCCCCCTTTTTATACACTACTGTAGGAAGGTTACAGAAGCAAAAATGACTTCCTTAAACATACAACTTGTGTCCTCCCTGAATATTCTACACAAAAAAAGAATTTACACAAAATTTAAAATACCAAAAAACATCATGATTACAACATGCAAGTTGTTCTCTTCAGTGGTGTTTTAGCCAAACAAATTGGTTTATTTATAAACAGGTTTATTCATGACAGTATGTCACAGACAGAAGAAATCATGTTAACCCTTTTTCAAGCTTTCTCTTTATTGTACAATTAAAAGAGAGGCTATATAAATGTTTTTTTTATGTTCAATTCTACTCTAGTTTCACATGTTTTATTTCTCTGAGTGGATCCACATGTCCACTCTGATGCCAGTACTGAGGTCTGACATGCAGGAAATTCAGAATATTTTATCATATCTGGATAAACTTTCACCACTTCTAATTGTGTGTTTTACACTTTGATTGAAAATCTTACCGTAGTTTGTCCTGCTCTCTCCGTAGCCTGTCTTTCTCTGCCTGCTCAGCCTGTGCCTTTAGGGCCTTTTCCCGGAACTGATCAAAACTGGATTTCACTCCAGATAAAGTCGTAGACGTCAACTTTTGCCCCAGGCTCGCCCATGAACCCATATTTCTAAATTTTGCATCCTGAGGAAACGCATACATGCAGATATAATAGAGTACTGCAAGGCACAATACTATACAAACCAGAAATAAAACAATACAACATGATTTTGTAAACTGATTACTGCACCAACCTGTCCCTTTTTAGGAGCAGTAGGAGTCTTGGACTCCTGTTTGAACTTATCCTTGTCCTGCAGAGAGGGTGGTGGTCCACTCGGTTCAGAAGAACGAATGACCGGCCGCGAGCTGTCCACAGACTTCACATCTGCTCAATACATATACACAAACTTAGTCAGCATCTTATGCAGTGTATTCTCCTAAGTGTTTCAGCCAGAGGAAAATCACAAAGTCAAAAAGTTCTCACTCTGTTGACTGTGGCTTGGTTGACTGGGCTTGTTTTCAGGATGTTTGTGACGGTCTGGTCTCATTGCAGGATTAAATTGATCTCCTCTCATCACTGGTGATGGAGGAAGTTTATCTTCCTTAATTGCGCCTTGGTTTCCAGAGGCCCTCTGCTGCACGGCAAGTAAATGAAGTCAAAGTGAGAAGCTGTGCTGGCCTTTTGCCCTCCCATCAAATATTTCCCAATTTAAGCAGATTTCTTTTTAATTTACCTTTTTAGGCTGCATGTTGTGAGATGGAGACTGATGAGAGACAAACTGGGGAAGTTGTGGGGAATGCATCATGAGAGGAGATGGGTTGTCCCTTAGTTGACCTGTCAAAAAAGAAAAGAAAATTAAGTGTGTTTCAGCACAATCAAATTCAATAACTGTGTTAGCTTCTACAAACACTTATTTTTTTTCCTCAGACGCACCAGTATTGTAAGGGTCACCTTTGATTGGGCGAGGTGAGGGCTGCTCTTGCTGCTGCTGGATGATCTGCTGTGCTTTGTTAGTCGGCATGGGTATATTGTGTTGTGACCCCTGGGGCTGACTGAGTCCAGTACCCTGATGGAAGTTCGTTTGCTGCAGTTGTGATTGCTGTTGTTGATGCTGAGTGTTTTGCATGTGATGGGGTTGGTGTAGGGATATTTGAGGAGGCGGGGCCTGAAGCAATGGAGTGGGCTGAGCCTGGGACTGAACAGGAAGTTGGGGAGGAGGCAGCGAAGTCTGATTGGAGAGTTGAGATTGTCCCTGGACAGACTGCAGGAGAGAAGGCTGTACTTGTTGTTGTTGTGGCTGCTGCTGCTGACGAACTTG
Source organism: Kryptolebias marmoratus (assembly GCF_001649575.2). Classification (NCBI taxonomy): domain Eukaryota; kingdom Metazoa; phylum Chordata; class Actinopteri; order Cyprinodontiformes; family Rivulidae; genus Kryptolebias; species Kryptolebias marmoratus. Next base: position 7,997,512 of record NC_051441.1, on the reverse strand, counting down.
TGTCTGAAGCGACTGCATGGTCTGCTGGGGCTGACGAACCTGTTGAAACTGCTGTAGGTATAACTGCACTTGATTTATAGATGTTGCAGAGCCTGGCTCTTCATCATCTTCCAACAGCATCTGGGGAGGCTGAGAAGACAGCAAGCCTTGAGGTGTAAATGTCGGTGGTGACATTGGCCTTTGGTGCAGGGGTTGAGATGGAGGGTGAAGTATCTGAGAGGAGAGCTGGTGCTGCGGTGGGGCTGCTGGCTGGGGTTGAAGCTGCTGCTGCTGCTGCTGTTGCTGCTGCTGCTGCTGCTGCAGGGTTGGCTGCTGCTGAAGTGGTGCTGGTTGCTGCTGAGGAGGTTTGGGATGAAGAGGTGCTGCCTTGTGACTGGGCCGAGATGGCTGCTGAGGCATGGAACTGTGTAGGGCTGAGAGTGAATAGTTTTTTTTTAATAATTTAAAGATATCTACAAAAAATAAAAATAATTAATTTAAAATATTGGGGGAAATCATTTTGCATGAACCAATTTGTCTGCATATGTTTTAATTAAAAAGAAAATTGTATACTAACTCTTACCTGGAGATGGGAGGACGGGATGCTGATTGAGGAAAGGGTGTGTCTCAGGGGACACTGGCCCAGCAGAATGTGCATTTAGATGTGGAGGTACAGGGGGAGAGTTGCCTGTGTGGTGGGGCATATGCATTATTGGCTGATGGCTGCTGAAAGGTGGCAGGGACTCGTAGCTCTCCAGTAAGTGAGAGGACTCCAGGGCTGCAACAGGAGGAGCCACAAAGGCTGCAGAAGAAGGCTGATGCTGCAGTTGTTTAATTTGACTGCTAGACTGAGGGCCAAGCGCTTGGGATGGAAGCCCAGTTTGAGCAGAGCCTGCCTGAACAAGAGGATGTGCCTTCTTCCCCTCCTTCACAGATTGGCTCTTCTTTTTCCTCTGTTTTATCATTCCTGAAAAACAAAAATATGATTAGGTGTTTTTTTTTCCTTGGAGAAGAGGAAGTGAGAATACAGACAGCTTATAGATTGTGAAAGAAAAAAATATCTGTAACTGACCTGTGATCTCAGCTTCACTGTCTGAACTTGAGCCACTACTTTCAGAAGAAGATCCAGTCTTTTTGGAAGTTGCCAAGAACTCAATATTCTTCTCAACTAAAAAAAACAACTATATGTTAATAAATTCTCTGAATGCAAAACCAAAATATAAAATGACTTACCGAAAGCAATCTTACATTTTCTGAAGTAGTTATTTTCTTTACTAGTAAATGAGAGACAGCTTCTCCTGCTTATTTCATCCAACATCTTACCTGGAACCTTTTTCTTCTTTCGGAGGCAGGAAGACACATATCCTTCCAGCTCACGCAGAGTGGAGGGCTTCAGTGTCTCAAAGTCAATCTCAATCTCATCAGGATTTGAGTTTTTGAGTGAGGGCTCTCTTGACTGGATTATATGAACTACACGGCCAAGCTTATCTCCAGGAAGCTTGTTGATGTCCAGGCTTAGCTGTCTCTTTTCTTCATAGGTCATAGGCTTGCACTTCTCCCCTGTTACTGATGATCCAGTTGCTCCATGATCATCTTCCAGGCTGGGAACTGGCTGGAGGTTAGGAGGGTGATTACTTTTCACACTTTCCTTTTTACTGTGGAGGCCAAACACAAAAGTTATTTTACAATATTACAATTATTTTACAAACTTATACTGTTAAAATTTTACAATTTACCACAACTGTAACTTGTAAACAAAGTTTGCAAAGACTTCTATACTACATACACCCCAAAGTTCTGTTGACCAAACTATGAGCTTTCATATAAAATATGATGATGCACCTCAATCCACAGAACCATGTGAAGGTGCACATAACTATGTTCATTCTAAGTCAGCAAGTTTACTGTAAATTAATAACTTTCTAAGAGACATTCATGAAAAAAACAACAACAACATCAGTATAGAACATGTCTTTATACAATTAAACCTCTAAGATCTCCAGATGAAAAGGCATGACAGAAACAATGACAAGTTTTCAGTCTGAAAGCTTGACAAAATGAATGAAAAAAACAGAATGTAGGACATTAATTTCAGATAAATACTAGTTTTCTTTTATTTGCCAAAAGGAAATCTAATACCCACCTGGGTTTCTTTTTTGTTACAATCTCCTTGCTGTTACTGGTAATAGGCTTGGGTTTCTTCGACAGCTGCGAAACAGGTGTAGCATCCTGGATCTCATCAACAAGGCAAGGCATACTACCTTTCTTTTTATGCTTATCTTTTTTCTTCTCTTTCTTTTCCTTTTCTTTTCTCTTTGGTTTGCTGGCTTGTGGTTGCGACAGGGCAGCCAGCTGTTCATGGACAGCCTTCAGCTGTTTGGAAAAATTGGACCAGTTTAGACAAAATGTTTATAAGAACTGGGAACAACATTATCATCATCCCAAATCCTCTTTATCACTGACCTGTTCCTGGAGCTCTGCTAACCTCTGGGCTCTCTCTTCTTCAGAGTCATCTGTGGAAGATTCAGACTCAGAGGATGAGTCACTGGAGCTGTCTGAAGACGAGGCAACGTGTGCCAAAGGAGGCTGAGGCTTAACAGGGGCAGGATGGTGAAGTATAGGAGCTGGGGCAGAAACCATTGGCTTACTCTCAGGTTCATCTGGCATCTTGGCAAAGCGCATTTCAAAGACATCCTGTTAAATAAAACCACTAGGTTATCACCATGTTTATTTACATTTTTAAGAACGTAATAAAACCCTTAACACAAAAAAATAATAAAACATTTGAAAATATATAATAAACAAACATTGCTAAAAACAATTACAAAATTCTTCTTAAGCAGTTAAAGAAATGTAAAAGTAGACTTCGGTTTTACATTTAAGAAAACATGGGAAAAGTATCTGTTATACTGTAATAACTCATTATTAATATTGAAACCTTTTTAGCCAATGTTGCATACAATAAACAAAAAAAAGATTCTTTGAAAAAACAAGTTAAAAGTCTTTTCTAAGATTAGCTGTTTTAAGACAAATAAAACTGCACACAGGCAAAACCTTCAAACCCATTTTCTAAAAAGAAACAATAACATGTATGTACCTGTAGCTTGCGTGCCATGGCTACAACTTCGTGGTCTGGTGGATTATATTTGTAGCAGTTAGAAAACATTAACCGCACATCAGCAGCAAACTCTTGGGGATCTTGATATTGCTTGTTCTCCAACTTAGCCTAACAAACAAATCAACGATTTCAATTACTACAAATTAACTCTCATCAATATTTCTGTGATTGTTGAGAAACAATCCCGTTTTCAACATACCTTGATGGTGCTGAGATCCATTGGATGTTTGATGATATCATGATAATCATGTAGTCCGAGTGCATCCACGTCAACAGGTTTGTAAAAAGGCCAAGCATAAGCAGCATGTTTCTTCGACAGCATCTCCCGAATCAAACCAGCACAATAACCCAGCTGATCCTGTGGTTTGGGACTAAGACCTCCACTTTGTCCACTTAGTCCTGTACCCATGCCTATGTGATGTTGAGAGTCTGGAGCCTCCTTCTTTATCAGTTTCGGGGGCCGGCTACTCTCTCGCTTAGGTAGTGTCTTCCCAGACTTGGATTCTGCAGGTGAAGACTCACTCAGCTGGTCATTTGCTGTGGGTGTTGTAGTGTCTGCTTTTCTTTTTTGACTCTTTCTTTGCTGGGTAGCAGAAAAAAAAAAATTAAAGTGAAAGGAAGGTAGGTAAGAGATTAAAGAAAAAACAGTGTATCAAACATTTATGACAGTCTAAAACATTGATTAAAAAATAAAAATATGTTGGTGCAGATTGGTATATTTTTTACCAAACTCACTTTGGTCAATGTTATAGGGGTCTGCAGCATGGGGGCAGTGCTCTGAACTGATACTGGAGGAAGAGAGGTCTGAGCAGGGTGAGGCACAGGAGTCATGATAGGAATTTGAGGAGCACAATCTGATGGAACCATGGAGTATGGGGCTCTGAGCTGTGGCACATGGCTGGGTATTGTTTGGGGCACATGTGATGGCAGGGCCTGCATCGAAGGATGGGGAGGTAGTGAAGGTGGGCCCTGCGTTGGTCCTCGAGACTGCAAAGCTGGTGAGGGGGTTGACAGACCAGGTGTTTGTGGAGTTGTGGCTGGCGAGTCAATGATTGTGCCTGGTTTCAAGTTTAGACCTTGACGACAGAGCAATACACTTAGATTATAATTCGGTTCCACAGAAGCCTGCCATATAACAACGAAATGTAAGTAAAAAACAAAAAACCATACCTCCATCTCTCCTGCCTCGGCCACGCCCCTTTCCTGTCATGACAGGAATCTCAATTTCCTCCTGAGGCATTTCTGCAACTTTCTGGAGGAAAACCTTTTCTAGAGACTCAGCCATTAGGACAATATCATCTCCAGGCTGTTGAAGAAGACAAACATTCTTAGTAAAAGTGGAAGCACAACAGAAACTTTGGTATGTAATAACAACAATGGCTCCAGTGTACAAGTATGTTACCTTGTTGTATATGTAGCAGTTGGTAAACATTGAGCTGAAGTCCTGGATACATTCTTGGGCATTCCAATAGTAGCTGTTCTCAAGTCTTTTCTTGATTGTTCCCATGTCCATAGGTGTTTTGATTATTGTGTAATAGTCCTAAAACAATATCAAAAACGAATGTCAGTAAAAACCACTAAACAGTTTTACTTTTTGTAGTTTTTTTTAAATTTTCTACATTTATGTGTGAACATGAGAAGAAACCTGATCAAATTCTCATATGTCCTGAAAGCAGGTAGAGAGAACCCCAAAAAACCCATTCAATCCCTCCATTTACTCTGATGACTATGTGACGTTCAAGATGATGACAGCAGAAAACAGTGTGAATACAGCAATATTCAAAAAGTGTCTTATTTTAAGTACAGATTGTTCTATTAAAAAGTATATATTTTACAGAGCTGTATGCGCAAAGGTTTTTTGAAAGGCACAAATGCAGAAATTTATTAGCTCAAGGGTGTGATGTAGTGATGACACTCTGCATGACCAGACAATCATAAGATTTTGAATGGACTATGTCCACAAACATTTGCATAATGTTTCACATCAACACAGCTGAGTTATACTCCACATGATCTATAATTTTGCAATGCCTGCTTCATTTATTTACAGTCATAGTACACATATGGTTTTAGATGCAGCCTAAAGAGGGGCTACCATCAAGGTTTTTACAACCATAGCACAAGGCAACAGAATCAATTTTTTACCTCATGACATTAATGGAGTGGGCTTCCATTCATATTGTGAGGTAAAAAAAGCAAAAAAATTGATTTTGTACATAAAAAAATAAGGGACTTCACTGTTGTTTTGATCAACAAAAGTGGTCACATGCATCAATTTAGAAGAGAGGATTATATACTCAGAGAATTGTGAACTCTGAGGTCCAGATTGTCTATTGAATGCTATCGGCTCTACTTTAGCTCCAAAATCTGCTCTCTCCATTTCTGCCTCGTATTTACAAAGCAAATACTGTAGCTCTAATAATTTGTTGGCACAAACACACCCATCAAGTTCAGCAGGTGTGAGCAGTTTACACTCATTTAGCATCAGAACTGCGAAGTTTGTTCTCACTGCACAATAAGCCGTAAAACATCAGGGACAAAATGGCAAAGAGCAAAAATTTTTCTCACATTGAGCTTCAGCTCTTATTGTAACAGATAAAGTACAGAAGGACTCCTAAAACAGGATGAACATTTTGTACGAAAATATACACAAAGAACACTTCTCACCGAATCTGTGGGTAATCACGTTTTTGATGGCATTTTTAAATCAATAAGTGACATTTTGGGCTTCTCAGATCATTACAGCCTCTTATTTTCACTTAATACATTTTAAGAAGAATCCCTCTGGACAACAAGGAGCATTCTGTGCACCCTCCCCATGGGGAAGGACCTTTATCACTAAAACAAAGGTTAAAAATACTTTCCTGAAATTCATGTACTTTTTTGTGAAGACAACAGATTGATGAACTGCGTCACTCTTTTCTTCAGAGACACATAACACAAGCTCTCAGGAAGAGGTAAATAGTTGACGCTACATCTATGTTGCAAACTGCGCTGAGCTTTGAGAATCAAACACTTTTACATATTATGATTTACATATAAATCATTAATGAATACGGACCCCGAGTCTTCTTTACTAATAATTAGTATTTATTCTCTCTTAATTTACATTAAAAACGCACACTAACATTTTACACCCCAGGCAGTGTCTATCAATGTTCAAGTTCTTGACTCACACACCATAATTCAGAAAATGCAATGCAAAAGTAAATGCTTCTTTATAACTTCCAACATGAGGAAAACTTTCTTTATTTGTTTGAGTACACTTGAATGTCATAGAATGTTAACATTTATTGCATGAATGAGAACGACAACCTGGCTCGTTTGCACACATTAGTAAATCACAACAATTTAACTTGGTTATAATGCAAATAAATAGCCAGAATATGTAGATGCTGAGAATCTTATGACAGCTCACATGAGATACCTTACATACCACAGTTTTTGTGCATGTACATTAATACTGTACACTAAAGTGCAGCTTGTACTCACAGGCAGGTTAAGCTTGACCGCATCCACCGGTGCATGAAAAGGCCAGGCATACTGGTGCTTCCACAGGGATTTCACCACCACCTTGAGCAGGTATTGCAGCTGATTGGTCTGGCGCTTTGGCCTGTTGGGATCAATATACTCTGGGGGTGGAGGATTGACACCATATAGGCTGTGCCCCTGGCTGCTGCTGCTGCCCGACATCTGTGCTGTGTCCAGGCCATCCCCCATCTTGACAGGGTTGGGTGTGGGCTCGTGCCCCGAAGTGGGAGCTGAAGCAGGAGTAGGGGCAGGGGCAGGAGCAGTGGTGCTGGCAGGACACCAGTTCAATCTTGGCCCCGGCACAGACTCCACTGACAGAGTACCACTGATCCCATTGCACTCCTCACTGGAATCTCTGGAGAGAGAATGAATGAGATTGTCATTAACTATAAACATATCTTTAACAGTCTAACAAAGTTATTGCACCCTCTTATGCAACTATGAAATATCAGCTAGCCATTCAGCCTGGTAAAATGAAATGTTATAACAGTTTGAGTTATTCCAAATAATAAGTGGTGGAAGAACAAAATCCTACCCAAAGGATCTCTTTTTATATTATAATTTTACTTTCTCTCAAAGTATTTTGAACTTAATATGACAGTGATAGAATATGAGCAGAGTATGTAACTTGTGACACAGTTCTGTGGAAATCACTACCGTAAGTAATTATTATGCGTTAAAATTATGTGGCCAACTACTTGAATTTATTGTGCACCACAAGCTTTGGTATTATAAAGTGATAATTATGTTGCAATTTATTACTAAGAGCTAATTTATCTTACACTGAACTGAAAATTTTACTGCTGGCCAGTTACATTACTGAAACAAATGCTGACAAGTGGACATTTTACATCATTGTTTACTAAAAAGGTAATGGTTCCCATTGAAGTTCAAAATTTAAACATATCGGAATTACCTTTGTTCTAAGCGTAATAACAAAATTGAACTATGAAACCATTAAATATTACAGAAGGCCCTAATATTGGTAATTTAAGATGTTCATTTGTTGTTGCCGAATCGTCTATGTTGCTCTCAGATTTGGAATAACAGTTGACTATTGACTGGAAATACAGCACAGTTGACAAGCTGTGAAATGTTTTCTGGGGAGAAAAAGTTTTTGGGTGACTAAGATTGGGGTTTAGATCATACAATCAAAAATACAGTCTTGCATGCGTCTTTAAGATTGTTTTACTTGAAAAAAGAAGGAAAACATTATAGCAAGAAATCTTTGTCACCTGTAATTGCAACCTATTAAAAATTTATGCAAAGGACAAGGGTTGGTTTCAGGGGAAAAAAAAAAACCTCTAGGCCTGGAGACTCCATTGGAGTCCCTTACTCGGTGTCAGAATGATGGCTGGCGTGTTACCTAAAAGCAGGTATATAAATAAATAATAGGCTATAGTGACAAGGCCAGAAACGTCGCTGCCTGCTTTTTCACCAGCCTTTTCTTTCTGTCATAAAAGTCAACCAGAAAAGTCTACTACGAAGTTACAGTGTCAACCACTATACAGCTATGTACCAATTCCACTGATATTTTATTTAAATGTTGTTGAATGTTTATTTTTTGCCATAATTTTAAACGTTTGACCTTAAAGTTTGAGACTAAATGTGAAATGCAATTGGGCTAAAGTCTGGACTTTAAAAAAATAATTAACATAAATTATACCTGTCCCTATAGCAAGGACAGAATATAGCTCAATAACAGTAAAAAAAAAAAAAAAGTAGGTGCAGTTCTTGTCATATGTCTCTAAGGTCCTGCTACGACAGCATGCTACATGACATAGCTGTGTGTATTTGTATTTATTCATGTCTTTTTTTTTTATCAATTTACCCAGAAATGATCAAATCTAATACATTTATGTTTCAATATTCCACTGCAAGGTTGCAAATGCATAGAAATTTCCCTGCTGTTGATTACAAGCATGTATTAAATACGTCAATCTGTGAGATCACGAGCCGACTCAAATAGACAAACTATGAGTCAGAAACATAACAGGAAAAGACAAGAATCACATTGGCTCTTAAGTTATACTTCCAGCTGGTTAGGACAAGCAAGCCAAAGCATTCCAGGAAGCAAAAGCCATTTCTACTACTTACACACACAATCCTACTCTCCCACTGAATCCACCCACCACCAATTCTCGCCAGGAGGTAAGTTTGTGGTTTTTGGCAGAAATTCGGATAATGATACTATTCTCAACACAACACTGAAGTTCTAAAATTGGTTTGTAGTGCTAAACCAAGTTAAACAAGAGATTGTGCTAACCACATGACAGTCCTAAGAATCCAAACTCCAGGCAATCTGCACCCCCCCCCCAATATAAACTTATTTACTGAATATTTACATAGAATAAAAAAAAATGGTAGTGAGGATGTCAATGACTCTATTAAACATCTGAAAAGTTTACAGGGAAGTTTCTCACCACATAACATTACCTTTTCACTGAGACTGAATGCGCAATTTTTTCCAGAAGGGCATCCAGTTTTTGGAAATCCAGTAAATCGTTTGACTTGGCATGCATCTTGTAATCCAATAATGTACTCCACTGAACAGAAACAGAAACCAAAACCCCGTCCAGGGCATGAAAGATTTACATAGGTTAGTTTTTTCTTTTTGTTATTCTAAACACAGATAGATATATTGCTCTACTCCATTATGTGTCCTAAAATCCACAGAAGACGGTGAGTAATCCTTAGTGTTGTCCAAACAAAGTTTGAGGGTGGTTGTTCCATGAATAAGTGCGCAGCCGGGAAATGGTATGTTCAGGCAGGAAAAAAAAGAGGCTGTTGGAAACCTACAGCCGGCAGGCTGTGTTAGCTGTGTGAACCGGTCCTCCCTCTACCCCATCCCCCTCTAAGCAGTACAACAGCCCAGTTGCCACAGGCTCTTCGCTCCATTGTGTATCCTCTTCAGGGCCTCCCCAAATAAAGTGGACACAAGCAGCTAGCAAAAGGTGTACCAAGAGGAGAGGCTAATTCAAGACAGGGGAAAGGGCTCCAATAAAATCCTGGAGAAGCACTTTATCCCTCTAGCTTCGCTTCCACTCTCTCTCTGACACTGGTAGACCAGCATGCAGTTACTAAACAGTAAATATGGCTCTGCCGCTTCCTCGTTCAGCGAGCCTCAGCCCACACACCCCTCCCCTTCCCTCCCTCCGTCCGTCCGTCCCTCCCACGCGTTTGCTCATTCCACCCCAGCTCCTTTCCCATCAATAGCTTGAGGTTCTTGAGAGTTACACCTTTAAACCCCACCCCCTTCCTGTCTTTTTCTCTGTCCATTTTGTTATGCCCGTCCCCCACACACACCATCTCTTGGAGTAATCTATGCCTTCCCTGACTAATTTAAGGATTCCCTTATCTCCCCTCTGGCCTTTCATCATCTATCACTTAGTCACATCTTATCACTCAGTAATATTATGGTTGACCAAAAATATTTATCTACAAATTCTATACAGACTTCAACAAAAAATACTAAACCAAAATGTCACAAACAAACTTCTTATAATTTACTACAAGAGAACTTCATATAAATGACAAAAATAATTACTGTATCAAAAAAGTTTCATCAATTTAAAAATATACAAGCAATCTGTAATAATCACAGATAAAGCAGTTTGTGACCCTACAATTTTTCAAGATCTCAAATAATTCAACTTAAATGTTAATCCTGTAACTTAGATTAGATCTTTTGCATAATCTTTTTGTATTCTTGGAAGAAAAATATTACTGATTTGCACACATTTAATGTGTAGTGCGTAGTAAGACTTTCTTGAAGGAATGCAGATCGCCCGCTGCCTTTCATGACATAGTTTTAAACTAAAATCAGACCCTCCAGGATTTTGCAATGTTGCGATCGCAACTATTAACGCAAAATCAAGCAGACCCCGTGAAATAGCAACTTTGTCCAAAACACCGCAACTTTAACCCCAAATAACTCACGAAGAAGAGATGTGACGTCACATCCTGTTAACATCAAAATGCCGGGAGCATGCGGGAGCATGCAGGAGCAGCGACCAAAGCGAGAATGTGCGCTAATGCTTCATATTTCAGCAAAGGACCGTGCAAAACACCGCAGTGAAGTTAGTTTTAAGTTGGATATTGGATATTCGCGCTCCGCGGAGTTAGCGGCGTCTAGCTCACGGCTGACCCAAAACAGGAACGCTAATGTCGGCCAGCCGTCCCTAAGTGAACCACCGCGCGTGAGAGAAGGGGCCGGCAGAGAACGGCTGGCCGACATTAGCATTCCTGTTTCGGATCAGCCGTGAGCTAGACGCCGCTAACTCCATGGAGCGTGAATATCCAACTTAAAACTAACTTCACTGCGGTCCCAAACTAGTTTCCTACCCAGCTGCACGAGAGTGGGGGGAAGCTGTTTTGCACGTCCTGCAGTGTAATCATCGAACATAAACGCAAGTCATCCATTGACAAACACTTTGTGTCTGCAAAACATATGAGGAGAGCTGCAGGCGAGGGACAATCCAGAAATGGTCATGAATGTCAGTTTATAAGCTATCAAAGTTCTCAAATAAAGCACCTTTTGAGAATGTCAATGTTTGTTGGTAATTATCTTACAAAACTAGTAAGTATTTTGGGTTTATATATTAAAAGTTATGGTTTTTATTGATTTTAGTAAAACAAAAATCGCAACTTTTTGGAAAATGCCCTGCGAAATCAGGCATTTTAGTCTGCAACAATCACAAAAAATCCCTGCGAAATCCTGGAGGGACTGTAAAATACTGAATTTTAGCTATATTGGTCAAACCTTGTGAATGACATTTTGCGCCATCTCATCCAATATTGTGAAATCTGGACGGATTTGGAAGGATGCCACTCAGAGAATCATGGTGATGACTGTCAGCTACCACCATACAAAATTTAACCGAATATCTGTAAAACTGACTGAGATACAGCCATTTTTGTGTTGTATGTCGATTAACTGTGGCTGACATCTTGAATTGGGTTGACTCCAAAAGTTAATCAGTTGTAAATGTACACACAATTGTTTTCTGAATGTTTTATTAAAATCAATCCAGTGTTTCGTTAGAATATTTTGCTATCAATTAGTGTTGACTACAATAGTAATGGCAAAGTTTTATAAACAGATCTCACTTTATAGTGTACAAATTGGAGATCGGTCTCAGCTTCTACCATACCAAATTTGTGCTTAGTTTCTGTAAAATTGACTGAGATATTATTATATTTCACCCTCTCTCTGACACCGGCAGACCAGAATGCAGTTTCTCAACAGGTTCCTTAGCTATGGTGGACATCTTGAATGGGATTGACTCCAAAAGTCAATCAATTGTAGATATTCAACCCGGTAATTACTTTTATGAAAGCTTCACTCAAATCCATCCACTGGTTCATAAGACATTTTGACAAAGGCGTAGACAAATGAACACACACACGTACACAGACATGGCCAAAAATATTATTGCTCTACCTTTGCGTTTGGTGGGAAGTGATAATGTACACTTACAAACTTTAGGACCGTTTGTAGAGCCCAGAGTGACTATTGATCAGAATAGGAGTAGAGATTGTGTCAACTTAAATGCAATAAGAGTTTCATATTTTTAAAAATGAATTGGCACTACAAGCGGTCATTCATCATTGTGACGAATTGCAGACAGACTGGACTTGCCGCACAGCTATTATTTTTGCAATACACAGTATAGCGAGTACTAGTGAGATTCCTGCAATCCGTTAACTTCCAAATGTATTCTCTCAAAACCATTTAATGGAAACATTGTTTTTTCAAAGGTTGAATTACCTGTTCATGTTCTCAAGATCTGCCGAAGGATGGTAATTACCCATGCATTTCAATCAATGTTGAAGAAAAGAAACACCTAAGACATGCAAGATAAGTCTAATTATGCCAACAATGTTTTTCTTTTTTTTTGTTGAATAACTTATCGTTTGTGCCTGCTGTTTATATTGCGCCAGATGAAAGTACAGTATAGCTTGTTATGACAAAATAACTGTACATATTATGCTATTGGAGCTAATACATCATCATTTTACTTGGTTCTGACCAGCAAGTTTATATTCCTAACACCAACTTCCCCGGATTTACAATGTATAGGCAACTGATAAAATAATCACATTGATTACTTGTTTTGTTTGTTTATTGAAAGATTTATTTTGTTTTAGTTACTTGAGGGAATAAATCTATCATTTCATAAGGGAAAATATGACATTGTTATTATAAATGCACTGAATCTCTTTATCTTAATTAGGTACATTTTCTAGATCTGTTGACACTGAAATCTTTAAAATCAGCCTTGAAAGGAGGCCATCATCTGCAGTAATACATAAGCAATTAAAATTTTTATCAGGTGAAGATGCAAAAGGAAATACAAGTTGACACAATCATAAACCGCTTGACATTATACTAAGGATTGATAAAGAAACACCGACCTTTATGACTAAAGACTACAAAACCGTGGATAGCATCAACATAGCAACTGAACAAGAGACAAAAGTCAAAAGTATGCATACATACAAATAAAACAAAGTGTCTGACATACTGACAGATTGTTACATTCTAGCAATTTAACTATATATTTTTTTTCCTTACAAACTTAGAATGTATTCATCAGATTTTACCCCACAAAATTTGCATCCACAACAGTCTCACAATGTCAACACTGACTTACTAATTGCTTAGTAACTGTATGCCCTTTGACTCAATACAACCCTCTTATTTGCACACTTAACTTGGAGTACACAGAACACTTTTCTTGCCTAACCAATGATAAATTAATCAAGAAACTGATGCATGTCCTTGAAACTAATTACATGCAGGGCAGAAAGACTAGCATAACCCTGCAGCCTTAAACTTCTCCAGAATGTACACCTTCAGGCTACGAGGTAGTTTACATCTGCATAAATGACTACATTAGACTATTATACAACGTGACTAGGTCAGCTATTAAACACATTTACCCTTTTCATTACGACACCACAGGTAAATCTAAGAAAACATCACCACAAGCCGAGAATATCTTGCTGGAGGGACATTATAAGTGACCTCCAGCAAGACTAATGATGGCAACAGGACGAAAGCCACTGATTCGTGTTCCTATAAGTATCATAAACAAAAAAGCAGAAATACATCCATCTATGACAGGGAAAAAGCAAACAATTGCAAGGTAATGACTGCTAGCGGGCGACCATCGTACAGAGGCAAGTCCCAAACGTTAGGCCGCAGGGCATAGACTATCGTTTAGGTTTTGTAATGACATCTGTGCCATGTACAGCAGAACAAAAAGGGGGTGATAGTGTTTCTTCTACTATCATTATGGCAATATACCACTGAATACACAACATTAGATATGTATTTTTGTTAACAACACAACTGACTGTATCCTTAGCCACCGGGCTCAGTCTGAGTGTGCGCCATCATCACCGTGACGGCGTCACCGTCTCCCACAACACAAGACTGTCGATGAGCAAACAAGCATTAGGTGTTCTAGACGGTGCTCATATCGTCACTCGTAGGACAATTTGAGGAATAATTGTGACCACTGGTGGGTGAGACAGACAATGGATGTCAGGGAAACACAAATTATTGGTGCGGTTATTGTGTCTTTTTGGTAGACAACTGCAAACTAGCTTTAGCTAGCAAGCTAGCTATCCAGAACAGGCCGCCATGCAAGAGAACGGTTTCTGTAGACGCCGGGCATCTTTGAGGCATTTACATCACTGTTGCCACTTCTCTTGCCCTTTATTCACTCTGTTCACTAAGGTAACATGACTGGCAAAAGAAGGTTGGAAACGACAGCGTTTACCTGGGTTTCTCAGATTGCCAGGGTGCGCGGGATCTTTCTCTCCGAGGATCCTGAACACCTCTCGTTGTCGGTGACGTCACACGTAAATCGGTACTTGAGGACGTAAAGAGCGTGTCACGATCATCGTCAACTGAGGACCAACTTTTAAGGAGGAATTGCACAAAAATGAAGGATATTACATCTAAGGGACAAGATTGCGTTACAGTATTATTTAAACATTATTTAAAACATTGGTTCAGCTAATTAAAGTACGATAAAATAATTTTATGTTAACAAATACTGCCTACTGCAATATGTACAAATCACAGAACCCTGAATTTTAACTAAAACATACATTTCTTTAATGTTGTATTTAAAGAAAAATAAAATAAATTAGCAGTTATTTTGGTGTACACCTACGCAACAGAGAACATTCAGATATTAATTAAAACAAAATAAAATAAGTAAAAAGCAATTACTTACAAAAAAGGCTGTTAATATATTTACATAAAATATAGGCTTTTTTCGTTTCACATCGAATCAGCACTTACTTAAATATTATTGTTTTGTTGAAGAAAACCATGGAAGATACAAATGGTTTAATAAAATAATATTTGTGTATTAAAAAACATGTATTTCTAAACTCTGTTTTCAACTCCTGCAACGTAATATGTTAAAGGTGGAGTAGTTTTGCTACGTGAAAGACATTTATAAAGGCTTCAAACAGTATTTATTTGACGACAATAAAAGAAAAAAAAGATTGTTCTTGTGTCTAAGCTTTAAAAATACAGAAGTTACAAGTATTGCAATGTGATAAACCTTAAAAGGTCGTTGATCTAGTGTATAGCAGAATATATATGTATTCAAGTCAGATTTGTAAATATTTTCCCAAAATTATTTGCTTGTAATTATAGCAAAAATAGAATAAATGAACAAAGACTTGGAATATGAACAAATTTAGTTGTCTGGCGCCCCGCAGTGGACACACCAAAAACAGCAAGCTGAGAGTTCAAGGACGCATGCGTCAAGACTTTTACTTGATTGGACCGTCTAGAAACCAGGAAGTATCCTGAAGGTCTTTCGTTATGGAAGTTTAGGTAATACTGTAGAAAGTATTTGATGTCAAAATGGGAGTTAAAATAGAGATATTCAGAGTGAGTATGCCATATTTTAAAATCTTGTCAGTTAGATTTTGATATGTATTAGTCTAAGGTTTAAAGTCTCTTCGTACGTTCTTTAATTTTTGATCTAGCGAATCATCGTTAGTAAATGTACAAGCACGCAGATATTTACTGTCATTAACTAGTTGGTTTGACGTTTTTCTTTTTGTTTGCTTGTTTTGATTTTTGTGCAGATGATGCTGTATCTGTCTTTTCCTGTGACAATGTTTTGGATCTCAAACCAGGCAGAGTACTTTGAGGAGTATATAATAAAGAGAAAGGTAAGTAGTTCTTCAAAAAAGTTCTTTTTATGCTGCACAGTAATGTTTTTATTATTGTTATTATTATTTTTTTGTCTGACATTCTTTTGCTGACATTTATGATATACAGAGAGAAATCTTCCCTGTTCATGAAGAAGCACAGGTAAGAGCTAATGTTTCTCAAGACATCCTTTTGATACATGGATTTAAAAAACTCAGTCTGCTAGACACATTTATTTTTAAGTCATTTAGTTTTCTTTTTAGATATGTAAAATATTGTCTATTTGTTGTATTCTATTCAAAAATATCTTGTAAGTCATAATAATGACTCAGCTATTTCATACTTATGACTATGAGATATTAGGTCATAATTATGAGATACTGTCTCAGTATCATTTTTGACTTACAGGTTTTTTCGTTCATCAGAGCTTTCATACATCTCTAAATAAAATTGTTTGTTTGATTGATAAAAATGTAGTTTTAAAAAGAAGGTTGTATAAGTATACTGATGAATAGCACAAATAAAATTAGTAACATTTGTGCTTTTTTATTTTTTCAGAGAAAAGAATTGGAAGCATTCAAAGAGCGAATGCGTCTTCGAAAAGAGGAGCGAATGTTAAAGAGCCTTTCTGTCAACTCAGAAAACTGAGGAATACATATTGAGAAAAGCATGTTGTAAAACCACCTGGCTGTAATTTTTTGAAACAATATCATATTTTTACCTGGATTAAATGCACATTGCATTGGAAATATCTACAAATTAACACCACCTGAAGATGTGCTAGGCAGTTTCTAAGAACATGCTCAGTATGCGTCATGCTGTTTCATCTATTCAGGAGATAGTTTCAAACAATATTTCTCAGTTTGTTTATTTTTTTGAATTGATGTGATTACGCTATCAACACAATTATTTACTTTATATTGTACATTCAGTTGTGTGTAGTATCACTATTTTATTTTGTGTGTCTGTAAAATGTGTAAAACTTCGAATTTTCTTCTTTTGTGTTTATTGTTTTACAAAATGGCACACAAAGCATGTGTTGGAAATTATCAATTATAGTAATGCACATAAGACACTGTGTTAAATGTTAATAAATCTATTTTAAGTTCAAATATGAAATATTTGTATTCTGAAGTGTTCACCCTCATAAAAACAATAATAATTATCAGAACTTGTGGCAACATTTTACTGCCTTGAGACTTAGTTAAAATTGTTAGGATAGCTTTGTCCAAATTGTTTCACTGGTAATGTTTTTTTTTTAAGGTACAGTGTACACAGATAAGTTTTGGTTCTTGATTTGTTAGAAACTGCAGTGTTTAACTTAATAATTCCCTGTCCTGCTGCTGATGAACAAACTCATAGGATAATGTTATCATCCAAAGGCCCAATTATAGCATTTTTCTGTTAATATCTTATTTCTTGAAAACCCTTAAGTGCCTCCCTTGTAAATGTACAGAATATTACATGTTACATATTTTGATTTTCTTATTTGTATAACATTTTGGGTTTTAAATCAACAGAGACAACAACACCAGAAAACACATAAGAAAAAACAAAACAAAAAAACAACAACATGTAATTAAATTAAATAGCTCATATGACACTGCATTTTGGGGGCATACAATAAAACACAAATGGAAGATGGCACCAATACAGTAAGGTAAGAGTATCAGATTTTTTCTGCTTACAGTCAGAATGACTGTTGTTTAGGCACTAATAGTTTGTTTTTTTTGGTTATGTTTAGTTTCCTTAGGACCAATAAAGAATATGTTAATATGTATTTGTTTTATAGCGAAATCTTCCATCCAAATATCAAATGGTTCTCATTTGATTGTTAATATGCTGCGTATCGTACCAGGTGGTAATACTTGTTTTAAGAGTTGCACATCCTTTAGAATAGTTTTGTAAATCATTTTAAGTTTAACATACTTATCTCAGAGAAAAATGCCATTGTAATGCCTCTTCTTCAATATGAATACATTTCAGAGGGAGTTTCCTTGGCCATGAATGCCTGAGTCTTGAATGCACGCTTACGATAATCAGCTGCTGATTATTTTATTATGACTGTGTTGACATGTGTTTCCTAAGTTTATTAGATGATACCCTCAAGTATATTTGGCAATGGGAAATGGCCAGCTGGATGCTTTTCAGTTTGTCTGGAGTGTGTATTTCCTTTTCATAGCTGTTTGTTTTTCATTGCTGTAATTCATTTTAAATGTTAGAAATAAATTTGATTCCATAATATAGTAATTGGATCTTTGTTTAGAGTACAAGTAATCGTAGTGATTTTGTGTGTGTGTTTTGATTTCCATTTATGAAACAGTTTAACTTTATGGAGCCCTGTAAGTGGCATGTAGTAAGAAAAGTTATTGCGTGCCCTCGCAAAAACATTTTGCGTTACCTTGCCATAACCTTATTTTTCCTGGTTATTTTACAAACACAATAATAGATCAGATGCAATAAAAAGCCAGGTACTTTACCTATGGAAAGGTTCGAAGATTTTTATTTTGAGTTAAACCTTCAGTATAAAGACATTCAATCAGTGCTTGGCAAAAGGCATGGATTTCACTTCAGTGAAAGACATTTGCAAAGTTTTAATTTACAGGGACACAGTCATCACAAGACTGATTCTGATCTAGGGATCCTGAGGATGCCAGGAGTTTGTGTTTTCTTGTTTGATGACACTTTCCAATCCATATCAAGTGGTGAACCTGTACATGCATCTAAGAGAGGCCATCAACACATCACCAACTATGGAAAACATCAAAACAAAACAAAACAAAAACAACAACAAAATAATAGAAAATGAGAAACAAACAATGTGATTAGCTATAATTACTAAATAATTACTTGTGTGTTCATGTGGTAAAGCTCCCTCCCAGATATTACAAAACTGTAAGGCAACATTGGTAACTTCTTGCCTCACACCTGTGTTCTCCAAGACTCCTTTCAGTTCAGTGAATTATCGACTGGGTCTTGCAAAGGCTTATCACAACATTCATAGCACTTCTCAAGGTTTTCTGTATGTTCTTACAATTTTGTTTTTGAAATTACTGTTTGCTATAATTTAATAAAGAACTAGAAAACTTGTTCTGCAAAACACGTTTCTAATCCTATCCCTCTTTGTCAATCCCAAGGAGAACCTCAACATCTTCAGCTCTGCCACTTCCAGTTCTGTCTTCTGTCTTTTTGTCAGTGTCACTGTTTCCAAACCATACAACATAGCTGGTCTCACCGCTGTCTTGTAAACCTTGCCTTTGTCCTTTGCTGCCACCCTATTTTCTGAATACAGAAAACAAATCAGTGTAGGGTGCAGCTATGAAGCATGAGCAGAATCTCAATAGTGTGCATGCCTTCAACTAGTCCACAATGAAACACATATCTCAAGTGAAACATGTCTTTAAACACTGTTTTTTTTAGAAACAAACATACCACATACATTTAAATGCAGATTTATGAATCAGTGTGGCAACACGGTTTGCTTGAGGAGAAGGATTTATTTACAGTAAACATCAATTGTGAATACCTGAGCTTAAACGTAGTACACATGAAATTGAAATGTGTATTTATTGAATAATTTTGCTTATACTGATAATGGGCTTTAGGGGGCAGTATTGTGCTTTTAAAAGTTGTTATGTTGAACCATAAGGAAGTGACTGACTGCCCAGGCGACTTCAGTCAAGATGGCACCGGGTGGGCTGAAAGCAGTGGTCGGAGATAGTAAGTGACAGATTGATTGTAACCTATAAGGTTTCCGAAGTTTATCAGAGTTGAATTATCAAGAAAGTGCGTCGTTTTCTATCTTGTAGAAGTTTTGAGACTTGATTCTCAAACTATGAACCGTGTTTGAAACGTTGATCTGTTTCTTCCTGTTTCACGCTCAAAATATGACAACGTAATCAAGAAAAATAACCTTTCCGCTTAACAAGACATGGATAAAACGTCTCACTGTTGTGTAGCTTAGTATTTTCTGGCAGAATACTTCGGTTAGTTTTGTGACATTTTGACTTAAAAAATTACGCGACGTCAGTGAATAAATTTGCGACAGCTAAAGCTGTAGGCTAACGATTGCTAGCTAATGTAAAAGGAAGTTTAGCAGCTTTGGTTGACACATAGACCTCAGCTTAAATAGAAGAAGGATGTAACAAATAAGCATCATAATAACGTTTGTTACTTTGATTCAGTCGTTTTTGTATAGTTTATTCAATAAGTTTGATCATTCTAGTTGGTGCAATGTCGCTTTGGACTTTTAAGTGGTGTTTTGGTTTTATTAACCAGTATTCAAGCCCATCGGCGAAGGTGATAATGTTTTTGCCAGTGTGCGTGTTCGTTTGTTCCAATAGCAAAATGTCTCAAGAACCAGTGTGTGGATTTTAATGACACACAAATATAACTCAATAACCTTTGGAGTCAGCCCCATTCAAGATGGCCGCCACAGCTAAGCAGCCTTAACAAACACAAAAATGTGTATAATTCATCCGGTTTTACAGATATTGATCTAACTGATTGTGCCAACTGATCCAGCAAGGTCTGTTTTTAAGACTTTGCCATTAACTATTACAGTCATCTCTGCCTGTCTTTTAGTTAAATATCTCATGAACCACTTGATGGATTTCAATGAAACTTTCAGAAAGTAATCATAGACCTATGTACATTTACAGTGCATTGACTTTTGGAGTCAACACAATTCACAAACTGGTATTAGCAAAAATACTAAAATAACTAAGTCATTCGATTTTACAGATTTTGAGCTAAATCAGCGGTAGTAGCTGAGAATCCTTCTCACTACGTACTTCAGGCTCTAATAGATCACGCAAGATCTTGATATATAAAACAAGATTGTTCATAACATCATTTACAAAGTTTGTCCAAAACAACTATAATTTCATCCCTTCTCATCATAAGATGATCTTAATTTAAAACTCTGTCATGAAAAGCAGCAGGCGATATGTATTTCTTCGGTTATTGCTAGGCCTTTAGTTGTTAAAATTTTTATATTCTAGCCTTTTTAAAATTCACTGTAATAAAGCTATAAATTGTATGGCTGTTGAGTAGTGTTTGAGGAATCCGTACGAGAGAGTGTGGCTTTCTTGTGACACTACTAGAAGCATCACTTGAAGGGAAATTATGTAAATCTGAGTTTTGCATCATTTGCACAGGGGCGTTACTGCTCTGTTAAGGTTAAAAAAGGAAGTAAAGAACATCACTGACATCAGTGTAGTTCTTCATTTCTTTTTTATATGTCCACACTTCTTTTGTGCACTGTAAAAAGACAGAGCTGTAAGTGTTAGAGGTTCTGTGACTCAGTTTTCATGAGGAAAATGTTTAGCAGTGGTAATAAGCCACCCACAACCTTTTGAAAATAAACTTTGTACTTTGTAATTTCCACAAGAGAACATGAGGAAGTTGCACTCAGCTTTGTAAATTTAAATACTAACTATGGTTGGTTTTCTTTCAATAAAGGTCTTAGTGTCTAAGTTGGACAGTTGAAAATTATAATCTTTTATAACATTGTTTCTCAATAGACAGCTGTTTCTCGTACTCTGGTATATATTTTCAATAAAAAAACTATAAGCGTCACAAAAAATGTGTAAGTTATCCTTTATTTGAAATTGGACCTGCTACTCTATTTTTAACAAATTATGAAAAAAAAGTAAGAATGAAAATTAGTGTTACATATACTGTATATATTGCATGACATACATTTGCAATTGTTCTCTTTGATAGAAATCCTCAGTGGGGTTATCAAGAGTGTAAAGAAAGATGGAGAATGGAAGGTAAGTTGCACATTAAGAAACTATATCCCATTTTATGCTTTTACAAACTGAATTTATGGTGTTTTGTATGTCACTCTATAGGTTTTAATTGTGGATCACATGAGCATGAGGATTCTGTCCTCTTGCTGCAAGATGTCTGACATTCTGGCAGAGGGCGTGACCAGTAAGTTGCATTTTTGTATCCTTTAGTGCTGTCTATATGCTTTCATTTATTACTGTTGTGTTTTTGTGGGGTCTTTTATTTATATTTCAGTTTTTTATGATAAACTTTATTATAAGTTTTATAAAGTGTTATTTAAATTAAACTTTTATTAAGACCTTAAACTGTGCAGTTTACAGTAACATTTAAAATGTATGGTAAGATATTTTTAAAATATTTTTATTATGCACTTATACTTTAACCCCTTTTATTTTTTTATCATTTTTTTAAGTAAGAGGATCTATAGTTATCAACAAGAAAAATATAACAATGTTACAGAATAAAGCAAGAACAAAATTTGCCAAAAAGTTTTTGTATTGCTGTCAACATGTACTACAATTTTATAAATGCCCTAAATTGTGTTACTCTATTTATTCTAACATGATGTTAATGACACAAATAATGACATTTGCAATGGCATTTGATGAAATTTGTCAAATTAAAAAGTTGCTCTTTTGTGCTTTCTAGTTGTAGAAGACATCAATAAACGCAGGGAGCCAATTTCCAGTTTGGAAGCCATTTATTTGATCACACCAGTGGAAAAGGTTACTTGTTTCTTGTTTTTTTTTTTCATTGTTAGATTTATGTTTTTAATATAATTAAATTCTTTTTTGTTAACAGTGCATTAGTATTTATTTTTATGTTCAATTACAGTCAGTTCGTGCCCTCATAGCTGACTTCAAAGATTCAACGTTTACATACAAAGCAGCACACATCTTCTTCACTGATAGTAAGTTGGAAGCAAATACAAAAAAAAAAAAAAAAACTTAACAAGAGTTAAGTTTAGGTGCATCATTAAAAGATCTTAAATGACAACACGTATAAAGATTTTAAATAAGCAATTGACATTGAGTTTTCTGTTTTCTGTAGCCTGCCCTGATGATCTCTTTGCTGAAATTGGAAAATCCAGAGTGGCCAAGGTTGCCAAGACTTTGAAAGAGATTAATGTGGCATTCCTGCCATATGAGTCTCAGGTCTCCTTTTTTTCCTCTTTTCAAATTTCAAGAAATTATCTAAGTTAAACAGACTTTATTGACATTTATATGTACAGCATGATTGTTTATTTCAATAGTGATGAACAGAAGTAAACTTCAATCCCTCTCATTTCTGTAGGTGTTTTCTCTGGATGACCCAGCTTCATTGTACTCATTCTACAGTTCCAAGACAAATGAAGGTAGAAACAAAATGATAGAGAATCTGGCAGAACAGATTGCAACACTGTGTGACACACTTAATGAGTACCCTGCAGTTCGATACCGCAAGTATGGAAGCCTTACTAGAACGTTTCTTTTGAAGTTAGAATAGATTGCTACTTAACTTGCATGGTGATTCAAAGTTGTGTAACACTGTATCTTTTAGGGGACCTGAGGAAAATGCTAAACTGGCTGATGAGGTCTACCAACGCCTTACTGCTCATAAGGCCGATAACCCAAAAATGGGAGAGGTTAGGATTTATTAACACTGCTTCACACAGCAAGTCCTAACCAACTTTTCAGTATCAGAGTACAACCTTTTTTATCTGCAGCTGTTCATTTTCACAGGTTGTAGATATTTCTGTGGTTTCTGGGTTTTATTTCTTATTTTTCTTCTGCTTTGCTAGTCTTTTTCCCTCTTTATCTTCTTCTTTTCTGTCTTTCTTAGCTGATAATTCCTTGCTACAGAGATGGGTCTTGACAGGCATGTATTATTGTTCTCCTTTTGCTTCCACATATAAACTGCATTGGCATGCCACTAAAATTCTCTAGATTTATTTTTGCTAATGTCAGAACTGCTAGGTTTTTAAATATTGTCTTGTGTTTCAACAGGTATTAAAATTACACTATCAAAAAAGAATTGAAGTTCATGACTACGTATTATTTTTTAGGGTCCAGATAAGGCACGATCTCAACTACTGATTGTTGATCGTGGGTTTGATCCCATCTCACCTATTCTACATGAGCTGACCTTACAAGCAATGGCTTATGACTTGCTCGATATCAAGCAAGACATCTATATGTAAGTGAATATCCTAATAAACAAATGCTGCTTTTTATTGACACTTGTTTATGTGCTGTCCTTGCAATAGTGTTTTCTCATTAGTGTTTCTGTCTTACAAGTTGTTTTGGATAAAATAATATTTTATATTAATGCTTTATGTGTGTGCTTATTAATGTTAAGTTACCAGACAACTGGCATTGGCAATGCAAAAGAGAGAGAGGTCTTACTGGATGAGGACGATGACCTCTGGGTTCAGCTCAGGCATATGCACATCGCAGATGTAACAAAGTGAGTTTATCATGGCTACACCTACATAAATGGATCCCATTATGACACTTTCTGGTGTCTTCTGATTAGTTGTTTTACCTCATGTGATTCTTACTTTTATGTAATTTATTACAAAAAGTGGTTAATAAAATGTTTAGTTGTTACATAGTTAGGATAATATATATTACATTAATTTGTCATGAAAATTATCTGTGCCAATCATAACTTTTAAAGTTCATTTTTGGTGTTAAATCTAAACAAATTGGATGGATTTATTTGCATCATATAGGCCATTAATATAAGAAATTCTGATGTCTGTTTTGTAATTAGATTATAATGTGATTACACAGTGGTACTCTAAATGTTTTCCTGTATTTGGTGACTACTCTTCCTCTAATTCCATTGTTGCAGGAAAGTGACAGAGCTTCTTCGCACCTTTTGTGAGAGCAAGAGAATGAGCACTGATAATGTAAGTATTATACTAGTGATTTCAGGTATTATAGATTTCCATGGTAGATTATACTAAATATTATGTTATACATTTGATTAACATTCTCTGCCTTTTAGGCCAACATCAAGGATCTTTCTCAGATGTTAAAGAAGATGCCGCAGTATCAGAAGGAGTTAAGCATGGTGAGTAAAAGGAACAGAACATTTTCATTTTTTAGTATCTTTATAATAAAAAAATAACATTATAATATAAAGAGTCATATTTAGGAGAGAAATACAGATTTATAGTTTTGATATTTTTAAATCAAAATTTAGAAAAAAAAAAAAGTAATAAATTTTCACACCATTTTTCTTCACAGTACTCTACTCATTTGCACTTAGCAGAAGCTTGTATGAAGAAATTCAAGACTTCTCTTGATAACGTTTGTGAAGTGGAGCAGGTCAGTATGGAGTGTGCTATACAAATTTGGCATTATTAAACAAATCTTCCCAAGTTTGACCCATTTTGTTTTAACAACCTTATCACTGTTTAAATATACACAGTTTATATTTATATTTAACAACAACAAAAAACTGAATTTATTTATTTATTTTTTCTGGGGTATGCTAACATACTATTGGTACTGTTTGGTGATATTTAATGACAAAACATAATTGGAATATTGCATAAGAAGCTTTGAAGCAGACATAAACATCCATATGTCTCCAGAAGTGCAAAGAAAGCTGTTATGTCATGACTGTGAGTTGAAAGGAAGTTAATACTCACGTACCACATGCTACTGTATTAATCTGGCCATCAGCTGAAGCATGGGATGAAGCCACAGTCCAGACCGCTGCCAAACCTCATTGTGTTGTTTGTTTGTGTGCCAGGCATGCTTCCAGAGGTGACATGCTTTTGCCACATTTAGTCTTGTGTCAGATGAATCTCAAGCACACAGAAAATGATGATCTAGGCATGCTTGTGAGTTGCAAGTGTTGATGGACTCTTTCTTTTTTTTATTATTAAATCACTCAACCACAGTAATGGATTGTCAGCACATCTGAAAGCTGCCTCTTTAATCCTGTGAGCATGTTTTGGCTCTAAGATGGATAGTGAGATCCAAATGGCAACAGTGCTTTCAGCTGTCATTTGGTCAAGTGTTTATACAGTTTAGGCAACCAGGAATAAATCCATGTATGTATTGTTGTTATTTTGAAGTATATACAAGCATTTTTCATTATGTTGACATAATTTATGGATTGGAAACGTGAAACTCTAGGTTTTTCTCTTCAATATAGGATAAATAAATACTTGACTGTCGGATCATTGTCTCATAAATGCAAAGTTCATTGAATAAAATCAACAAAAAACTCTTTGTGTGCCAGCTGCCATGTGATTTTGCTGCCAATTTGGTGATTGATATTTCAGTAGCAGCCAGTAGTTAACCAGGAATGTCTTCCACAGGACCTGGCAATGGGAGCAAATGCAGAGGGGGAACCTCTAAAGGATGCCATGAAGAGCATTGTTCCTGTACTCCTCAACAATGATATTGAGGCTTATGACAAAATCCGCATCATATTGCTGTTCATTTTCCATAAGAAAAAAGGTTTGTACTTATGTTAGCATTTTTTTAAATAAGCTCATTAATATAAAATCCTTTAGGGGTTAAAAAGCAAATGACTGTTTTGTTATGGAGTGAATAGCAGAGCATCTGAAATGTTTTAAAGGCCTTTACAAAGTTTACATATGAGTCATCATGTTTAGGTATCACAGAGGAGAACCTTGCCAAGCTCATCCAACATGCAAATATACGGGAAGACAGCAAAATCATCACCAACATGCAGAAACTGGGCTGTAACATTATAGCCGGCGTAAGTGTTTTGTTACAAGAAAGGTTATTAAACTGCTGTTAATATAAATGTCCTCCTTCACTATTTGTTGCATACATGTTTTTTTTGTTTGTTTGTTTCTTTTGGTTTTGTCAGGGCTGCAATGCTGGAAAAATGTTGCCAGACCGAAAGGAGAGAACAGAGAGTACATACCAACTCTCTAGATGGACACCCGTCATCAAGGATGTCATGGAGGTAATAATGCCAAAGTGAATTTCAAATTTTTGTTGTTTACCCACCTACATTTGTTTCAGGATTTGACACCATTTGAACTTTTGTTTTGCAGAATGCCATTGAAGACAAACTGGACAGGAAACAGTGGCCATTCATCTCTGATCCTGCGCCAATCAACACAACTCAGACTGCAGTCAGGTGGGTTTCGGAAACAGAAAAGTTTGTAAATGCACATTATTTTCTCAAGATTTTGGGTATAAAGAAAAAAATAGATTTTTTTTCTTTAATCATTTTGTATTTTGCTTGAATGAACCAAGTGGTACAGCAGGCAGATGATGTGGTCTGGTAAAAGCTTTTTTCCCTGTAATTAAGTTGGAGCCCATCTTTTGACAGAATAAGCTGGGGTCGGAAGGTGAAACTAATTTAGCTTTACTATGATTGCCTTCAATCCCAAAAGGAATTCTCATAGTGGTAATGGTGCCTGTACAAACCTTGGACCTTATTTGACATATAATCTGCATAATGCACAATGGTTGTCAGCTTGCTTTTAAGCAAAGTGCAGAATTAAAGAAGAGTAGTCATTAGTAGCAACCCTATGATGTCAGATGGTTGTGTAAAACCAGACATGACAGGTTGAATACTGTTAAATTTGACCTGTGGACCATTATGAGACAGATTAGCACAATGCAAAAATATACATTATATGTAACATGTTTGTAACCTTAGAAGGAAAAATCTAATTGATATTGAAAATTTCCTGAAACTGATAGTTTAGTAACTTGTTACCAAATAACAATGTTCCAAATCTTTTACAGCAGTGCACGATTTGGACACTGGCACAAAAATAAGTCTCCAACAGAATATCGCTCCGGCCCTCGGCTTATTATCTTTGTGATTAGTGGGGTGTCACACTCAGAGATGCGTTCTGCTTACGAAGTCACTCGAGCCACTGAAGGGAAATGGGAAGTTCTTATTGGTAAGCAATAGTTTTTTTTTTTATGAAGTCATGATTCTTAATTGTATGTCTGCCATAAATGTCTTTTTTTATCAGTCACTGAAAACCTTTTTTTTTTTTTTTTCTTTGACAGGGTCATCTCACATCTTGACTCCAACCAGCTTCCTTAATGACTTAAACGGTTTGGACTAAATTTCCAATCCTAAATCTTGCTCCCTAAGCAGGGAAGAGCACAAATGAATAGTTACAGTTTTTCATTAGTCTGGTCACTGGTATTCTGCCTTGTCTGTCATAATTACTTAACTGAAATATGAAGAGATGTATATGTAATCATTGAAAGTAACTACTGATTTTTTATTTTAGAATGGTCTTTTTATTGCTTTCGTGTCTTATTTAGGGTTTCTCGTTCTTCTGATTGAAGTTGTGTGAAAATATTTAAGTATATTTGTAGTAATTTGATTAACTATTCTTATCCAAAATCTTGTTGTTATATATTTGATTTGCCGAAATATGCACTCAGAAAACTAGATGATCTGAGATCATGTATGTAATGAAAATGTAACTTAATGGGACTGTATAAAATGATTTTCTTCCAGGGCATTTTGTCAAATCTGGGAATTGCTTTCTCAGACTATATGTGACAACTGCTACAATGAACTGTTTTCTTAATATTATAAAAAATGTACAAAAACCATGTACTTTAATATATACCTGGGAACTTATGGGGTGGATGTTTGTTTTTCCAGTCAATAAAATAAATTATAAATGAAATGCAGTTATTTCTAATTTTGTATTCTGTTTGTGCTCAAGATGATCTGTCTGTGCTTGGGAATAAAAGTTAAAGAATTTTCTTAAAATGTCATTCATTATTTTCAAACTGCATAAAAAAATCTTTAAGATATTTAATAGACTGTTCAGTCATCTCAGATTGGCTATCCTAATATTCTTGATCTATCCTATTTGTAGTTTGAAAGTCTGAAAAACAAAAGGCATTGCTCTCATAGTAAAAAGTCTATTATATTTGGACATTTGAGTAATCTCATGGGCTTATAGCATAATCATGATGGGGTCTTTAAAATGAACAAAGTTTAAGTAAAGCCTTAGGTCAAAAAGAAGAATATGTACATCTTAGTTAAAGGGATCATCCCTCTTCATGTTGAGGATTATGTTTTTATCTGGGATTACAAATGGTGATATTAACAAGAGGGCACTATCTTGGGTCTTAATAGCGATAGGTTAATACTCACGACTCAGAACTCTATTTAAAACCACTCTACCATATTGTAGCATCAGTTGGAATCATCTCTGTTTCACAAACAGCCGTACATCTAATGGAGATTCATCAGTTCATATGAAGTGTTTTGTTTTTTTTGTTTTGTTTCTTGCTAGTCTCATTTAGTGTTTAGCTTCAAACCTTTTGGATTGTTTTTTTGTTTTTCCTCTACATTTTTATGATGGCATCTGCTGGAGAGGATTGGTTAGCAGAAGCTGCTGATGAACAGGTGAAGTGAAATTATGTATTTGTGTCGTAATAATTACTGGTATTTTATTTAAATTTCAATAAAATGTTTGATTGTTCTTATGCTTCTCAGTGACATATAATACGCAGTTTGTTGATTATATCAACTGAACAATTATTTTGATGTTAGATATATGTTACACATTGATCTCAATCTTTTTTCCTGATTAAATAAGATTATCTATTACACATACAGTAATAAATAATTTTCATTTGACAGTAAGTTGTGACAGATTCAGAATAGTTGTGACAGATTCAGAAAAAAAAAAAGTGCAACAGTTTACACCAGTTCTTTTGTATTGAAATGGTGAAACAGATCCTGAATGTAACCAGTTCCTCACAGTGGCCACACATGAATGAACAGCATTGCACTTTGGGTCCCAATGTAACTAAATAATTGTACCAAAAGTCATGACAATGACTTACCATTTTGTGGACTGGTACATCACCGTTTTACTCCTGTTCTAGCAATAGATTCACAAACATTGAGAACACCTTAGTTTGAAGATACCGCTGCTATTTTTAACAGCCGAATACTTGACTAGAAATGATAAAAAGGAGAGTATATTCACCGGCACAAGTGGTGGATTATATAAATTACTATTTCGTGTATTTATTTTATTTTTTGTTGTTGTTGTTTTCAAAGGAACCTGAGATGGATAATACTCAGAATTTGAGTACTCCAGATGGAGACAGGAAGGATCTGTTGGCACCAGTCCATCAGGTACAAGTTCCTTCTCTGCATACCTGCTCCAATTCTTTATTGGTTCGTTCTGGCCAGTGGTGGCTGCAGATTTGTCAAACTCCTTCTATGTACTTGAGCATAATTACTGTTCATCTTTTCCTTACTTACGTTTTATTTTTATTTTTTTTAACAATTTATAAAAAGGAAGAACCACCTGGGGAGCAACAAAAGTTCAATAATATGATTGCTCATGATCAGCATGGACATACAGAAGAACAGGAATGTGTAGTGGATTCCTGCAGCAATGTTCCCTGCTCACCTGAACACACAGACAATCCAACCACAAATTCATTAAACATAGGTAAAAAAAAGAACAACAAAAAAACAAAAAACAATAGTGAAACTGTCAAAACTGAAGTGTCTCTGTCAGTCTGTTTTTATTTTTGTTTTTTGTTTTTTAAATCAAACACTTCTTTCTTATATGTGCATTTTCAGACAAACTGAATTTAATTTAAAGTTCAACTAACTTCTAGATCCTGAAATGTTCTTCAACTTTTTGGCCCTCACTCAAAGCCGAAGGCTCGATGATCAGCGACTATTTCTTCCATCATTACCAGGATTACAGAATGATAATAGCACTTCGAATGGGGACGCAAGCTACTTGTGTTATTTGGTCTCTAAAGTCCAGGTTGGTACATTTTTCTTAAAAGCAAATAAATAAATAAAAAATATCTGACTTTCAAATTCTTAGATAAATATTTCACAAAATGTGATTAAATAACACCAGTCTGTTTTAAAAGAAATCTGTTGTTATTTTTAAAAAAAATACCTTTTCAAATCTGTTATTGACTATGTGTTTTACTGTGGATACTAATCAGAAAATCATATTCTGTTTTTCTCCAATGCTTTTTAGGGCTCCAGAATGGATGACCAAAGGTGTTTCTTACCTCAAATTCAAACGTCCGAGTATTCACCAAAAATTAAAAAGTCTGCCTCTGGTCTTGGTCTTGTTCGCTCAGCCTCCTTCAGTGGAAGTTCAGATTTAGAACAACTAAAGAATAAAAATAAAGAATCTACTAAACAGGTTTGTGTTCAAGAGGCTCTTGTCATTTTTAACTGCAAGGGTCATCTGCTTTTACTCACCTGAATTTTTACTGTTTATAAACTTTCTATCTAGGTTTTCACACCAGCTGAAATTGAAGAAATTTTAACTTTAATGAATCATTTCCAACGAGGTCGGATGGATGAACAGCGATGTGTATTGAATCCCCAAGATACACCCAAAGACCACCTCAGTCTGAACACATTGCCACAAGGTTATAGCATATTTGCATGTTTTATTATATATCTGACATATTAAAATGACAACCATGTATTTAATCATATATATATATATGTATATGTTTTTCTTCACCATACAATGTTTAGATGCTGAAAAGCTCTTCACCTTGCTGGCAAACTTTCAGGGCCGTCGGCTTGACGACCAGCGAATGTTTCTCCCTTCATTACCAGGAATACAGAATGGAGGAACCTCCTTACCATTATCTCCTGCTGAGAGGAACGCACGCTATTTGTGTTACTTGGTTTCAAGGGCCCAGGTTGAACACAAATAAAGCATAATGAGTTTCACTTTTTTGAAATGTAGACATTTTTTATTCTAGACACCTAAATAACTTTTGTCTTCACAGGGCTCAAGAATGGATGAACAGAGATGCAATGCACCAGAAGTCCTCAAAAGTCTGTGCACTCCCTCTGCCCAGCACAAGAAACTCACATCAGACATGTCTGATGAACCTCACCAGGAGCCAGCCTTTTTAAAACCTGATAGACACTGGCAGGTCAGGTGTACTTCCATTCAATATACTAATATAGTCTATATATATAGTCTATATATAGTCTGACCTTTAATTTTCCTATTCCATTATTTTTGTTTAGGCCAATAAAAGGATGTCAATGACAATAGAAAAGCTCATAGTCTTTTGTTTCTTTTAGGACTTATCTGTAGACGAGCAGGAACAGTTCTTTGAGACAATAAGACATGCACAAAGTAGACGTATGGAAGAGCAACGGTGCTTTTTACAACCCAGCACACCTGCCACACCAATACACAATGGAGGAGTTTTAAATTTTGTCCCCGTAGGTCAGAAAAACACACAGACACATTTGACTTATGTTTATAAGATGTCATGAAAAACTATTTGATTTTTCTTTCCACAGGGGCAGGAGCTGATGCCTTTGTCAATATTTTCACTTCTAGTCAGGCAAAACCACTTAATGATCAGCACACTGCACCTCCTCAGCCAGAGGTAAGAGGAAACTTTAGATTGAATGAAAATACTAGAAATACAAAAGCTGCTATAAAGTACAAATTTATTTTGAATTATTAATAAATGTAGGCATTTTGAAATTTGTGTGTCCTAGTTTTACAATTTGAGCTAAACCTTTGCTGCTCCAAGTTAAGATTTAATTCCTTGAATAAAGAATGTGTGTTTTACGTGAAGAAGAAATGTATGTTGATCGTGAAATATTTGCCCAATAAACAATTTTACTCCTGTTTTACGTTTTGTTAAACTACAGTATTAATATGGACATACTTGAAAGCTTAACAACCCTTATTTAACATTCTTTTTACTAGGTCTCAGCACCACTTATCATGGTGGATGAAGGAACACCTGCCACACCGAGGAAGGACTATTGTAGATGTACCTCTCAGCTCCAAATGGCTTGTACAGATTCTGGCCCTACTTTGACCCTACCCAAATCTGCTTCGTTTACTCCTGAGACAGAATTTCAGAAAAATCAAGACTCAGAAGCACAGGTAAATAAAACAAGATAAATACATAATTTATTTGATTGGAAGTCTACAGTGATGACACATTGATATTTATTTATTTATTTATTTATTTATTTATTTATTCATTTATTCATTTATTCATTTATTCATTCATTCATTCATTCATTTACTCATACACAGATGAAGCTGAAAGTGTCAGTGAGCATAACACCACAGCCGGTAAGTTCTTCCTCAGCATACTGAAAATTTTAAGCTTGCTGAACTGAATTCTGAAAAGTTAATTAATTTATTTTTAAAGCGCTTATTTATTTTTGTGTGTATTTTCAGGGACTGAAAAATGACTTTCAGATTCCAGAAGTCTTTTTAACTCTTGGTGCTCCAGGAGATAATGTTGTGATTCCCCTGAGCCCAGTATTTGGCAGACCCCTATCCTTAGATTTAAATCTTGTCCCTAAAAAAGATGCTAAATCCAGTGACACAAGTCCCAGGAAAGATCATTCACAATCTTCATCTCCCTATCGTGGTAAAACACACCTTGTAACCTCATGCCCAGAAGAGAAAGAAAAGCTTCTGACCACCTCTGCCAGTCTAGATGAAGATTGCTCCTCCTCAAATGAAAAGATACACCACTCAGCTCAGATGCAAAAAGGAACTGCTCAAGGAGAAAAATGTAAAGGGGCTCCTGGAAAAGTAAAGGAAAAGGCAGAGCAAGGAAAGGGGAAGGGTGCTGGAAAGAAAGATAAGAAGAGTTGTATCATAAAGTAATTATTTATGTTGTACATTATGGAATCGATTAGAAAATTAATGTGAAATGCTATTAACTTGGAATTTGACATTGAAAAATGTTTTTGTTGTTTTCAAAAATCCACAAAGCTGTATCAGTTCCAAAAAGCAGAGAGTGTGAGGTTCAAGCTTTTAAACTGAGATATTATGCAAGCTAGGTTCACATGCAGATTACACTCACTCTTCTCACAATTGAGGTTCTATTAATTTCTCCAAACTGATAAGACAGCAGTCTACTGCAAGTAACATCCTGGTCATTCATAGCCTGACTACAGAAACCCTATCTAAAAAATAATTTTAAAAGTTTAGGACAACAACCTAAATAGTCCACAGGATGTACAGGAGGGTCAGTGTTAATGTATACAGTTTACTAGTCTGAAATATTTTATCAGTCTGTTAAAATTTCATAGGTCTTTTTGAGTAGGTTGAAATGACTTGTTATAATATGCTAGCACTAATGGAATTCCTAAGATTAATTGGGGTATACAAGGTGTTGGAGAGTGAAGCCCAAACTTGTGATTTGTGGGATGATAACTGTGTTGGGGATAAATTTTATGTTTTATTTGAATGTAAAAACACAAAAATTATTAAAAAATAGAAGAAGTATATACCAAAATATTATGTTAATTTCCCCTCTTTGTATAAACTGATTCTGCTTAGAATGTAAGAATAATTTTTAAACAAACATTCATGTTTAATAATTTAATCACAATATCCGCTGTAAGATTTTGTACCCAGAGACCAATCATTTGTCCACTAGAAGATATGTGTTCATACTAACGTTATGTTTATGTTTTTGGGTCTGCAATCAGGTGTTGTGGTTATTGTACTGTTGCCTCAAAGCGAGGGATCTGGTTCTTTCAGGTGTATAGGCCTTTATGTGTGGAGTTTGCAAGTTCTCCAAATGCATGAATGTAAAGTGTGGAGTCTAATTTGTCCTCAGGAGTGAGTATGAGCATGAATGGTTGGTTACCTTCCATGCTTCAATGTTGACCCTTTTAGAACTGGCGACATGTACGGAGTGTACCCTGCCTTTTGCCTGATAACAGCTGGGATTTATTCCAGCCCACCTGCCACCCTGAACAGCACAGTGTGAGTACAGGAAATAGATAGGTGGGTTTATGCTTTTTCATGAACATGCATGTCTATCAACTACATGTTTCATGAATAAAATAATCTTTTTTAATCCTTTTCAGTGAGGTAATAAAAGACAGCTGACTACATCATGACCCTGGCTGTGGTGCTGAAGAAGCATGTAAAATGTCAGTTAAAGTTGTACAGGAGATCAATCCCTCAGCTGTCTTGTCTGAAATTAAATAGGGCTGAGAACCATTCCACAGAGGCTGAGAAGGGATTATATGTCATCTTGGAATGGAAAGGAAGAACAGTTGCCTTCTAGGTTGGGATGACACCCAAAATAAGTTCTATGCCAGTAAACAAAATGTCAGAGATGCCAGACGTTAACAATTATCATGACAGTGAATGAAAACTGAATTCACAATCACAACTAAGAATTTATTGTTGTGATTGTGACAGCAAACACAGCAGTACTTTTCTGACTTCTTTTGGTGTTTTTGTAAACTACATTATCAAGCAAAGTATTTTATATTTACTTAACCGCCTTTCTCAAGTAATGTTGCTCATGATAGATGGACTAACATAGAAATATGGGGCTGGATTTTTTAAAAATGATAAAATATGACAAACATATGTGAAGAGGAGTCTGAGTAGGATTAAACAAGTATCAAGTATCACCAGGACAGGAGCATCAAGAACCAGACAAAACCCCTTTGTAAACTTTACAAAGTCATAAGCCATTCTGGTACTGATACTTAAATCAAATTTTGTTTTATACTTAAATAATCATGATTGTAGTGTTTTAACATAAGCTTTTTAACTTAGTATTGTTTTTGATGGCAAAAACCTGAAACAACCAAAAGTATGAGTGTTTAACACGTAGGGGATAAAAAGAATGAACAGTGTTATTTTCTTTAGTTTTAAGTATATAATTTTAGTAAGCCTAATAAACTATTGAAGGCATAAATGGCTTTGACGAAAGAAAGGACAGTTGCTCGAGTCTGTTATATGATACTGTCTTTCTGTCTTAGCAAAGGAGACTGCCTTCAACAAATGCCTTTATGGCACTCTCCTGCAGTTGTCTTCAGACTTCAAGCCAGTTCTAAAAATATCTTGGCAAGCTGATTTGCAACTTGTTAGTGTGAGATTGTTATCTGTAACCTAACCCTGTGTTTAGCAACAAACACAAGAGCACTTTTAAAGCTGTTAATAGTTCCGGGCACTTTCAGCCTTCAAACAGTGTGTGATTTTGTCCATGTCCTTCCGTTTGTACTAATTTTAATGTATCAAGAATCCTAGCTATACCACAAAAGCAAATTACTGAACGATAGTCAGATTTTGTACATGCCGAGATAGTGGAGGATTTTCATAATTGTTTGAAAAAACATTCTTATTATTATCTGTGCAGACCTTAGGCTTTAAACTTTAAACAGTAGCTTTGAACATGATTCCAAATTTATTTAAAATTTATGTAAAATGTCAAATTATTTTTTGTTTAAAATAATTGAATAAACAAAAGTGCTGTGAATAAAATGTTTATTTTGTACACATTACAACAAAATGTTTATATCATATAAACTTTGTGTTGTGGTCCTTGACATCTTTTTTTTTCAATATCCATATCAGTTTGCAACAATTGAGTTACTCCTAGTATTTCTGGCCTATATGACCCTTCGAAGTGAGCCAGGCTGCTTTTTAAATAAACCAGTCAACACTGTTCAAATGGGCTCTGCTGGCAATAAGAACAGATCATAAATTTAGCCTGTTGTTGGGATCCACTTAATTTATATTACTTGTCACATTGCATAACTCTCAGAGCAAAGGGCACTTGAACCAACAAGTAGCAACCAGGGAGTACTTGAATTCCTGCAATGGTTATTGGATTGTAATAGGCCAATTGTCATTCCACAGTAGTGTCTCACTTTTCTAAGCATTTACTGGCTTACTTATAAGCCCTAACATAAAGTGAAACATCCTCATGACAGGAGCTACAGCAGGGTAAGGTGCCTTATGGACTGTAAAGAATGGTAACAATTGTAATAAACACACAAAAAACAAAGGTCAGACTAGTTCATTGTAATGTTCTAAAAGTCATTTTTCATTTGGTAAATTAAAATGTTCCCAGGCTTGTGTGACAAGTCTACACAAGTAAAATATTTCCATTTGTGGATTGCTAAACAAGCCAACAAACAAATGAAAACAACTGGTCACTGGTTTATATATATATATATATATATATATATATATATATATATATATATATATATGTACCATTACAACCATTCATCATAGGTACGAGTAAATGTAAATTTTAGAGGAAATTACCTGCATGTATGTATGTATGTTAGAGGATTTTTATTTTTGCAAAAAGCAGCCACTTGTGGCTCAGTCTTCTAATAACTAACTGGAATGGCTAGCTAACCTGTTGACTAAATGTATTTTGTAGGGGGGAGGGTACGGGCTGTGATCAGAAATGGAAAGGCATTTCCAACTCAGGGCTCATGTGTCAGAGCAAATTTGCTTTGAAGACTCCTAGAGTTATTGGTGTTGTTTCCAGTGAGATGTTTTATGTCAGACATGTTGTCCAGATTAACATGTAATGATAGATTTCTTTATGTTCTTTATGACAATTTTATTTTATTCAGGTAACCACTGACTTAGAATATGTTACCCCTGACACTTAGTTTTACAGGGGTAAATATATTAGGCCTTCTTAACATTGCACAGTAAAAAATATTTCTAAATTATGTTGAAGCAATTTTTTTTTAATTTAATGTCAATTTATTTGGGTTATTTGATGTCAAACCCGAATGTTTTCAGCAAGAGGAAAGTAATTGGCCTTACTCTTCTATTACTTTAAAAGAGGAATGAATGTCTTTTTGCAGCTCTCTGACATGCATTTTTTTGAGAAGGTGAAAACATGAAATAAATAGCATAAAATGTAGACTGTTAAACTGTGATTGTAAAGTACTGAAGTGTTACTTTAAAATAAGATGACTTGAGGAAAATGCTTCTATTTTTTAGTCTGTCTTTTCTTTTTACAATATTCAGTATGGATTTTATAATTATTTTACAACTGTGCTTTAGCTCCAATTTTGGAGCTGAGGTGTTTGACAAACAAACAGTAAACAAAAAAACAACTCTTATACACCATTTCATTTTATGTAAATGCTTATTTATTGAAGTAGTAAATGGAAAAATAATTCAACAGTTGTTTCATATTTTATGAACTCTGTTGAACAGCTTCATTTAGATGTGGTCACTTATTCAGCAGACTCACCCTGAAAAACAAGACAAGAAAAAAAAATGGTGAAAGATTTGAAATCGTTTGAGTTATTACCTTACATACATGAATCAACACTTCTTGATTTCATTATCAAATTCAGCAGACATACTAAAACTTGTCTAAATTGCAGTAAGAAGCCCAAGTTAAACTTATGTTGAAGATATTTAGACACAAAATGTTACCTTTCCAGCATCACGGCTCTTGGCTCTGAGCTTGTTGACCTGGGACTCAGCGATGTCAGCACGCTCCTGAGCCTCCTCCATCTCATGCTGGACCTTCCTCAGCCTGGACATGTGGGTGTTGGCCTGCTCCTCCTGTATAGTATTTAGGGATACAGTATGATGTGTTATATTTTGTTATGAAAGTCAGGTTTCAGAATATAATTACCAATATGTATCACCTCTCCATAAAAGATAATGAACTATTTCACTTACAGCCTCCTCAGCTTGTCTCTTGTAAGCCTTGACTTTGAGCTGCAGCTTGTCCACCAGATCCTGAAGTCTGGACAAATTCTTCTTGTCCTCCTCAGTCTACACAGAGTTAAAACACAAAATATGACGTAAAACTAAGAAATACATTTATGCATTAAAAAATATTTTTAAGGAAAAACTAAGTACCTGGTAGGTCAGCTCCTTCACTCTCCTCTCATATTTGCGGACTCCTTTAACAGCATCAGCTCCACGTTTCTGCTCAGAATCAACTTCAGACTCCAGTTCCCGCACCTGTTACAAGTTGATAAATAAATAAATATTGATGTTTCAAGAACTATTTGTGGCATACACATATACACATTCTGTAATTAATCGCTGCACATATCAGTTCATACCCTCTGCTCCAGTTTCTGGAGCTGCTTCTTGCCACCCTTCATGGCGAGGTTCTCAGCTTCATCCAGACGGTGCTGCAGGTCCTTAACTGTGACCTCCAGGTTCTTCTTCATCCTTTCCAGGTGAGCGCTGGTGTCCTGCTCCTTCTTCAGCTCCTCAGCCATCATGGCAGCCTGTAATATGGAGCAATTTCAGGTTAGAACTTAAAAAGTGTTGGGATACTTAAGCAGGTGTTTGGTAGCAATTAAAGAGGAAAAGAGGGCTTACATCAGTGATGGCCTTCTTGGCTTTCTCTTCAGCGTTTCTTGCTTCCTGAACAGCATCGTCCACCTCACCCTGAACCTGGACAAGATCAGACTCCAGCTTCTTCTTGGTGTTCAGAAGGCTGGTGTTCTGAAAATTAAACAAATAAAACTTGTTGACGATGTGCCTTTTATATCTGTGATACCTTTAAGTTCATGTAGATTAATAAAACTCAACCTGAGAGTGAAGCAGTCCAACACGCTCACTGGCATCAACCAACTCCTGCTCAGCCACTTTGCGTGCTCTCTCTGTCTGCTCCAGAGCAGCTCTCAGCTCCTCAATCTCAGCCATCATCAGACCATTCCTGCGCTCCACCATGGCTACCTGCTCCTTCATGTCTTCCTGTCCTCTAACAGCCTCATCAAGGTGCAATTGGGCATCCTAACCACAGAAACAAATCAGTGAAAATGTTTTTTACACTGAAACTCTTGGATTTAATATCTGCTGTATGCCAAGCTCACCTTGAGCTGTCCCTGAACATTCCTCAGTTGTTTCTGGGACTCAGAAGCCTGCCTGTTGGCATGGCTCAGCTGAATCTCCATCTCATTCAGGTCTCCCTCCATCTTCTTCTTGACTCTCAGGGCATCATTCCTGCTCCTGACCTCAGCATCAAGAGTACTCTGCATGGAGTCCATCACCCTCTGGCTGTTTCTCTTGATCTGCTCCATTTCCTCATCCTTCTCAGCCAGCTTCCTATCAATCTCACCCTTGACCTGGTTGAGCTCAAGCTGGACACGAAGAATCTTGGCCTCCTCATGCTCCAGAGTGCCCTGAATTTTTATAAAAAGATACTCAATGTAGCTTTTGCAAAAAAAAAAGAAATATTTCATAAGCAACAAGCATGTGAAAATGTTTTCTGTGTTGTTGTTTTTTTTGCTTCAATAGACTGCAAACAATATTTTACCTCAGCTTCCTCTAGTGCAGCCTGAATTTCAGATTTCTCTGTCTCCACAGTCTTTTTGGCTTTCTCCAGCTCATGGATGCTCTTTCCAGTCTCCCCAATCTGTTCAGTCAGATCTGAGATCTCCTCTACAGAGCAAATGAACATATTAATACCTATTGTACCCATACTGGTAACTTTTTTTAAAAACTATATATAGAAAATGTTAAAAAGAAAAATGTTATTTTTAGGCAACACAAGGGCTACAATACAAACTGTTTTGGTTTTGTTTGTGAATTTATTTGTTGTAAGATTTTGTATATGTATTTGAAGATTGACATACGCTGCAGGTTCTTGTTCTCCCTCTTCATGGTCTCCAGCTGATCCAAGGCCTCCTCATATGAGTTCTTCATCTTGAACAGCTCAGTGCTCAGAGAACGAGCCTCCTTTTGGGCTCCCTCCAGCTCTGCCTGGCTCTCCTCATACTTCTGCTTCCATTCTGCCAGCACCTATTTTTGCATAGATTGAGAAAATAAGACTAGTTGTTCCTAGACATATGTTGCCTAGTTAAAAACATTTTAGATTTTGAAAGTTTATATTACCTTGTCAAAGTTCCTCTGCTTCTTGTCAAGGTTGGCAGCCAGAGCATTAGCTCTCTCCACATCAATCATGAGGTCCTCCACCTCACCCTGTAGCCTCTGCTTGGTCTTCTCCAAAGAGGCACACTTGGAGTTCACAGCCTCAATGGATTCCTCAGCCTCCTGCAGGCGCTGGGCAAGCTTTTTCCTTTGATCAAGTGGTGGTGAAATTGGTTAAAAGGAGACAAGAGAAACAAGTGACATTGTCAAAGACAAAATCTGAGTAACATACTTGGCCTCCTCCAGCTCCTCAGTGCGTTGGATGGCATCGGTCTCATATTTGCTTCTCCACTGAGCCACTTCACTGTTGGCCTTGGACATGCCTCTCTGCAGCTCAGCCTTGGCCTCCTGCTCCTCCTCAAACTGCTCCCTGAGCAGGTCGCAGTCATGGCGGGCAGACTGGACGCCATGGGCCAGGGCGTTCTTGGCCTGTAAAACACATAGTCAGAATTAGTTGGACTTGTTTATTGTCTTAAGAAAACAACTGATGGGGTGTTTTTATACCTTCACTTCCTCCTCCACGTGTCTCTTGAGCTCCTCAATCTGCTGAGTGAAAGCCTGCTTGCCTCTTGTCAGCTGAGAAACAAGAGCTTCTTTCTCCTCGAGCTGGCGAGCCAGTTCACCTGTGAAAGGTTCACATCTATAAGTGCTAGACTTTTTGAACATGATTCACAAATTGCTTTATTTTTCAGTCACTTACCATTCTCTGTCTGAAATCTTGCCTTCTGTGCATTAATGTCATTCAGTTGGCGAACATTCTCATCATTCTTGGCTTTGAGTTCACTCAGTTGGTCCTCAAGAGTTCTGCACATTTTCTCCAAGTTGCCCTACAACCACAAAACATTATTTTAAGTCTCCTGGCTAGTCTGTCATTGACATTATATCTTTCTGAGTATGGTGGAATGAAAACTGGTATCTCACCTTTGCTTTGGCAACAGCCTCCATGTTGCTTGAGAGGTCATCAATCTCCATCTTGTACTCGCTCTTCTCCTTCTCCAGCTTCTGCTTGACGCGCTGCAGGTTGTCGATCTGCTCTCCCAGCTCAGCAACGCTGTCGGCCTGCTTCTTGCGGAGAGCTGCTGCAGTGGCTTCATGCTGCAGGGTGGATTCTTCAAGATCACGACGCAGCTTCTGGAACTCAGCCTCACGCTTCTTGTTCATCTCAATCTGAGCAGCTGTTGCTCCACCAGCTTCCTCAAGCCTCTCACTGATCTCCTCAAGCTCCCTGGAGAGGTCAGCTCTCTGCTTCTCTACTTTAGCACGAGCAGCCCTCTCAGCTTCAATCTCCTCTTCCAGCTCCTCAATACGAGCCTAGATTTGGGTGTATGACAGTAGTGTTGAGTTACATAACTGGAAAGAACAGTTAAATGTTACATAATAATACACTTTTTTACAAGTATCAATTTCATCCAGTCTTACCTGGAGTTCCTTGATCTTCTTCTGAAGCTGAGCACCAAGTGACTGTTCATCCTCAATCTTGCTGAGAAGTTGGCTGATTTCAAAGTCCTTCCTGCATTTCAAAAGATGGTACTGTTCTTAGTTTTGAACACATATTTAATACTTCAGTACAGTACTTCTGTTCAGTTTTAGTAATACTGAATAATTCATTTACTTCTTGATTTTCTCATCAGATTGCTGCTTGTCATTCTCCAGATCCATTATGGACTCCTGGGCCAGTTTCAGATCTCCTTCAAGCTTTCTCTTGGCTCTCTCAAGGTCCATGCGGAGCTTCTTCTCTTGTTCCAGTGAGCCTTCAAGCTATGAAGTAATAATAGTCATCTTTAAGCATCAATATAATGAGTCATTTATACTTACACATATGATCTCCTACAGTCAAAGAAGCTGTTTTCTTACATCGTCCACTTGTTGTTCCAGCTTTGTCTTGGCCTTGGTCAGAGTGTTGACTTTATCTTCCTCTGCCTGGAGATCATCCAGTGTTTGTTGATGAGCCTCTTGGAGGGCTTTCTTCTCCTTGGTTAACTTGGCAATCGACTCATCCTGAGTAGCCATCTCCTCTGTCAGATTTTTCACCTAAATTTTGCATGAGAGATACACAAAAATATAATAGCATACACTGATTAAACACTGTAAGTGTAGATATTGAAGTCACACTTGTGCATGTTTCTAATATTAACCTTGTTTTCAGTGGCATGTTTCTCCTTCTCCACTTTGGCCAAAGTGAGCTCTAAGTCATCAATGTCCTTCTTCAGCTCAGAGCATTCATCCTCCAGCTTCCTCTTCTTGGCAGTCAACTCAGCATTGATTTCCTCTTCATCCTCAAGTCTCTCAGTTGTTTCTTTGAGTTTGGCCTCAAGCTGGATCTTGCTCTTGATGAGCCCTTCACACCTTTCCTCAGCATCTGAGAGATTCTCAACTTCCTATGATTTTTGTTAAGTAGAAAATAGTTGATTATTGTTCTCCGAAGAATAGTATATTTACTTAAATGTATAGCTATTCAATATTTAGTAAATGGCATAAGTGATAGTCATTTAATAATACCACTCACAAAAATAATTAATAACATTCTCTTTTTGTTTGCCAACATTATGTTTTAAAAATAGGACTAATTATTCATTATTTAAACATATTGTAGAGAAAAAAATGGGAAGAGTTTGTCTACTTACAGCAGACACTTGGAGCTGCAAGTCATTCTTCTCCTGCATCAGGGAAACCATTTTCTCCTCCAATTCCTTCTTCTTGGCCAGAGCAGTAGCCAGATCTGATTTCATCTTGTCATAGTTCTCCTTCATATTCTGCAGCTCCTTCTCAGTCTCAGCACTCTTCAGAAGAGGCTTGATCTTGAAGTACAGTTTCAGCCATGGCCAGTTCTTCACATTCATGAATGAACGAATGTTGTACTGGATTGAGTAGATAGACTCTCTGTAAAAAAAAAATTATAAACAAAATCTATAACATGTATAACTTGATATACAGTATGTGTAAAGATTTGAACACATGATGTATCATGAAGTATTTTGTAAGAATTACTTTTGTTTCTTTTCACCTGTCTCGAGAGCACTTAAATTGCTGCCTACATGAAATATTGAGAAATGTATTTGTATTTTCAAATTATCTTACCTCCTCTCCATCATCTTAACAAACTCTTTCCTCATCACATAACCTCTGCAAAGAGCCTGAGTCATGGTCACCAATGATGCCAGTTTCTCATCTCTCATCTCCTCAAGAGTACCCAGCAGGCCAGCTTTGAAGAACACCTATGTTGTCATATAAAAAGCATTTATCTCAGTACACAATAAAACCACTGGATATACATATTTTTGCCCAGAGGTTTTGATATCATCCCACTGAAACATACCTTTGTGTGTCCAAACCTATACTGAGTGTGGTCCACATCAATGGAGCCCAGCAGCTTCTCTGCAGCTTTCTTGTTGTCAATGAACTGTCCCTCAGGGATGACGCTGGCATTCAATACTTTGTATCTAAAAACATATAAAAATGCAATGTTTTAAT
Source organism: Kryptolebias marmoratus (assembly GCF_001649575.2). Lineage (NCBI taxonomy): Eukaryota > Metazoa > Chordata > Actinopteri > Cyprinodontiformes > Rivulidae > Kryptolebias > Kryptolebias marmoratus. The sequence continues at coordinate 7,953,766 of NC_051441.1, read as the reverse complement.
TTTTGTATTGTCCACCTAAGGTAATTTTAAACTCAACACAAAAACAGTTTTCACCTCTGCTTGAAGTCACCATAGAGGATTCTGCTGGGGAATCCCTTTCTGCAAATTCTGATGCCCTCCAGCACACCATTACACCTCAGTTGATGAATGACCAAGAAGTTCTCCATAAGACCTAGTTGTTGTGGTTAGAATTATTATCAATGTCAATGTGTATGTTGTAGTGCAATAATTAGGACAATGGCCTTCTTACCTGGGGTCTTTGATTCATTGGGGATCAGGCAACGCACAAAGTGAGGATGAGTGCTCCTCAAGTTGCTCATCAGCTTAGCCAAGTTCTCCTGTGGATGACCATCATGAAATATTTCATCATTATTTGAACATTAGGTTCTCATTGGTTCTAAAAGTTACAAAACTTTACATACCCTGAAAAGAGCAGACACAGTCTGGAAGGAACCACCCTTCTTCTTACCACCCTTCTTTCCACTAGCGGCAGCCTCTGTTTTTCAAATAATGATTAAATGTTATACTTCTGATATCTATCAATATTCTTTACAGTGTATTTATGGTCTTTTACAACCTAAAGATTACAGTCTGACCATACATTAGTTTTATGAACATAATGCCTGCCACATGTTCATACAACTATTTATTACGATAAATTTATTGTTTGATACAGCATGTAAAAATTTACATCACATTTTGTGTAGTAATAAATGCCACTAACTCTTTAATTTTGAGAGTTTTTACAACCATTTCAATGTATCTGATTTAAAGCTAAAAAGGATTTTATGTCTATATTTACATTTCACTGTGTGTATGTCCAGTGTCTTTCACTATGGATAAGCATCTAATCAAACAACGCTTTATCCAAAATATTGGATACCATTGGAACATTATTATGTGACACTTGATTATTCAACTCATTTTTTTCTTACCGTCAGCTGCACCATGGGATGCATAGAGGAAGCACAGCAGTTTGTTTCCAGACTTCTGGTAGAGCTGAACAACTGAGTCATTCAGTGGGTCCTTGTTCTTGTCCAGCCAGCCAGTGATGTTGTAGTCCACTGTACCAGCATAGTGAACCAGGGAGAAGTGAGCCTCAGCCTTGCCCTTTCCAGGCTTTGGCTTCTCAAAGGCCTTGGTCTTGCCAAGATGCTGATCAACCAGCTTGTTCTTGAAAGTTGTATCAGAGGCCTTGGGGAACATGCACTCCTCTTCAAGGATGGAGAAGAT